>NW_005871150.1:601861-637706 GCF_000147115.1 Myotis lucifugus | reverse complement strand
CCTATGTCAGTCAGCGTCTCTGGGTCTATTAACGGGGCCTGATCAGAAAGGTGGGGCTGATCAGCAGCCCAGGTGGAGTCCTGGATAGAAATGGAGGTGTGACTGCTGGCCAGGCACAGATAGAAAGAGAGAGGCAAGTGTTGATCTACAGCTGCCACAGAGGCTCCTGATCAGACCCTGCTTCTCTTTTCAGGCCTCTCTCTGGGCCTGATTCCAAGCCTTCTCAGCAGTAAGTACTGGGTCACCTCCCTGAAGCCAGCAGTGCTGGGTCACCTTGGCAACCCAGCTCCGACTATAGAACTTCAGGTTGGTCTGCCTCCCATTAGTAAGGGGTCATTATGGACCCAGGGTTTTTATATATTAAGATGTTGAAGTTTCCTAAAGGTTAGTTTCCAGACATCTTCTCTATTATGTACCAGCACATAGTAGGTGCTTCTAAGCAGAAAATCTAAATGAAAAACAAAATTGAATGCCAGATGTAGATAGCAATAAAAAATGATCTAGACTAAATTAATTTTCTTAAACACTAGAGTCCATTTCTAAACTGGGAGAATCTAGATGACAAGCTGCATTCAGGAGATGTAAATCTATCTTTTCACTCCTTTATAGACTTTAAAATAGTCATGTTATTTTCAAAATGCACACTGAAAGCCAATTGGCAAAATATGTTATAAAATTTGTCTCGGGTTTATGTTTATAGTAAAACAACATTTAGGGGGCAATCATAACTCCTGTCTCCTGACAGCTGCTGTCTACACATAGATCTGCTGCAGAATCAGGCCCAGGGGTGCATTATAGAGCATCACCATGAAATTCGATCCAAAACGATTTTTCATTAAAATGTACTCCTATTTTATTCTGACTTTTATAGTCTACTTCGTAAGTCTTACATTAGATAGACAACTACTTGTTAAGTTAATTACTTAAATGTATAATTAAACAAAACTTTCAAAGAAATGACGCATGGCATGAGCACCTTAATACTGTGTGAAACAAAAGCTTACATTATGTTGTTGGTATAGAATTCAGTAGCTAATATTAATAAATTTTTACCCCAAGAATGAAAAATATTAACTCTTCAATCTTAATTTCAGGGACCAAAGTCATATGTTCAGTTGCTGATAGGAAAGTCTTAGCACTGCAGCAAAATGTATGACTATGCAATGAAATATTTTATTTCATAAATGAAAACAAATTACATATTTTTAAATTGATTGCTTCTATATCAAGTGAAAAACATTGACCCAAGAAGTCATGATAACTCCTTGAAGAACTTTGAAAAATAGACAAAGCTGGTAGGGTTACTCCCCCAGGAAAGCAATAGCCGGAGGGGTGACTCAACCACCCTCCCCTGGAGCTGTGCATTGGGAGGCGGGTGACAATGAGGTGTTGGGAATGATGACGGGCAGGTTAGGTCAGCTCTGAGACCAAGGGTAGAAGGAGGAGAAATTTTACAAGCTGTCCCAAAGCCATGTATGGTGGATTTGACTCTCCAGAAACCCCTAAATCTTCAGGGGGGAAAAACCCACAAAATTCTTGTTAGAGCTGAAACAGAAGCCAAGGATGCAGAATGCTGTACCCATGCTGGCCTTGTGGTAGACACAGTGGGCGCGTATGGTTGCAGAATCAAATAGAAGAAGAAAACTTGGTAAAGTAAGCTCTGAAATCAGTGATTTGAATTGTGAATCATTTATACCTAAATATTTAAGGGGCAGGAAGTCTCCAATTGAAATCTGGATTTTATTTGGAGATCTTCATATGAGGTCTTTGAACCAAGCTACAATTCCCAGTTACACCTTAAGTTTAATGTTCACCATAATACTCAGTGTAAAATGTATTTCTTCCATGCCTACCAAACTGTTAGATGCATACACAGTGTATAGCAGTGGTGATACAATGGCATGGAAAATAACACTCCTTAAAATATTCTAGGATGAGTATTCGATTGATGGAGCAAAAAAAGAGGGGCAGAGTTAAAAATTGATGTTTTGTATAATGATTCAGTCATACAGACCATCGTATGATTTTATTAGAACAATTAAGTGTTTGAAGTTTCTTTATGCAATAAGCAGCAAGAGAATATTTTGGATGTTAGTTTTTAATACGGCCTCAACTGGGACTCACAAAGTCATTTAAAATTGAGCCATTTATACTAAAAGACCTGTTTGAGCTGATTAGGTCTTTGTATCCTGATTTGCTATAGAGAACAGATTTTTGTTAGAGATTAGACTTGTCTGCTATTAGGAGAATAGTTACTGAGTTCATCTTAGAGCTACTGAATGAAACCAATTAATAGCTGAGCCCAAATACATCTGATGGGAGATCACTAGCTATTTTCAAGTAGTTTTTAATTGTATATACTAATAAAACACAATTAAAAACTATAATGGCCTTCTGTATGTCCACTTTTGAAAAGTGTCTGTTTGAAAAGTGTATGTCCTTTGCCCATTTTTTGATTGGGTTGTTTATCTTCCTTTTGTTAAGTTGTATGAGTTCCCTATAAATTTTGGACATTAGGCCCTTATCGCAGATAACATTGGCTAATATGTTCTCCCATCCAGTGGGCTATCTTGTTGTTTTGTTGATGGTTTCTTTGGCTGTGCAGAAACTTTTTATTTTGATGTAGTCCCATTTGTTTATTTTCTCCTTAGTTTCCATTGCCCTAGGGCAGTGGTCGGCAAACTCATTAGTCAACAGAGCCAAATATCAACAGTACAACGATTGAAATTTCTTCTGAGAGCCAAATTTTTTAAACTTAAACTATATAGGTAGGTACATGGTTATTAACTTAATTAGGGTACTCCTAAGGCTTAGGAAGAGCCACACTCAAGGGGCCAAAGAGCCGCATGTGGCTCGTGAGCCGCAGTTTGCCGACCACGGCCCTAGGAGCTATCTCGGAAAAGATATTGCTACAACATATGTCTGATAT
Organism: Myotis lucifugus; assembly: GCF_000147115.1. Classification (NCBI taxonomy): domain Eukaryota; kingdom Metazoa; phylum Chordata; class Mammalia; order Chiroptera; family Vespertilionidae; genus Myotis; species Myotis lucifugus. Next base: position 634,777 of record NW_005871150.1, on the reverse strand, counting down.
TTTGCTGCCTATGGATTCTTCTAGTATTTTTATGATTTCCCGTCTTACGTTTAAGTCCTTTATTTTGAGTTTATTTTTGTGTATGGTGTAAGTTGGTGGTCTAGTTTCATTTTTTTGCATCTATCTGTCCAATTTTCCTAACATCATTTATTGAAGAGATTGTCTTGACTCCATTGTATGCTCTTGCCTTCTTTGTCAAATATTAATTGAGCATAATGTCTTGGGTCGATTTCTGGGTTCTCTGTTCTGTTCCATTGGTCTATATGTCTGTTCTTGTGCCAGTACCAGGCAGTTTTGAGAACAGTGGCTTTGTAATATAGTTTGATATCTGGTATTGTGATCCCTCCAACTTTGGTCTTCTTTCTCAAGATTGCTGCAGCTATTCAGGGTCTTTTTTTGTTCCAGATCAATTTTTGGAGAGTTTTTTTCTAGGTCTGTGAAACATGCCATTGGTATTTTAATGGTGATTGCATTGAATTTATAGGTTGCTTTGCATAGTATGGACATTTTAATGATGTTGAGTCTACCAATCCATGAAGACAGTTTATGCTTCCATTTGTTTATGTCTTCCTCTATCTCTTTTTCCAATGTCCTGTAGTTTTCCAAGTGCATGTCTTTTACCTCCTTAGTTAAGTTTATTCTTAGGTATCTAAATGCTCAAAGTCACTAATCACCTGAGAGATGCAAATCAAAATGACAATGAGGTACCATCTCACACCTGTCAGAATGGCTATCATCAACAAATCAACAAAAAACAAGTGCTGGCAAGGATGCAGAGAAAAAGGAACTCTAGTACACTGTTGGTGGGAATGCAGACTGGTGCAGCCACTGTGGAAAACAGTATGAAGTTTCCTCAAAAAAAAAAATTAAAAATGTAATTCCCATCTGACCCAGTAATCCTACTTCTAGGAATATATTCCAACAAATCAGAAACACCAATCAAAAAGGACATATGCACTTCTATGTTCATAGCAGCACAATTTACAATAGCTAAGATTTGGAGACAGCCTAAGTGCCCATCAGCAGATGAGTGGATTAAATAACTGTGGTACATCTACACAATGGAATACTACACTGCTGTAAAAATGAAAGAACTCTTACCATTCACAACAGCATAGATGGACATAGAGAACATTATGCTAAGCAAAATAAGCCAGTCAGAGAAAGATAAATATCATATGATCTCACTCATTTGTGGAATATAATGAACAACATAAACTAATGAGCAAAAATAGATCCAGAGACAGAGAAGCATCGAACAGACCGTTAAACTTCTAAGGGAAGGCAGGGGAAGGGAGGCGGGTAAGAGATCAACCAAAGGACTTGTATGCATACATACAGGCATAACCAATGGATACAGACAATAGAGGGGTGAGGGCACGTGCTGGGCGGTGGGGCTGGCTGCAAGAGGTCAATGGGGGGAGGGGGAAGGAAACATATGTAATACTATATGTGATACTTTAAGCAATAAAGAATTAAAAGAAGAAGAAGAAAAGCCAGAAAAAACAGCTATTAAATTTTCAATGTAAAAAACAAACAAGCAAACAAAAAAACCTATAATGGGTTTTGACTAATGTGCAATGACATATATCTATCATTGTAGTATCATACAGAGATTCACTGCCCTAAAAATCCTCTGTGCTCTGCCTAGTCATTCCTCCCTCCTCCTTGACCTCTGGTAAACTTGTACTGTCTGAACTTTGTACTATCTCCATAATTTTGCCTTTTCCAGAAGAATGTCATATAATTGGAATTATACAGTATGTAGCGTTGTCGGATTGTCTTCTTTCATTTAATATTATGCATTTAAGTTTTCTCTATGTTTTTTTCATGGCTTGATAGTGTCTATCTTAATAACATTTCATTGTCATGGACCATTTGTCAAAACCCATAAAAATGTACAACACCAAGAATGAACCCTAATGACTTTGGGTGAAAATGATGTGTTAATGTAAGTTCATCAATTGTAGCAAACGCTTCACTGTGAGATGTCAGTAATGGAGGAAGATGTGCTTGTATGGAGACACAGGGTGTATGGGAACTCTCTGTACTTCTTGCTCAATTTAGCTGAGAACCTAATACTTTTCTTAAAAAGGTATATTAATTTTTTAAGTACTTTTACAAATTTTAAATTGCAATGGCCTGTATATTTTCCAAATCACTAAATAAGAAAGAGACAAATACATAATCAACATAACAAAATACAAAAAAACAACAAAAATAAACAAAATAAAGAAAATGTATACTATATAAAAGTGAAGCCAAATATATTAATTTTGCCTAAACATCATGAAAATTTGAAAAAAAGAATTTTCACATCACATTATTGATAAGAAAGTCAATTATATTAATGCTTTAACTTGCTCTAATTCAACTTATAAATATGCTTAAATTCAAATAGAATTTCCAGCAAGGATATTTTGTAACATGAGAGATTATTCTAAATTATGTGGTGAATGAATATACAATAAGAACCAATATTATAAAATTAAACAGTGAGATATTTGAAATCATGATGACTATTAGAAATTAAACAAATCTGAAATGACACAAGAATATACGTGTAAACGGGAGAGAATAGGAAGCAACAGAGACAGACCCAGATGCAAGAATTTACTGTAATAACAGATGACATTTCAAATCACTAAAACCTGAACAATTGTTCTATTTATGGGGTTAGGATATTTGCTCATGATTAGAAAAAAAAAGGTAGAGTTAAATCACAGTCTCATACCTTATGTTGAAATTAATTCCAATATAAAATATTAAAAAATTATACAAGAAAGAAAAATTAGATCTGGTGGGTGGTGTTGTTTTCTTACATAGGAAGAGGACATCTTTTAAAATTATAATGTTAAAGAGAAACCATATACAAAGTATGATAAACTCTATAAAATATAAAACACTATATAAAAAGCAAAAGACAAACTGAAAAAAATTATAACAAATACATTACACAAAGTTATATTATTCATATAACCATGTATAAAGTAAAATAAAATGTTCATTATTTTATTTGGTATTACAGCACACAATTCCTTTATTGGTACAGTAAAGACATAGCACTACTCCTTTAGAAATATTGATTGATGCAGGGGTGGGAACCTCAGCCAAGGTAGCCCAAACAGCTGAACACTGACCAGCAATCAAATGGTGTTAGCTAAGCCAGGACTAAGGAATCCTCCCCTGGAATGTCTCAAATACCAACAGGGACAGTTGTTACAGAAAGTGTCACTTTCTGTCTAGATACATAGAGAAAGCTGATCTGAAAAAATGATACTGATATCCCTAGACAAGCAGAAACACACACATACACACACACACACACACACACACACACACGCACATATAATAACTAGAGACCCAGTGCACAACATTTGTGCACAGGGGGAGGGAAACCTCAGCCTGGTATGCACCCTCTCCAATCCGGGACCCTTCAGGGGACATTCCTCTCGCTATCTGGGACTGCTAGCTCCTAACGGTTTGCCTGCCTGCCTGCCTGATTGCCCCTAACTGCCTCTGCCTGCTGGCTTGCTCGCCCCCTAACTGCTCCCCTGCTGGCCAGATTGCTCCTAACTCCTAACTGCCCTCCCCTGCCGGCCTGATCATCCCTAACTGCCTCTGCCCCGGCCCGACCCCTGCCACCGTGGCTTTGTCCGGAAGGACATCTGGAAGATGTCTGGCCTAATTAGCATATTACCCATTTATTATAGTACTAGAGGCCCAGTGCATGAAAATTCGTGCACCTAGGGGGGTCCCTCAGCCCGGCCTGCACTCTCACAATCTGGAACCCCTCAGGTAGGGTCCCTAGGCCTGGCCTGAGATCAGGGCCTATCAGGGCTTTCATTCCCCCAGCTGCAGGCAACTGGCCCCACCCCTGCCGCTTCCAATGCTTGCCATCTGTGCAGCACTGCACCTCCTCCCCTGCTACCAGTGACCTCCCTCTGCAGGCAACAGGCTGGAGTGCAATGGCTTGGCTGGTCTGGGACTCCCTCTTTCTCTGCTGGGAGGTGGGGCCAGCCCTGAGAGGGGCTGTCTGCCTACCTGATCATCCCTAATCACTGGCCTGCCTACCTAAACGCCCCTAACCACTCTGCCTGTCTACCTGATTGCTCCTAACCACTCTATTGCCTACCTGATCTCCCCTAACTGCTGGTCTGCCTGCCTGATTGCACCTAACTACTTGCTTGGGGGTAGAGCCTGCCCTGTGAGGGGCCGTGGTGGTCTGGTCTATGGTTGTTCTGGTTGTGACACCTCTGGCCTTTATTATATAGGATAGATAAAAACACAATATGCAAATTGACCAAACAGCAGAACAACCATCTGGATGACCTTCAGGACAACCATGCTATGACACGCACTGGAGCCAGGCCAGCCAAGGCAGGTGCAATGAGATTGGTTGGGGTGCCCCACCAAGGCCCAGGCCACCCTCTGCAGAGCGATCAATGGAGGGGCTCTGCAATTGATCACCCCAAAGAGGGAGGCCCAGGCTACCCAGCCGGTGGCGCTGTGGCAGGTGGGTGGGGCCTCCCTCTGCTGGGCAGTCCATCTCAGAGCCTCATGATTGATCATCCTGCAGAGGGAGGCCCAGGCCAGCCAAGCAATTGCACCCCATGCCTGTTGCACGCAAAGGGAGGCTACCAGTGGCGTGGGAGGGGAGGACAGCACCACACAGATGGAAAGCAGTGGCAGCAGCAGGGGTGGGGCTAGCTGCCCACAGCCAGGGGAAGGAAAGCCCTGATAGGTCCTGATCACCAGCCAGGCCTAGGGACCCTATCCAAGGGGTCCCTGATTGTGAGAGGGCGCAGGCCAGGCTGAGGGACACCCCACCTTCAATGCATGAATGTCATGCACCGGGCCTCTAGTAGTACTATAATAAACTCAGCTTTTAGGAAACACAATAGCAAAAATACTCTATTAATATTTGAATGAGCCAAGAAAACGTATATAAACATGCATATATAACCAAAATTCACTGGTAACACTGTGAAAATCAAAACTCACTTAAATTGTGTAAATTACTTAACATTTTTAAAAGTCAAACTTTGCCCTAGCTGGTTTGGCTCAGTGAATAGAGCATTGGCCTGCAGACTGAAGGGTCCTGGGTTCAATTCTGGACAAGGGCACATGCCCAGGTTGCTGGATTGATCCCCAGTAGGGGCATACAGGAGGCAGCCAATCAATTATTCTCTCTCATCATTAATGTTTCTATCTCTCTCTCCCTCTCCTTTCCTCTCTGAAATCAATAAAAAAATATTTTTTAAGTTAAATCTTTCTTATTTTACTGCAAAGTATTCACTGGGGTAGATGAAAGGGATTCTAACTCAGGTCAAAAAGACATTTTGGGAAAACTTTCCCTTTATGAAATTTTACTTAAGAAACTTCACTTTCATTGTTAAGTATCTCTAAGATTTTTCAGTGTCTGGCTTCTTATATAGAACTGTCAATACTTGCTTTAAAGGGAAATTTGAGTTATTTCCACCTATTTTCTCTAAAATATTTAAAGGGGGAGTTAATCCTCATAATCTCTGACTAGGACATATAAATCAAATTCTTCACTTTGTACTCACAAGATTTCCCTTCTGAAGCATATATATTATTGCAATTTGTAATGATTGAAGGATTTTATTCCATAAAATCTACATTTGTTTTATAAAGAATTGAAAGGTAATTATCATATTTAAGACAGATAAATTTAATCTTTTCAACATGCATATGTTTGAATGATTTGCCAAAGCATTCTAATTTTAAATTGCATTTATCAAATGTATCTATACTTCTATACTAATTCACATGAATAATATATATTTTAAATTATTGAAAATCATGTGTTTTTAATGAGTTTTAACAGTCATTAATATTCTTTATCACATCTCCGCAATGATGAGCTAATCACTGTGTTTATTTGCAGTTAAAAATATAAAATGCATTCCCCATTCTTGATGACTTTGAAACATAACTCTTGGGATATAGTCTCTGTGTGAAATACATAAAATGAATTGCCTGTCAAACAGTATGCAACTTTCCTGTAATGAAACTTTTCTCTACAATAACATCCATCTTCTATTACCTGATGGGCCCCAAATAGTCAAGCCTTCAAACATTGTTAGATGTTATTTATCTTGAACTTGTGTCAGCTTCAGGTACCACAGAAAATGGGCAGGAGGCCGCAAAGAGGACATACCTCCACACACATGCACAAAGTCTAACATTATAGAAGAACCTCAGAGGTGGGTAAATATGTTAGGCTTCCCTAGAACAATGCTTTCTTTGACGAGGTCTAATGTAAAGTATGACTGTGGCTTGAGTGAGATGCCAGTCGGAGATATCATAATTCAGTGTAGCCGCTATTTATTGTGGATCTAATTTTGAAAATAGTGACAGTGGGCCTATAAGATAGAAAGTCCAATCTAATGAAGAATATACTGCTGGATATTATAGTATGAAAGGTTGTGTGGAAATTTGTAAAAACATATTGAAATATCTATACCTTTACTTCCTTACTTGAAATTCTTATGGGGTGATTGTGTATGTTGATTTGAATTTTCCCATGAACAAAAATAAATGAATGAGTGAGTGAATGAACAAATAGATGGATAATAAATAAATAGCTCCATAAGATTAATCATTAACTTTAGTTCACATATGCTATAGTTTTTCCCAAGCTGTTTTCACTTTTTGAGTTGATTATTGTATTTATGATTTGATATCAGCTTTGAACCCCATGATGCCATAGATTTTTTTCCAGCACTTATGGACAATTGATTTTGCTGTTGGCATTATGAAGCTGCCTGTCACATGTAAATATTTGATTCTCATTTGTACGTAAAGCAGATAGGCATCACTTAAATTATTTATAAAGTTGTATTCATTCTGATAGTTACTGATTTATTATTCTACTTCATATGATGTTAGTAGTCTTGATCCACTAGCTGCCTTATTCACTTCTGTTTGTAGTCTAATTAAGGTAAGCTAGAAGGAAGAGTGGTAGCCAACATGTGCCTAGAATATGAATTTATGATGGCACAATAAGTTTTAAAATAGCTTACAGAGAATATCCTGTCACATGTAGCAAATATACATAATTAAAATTCATTCTTATTTTAATCATATATTCTATAAATTGGGAAACATTTCAATGTGTGAAAAGTAATGACACTTTTGTTAACCAAGAACACATAATTAATATCTCAAGAATGTTGTTTATGTTTGTATCTTTGCAAAATTTAGGGACATTTGGGTAGAAGAACAAATGTTTATAGTCACAGAGGATATATATAATACTAGTAAGTGGTTTTGACAAGAGAGGGGATTCGTATCGCCTGGATATGCTGTTGCCATAGGTAAGTGGGAACATGATCAGCTCTGTCCTTGTCACTCTCACAGGGCAATATTCAGTTCACAACACTGGGAAAGCACTCACCAGCCTGGTCAGAAGAGAAAGGATACGCTGCGTTCCACTGGGTACGAAGCCCCTGTAGGGAAGAGACAGTGAATATTTTACTTCACATCCTAGTGTCTAGTCAATGTCCAGAATACAACAGACATCCATACAACTTTCATAGTTGATGTATGTTTTTTTTCCAGCAGGAAGTCCCAGATCTTGGTTCACGTGGGGTGAGCGAGTGCCCAAATCGCAATAGAATATCGACACCATCATCTAGACCAGCGGTTCTCGACCTGTGGGTCGAGACCTCTTTGGGGTCGAATGACCCTTTCACAGGGGTCGCCTAAGACCATCGGAAAACACATATATAATTACATATTGTTTTTGTGACTAATCACTATGCTTTAATTATGTTCAATTTGTAACAATGAAAATACATCCTGCATAGCAGATATTTACATGACGATTCATAACAGTAGCAAAATTATAGTTATGAAGTAGCAACGAAAATAATTTTATGGTTGGGGGTCACCACAACATGAGGAACTATATTAAAGGGTCGAGGCATTAGGAAGGTTGAGAACCACTGGTCTAGACATTCATTTCAGTGCTCTGACCCCTTATCCTTGCAGGTCAAAGTGTAGTCCATGGGTTTGAAATTTAACAAGATTCCCAGGTGATTCACAGGCACGTTCAAGTGGGAGAAGCACTGCCCTATGAAATATGTGCGTGTCATCAATCTCCAATCACCAGCAAGACGCAGCATACTGGGATCTTTACCCTTGAGAGCTCTACTCAGACCACTTGCCCCCAGGACTCAGAGCCCGCCAGTTCAGACACTGCTGTCACTTCCCCCAGCCCCTATTGACACAGCAGCCTCACATCACCCCTATGGAGGCTTGACATAGGCCTCAGGTGTGGTGGTGGGATTCTCAGAGACTACCTTGTAGAAACAGACCTCTCTCAACAGCACCTTATGCCAGGATATAGCCCATTAATAATAGTTCTCACCTTGGAGGCAAGAGCGACACATTAGAATGGAAACGAGATGGCAGCTCCTGAGAGAGAACAGAATGCTGTGTGAGCGACAGGCCCTCTCGCAATTGGGTTCTGTCCCAGGAGGCCTTCCCCATAACAGGAACCAGTTAGTTAGACAGAAGCAGTCAGTTAAAGCTGCCCAGGGACCCCATTGTGGTGGGGCCATTCTGTTCATGACACCATTTGTTTTGTTCACCAACTCCTCACCCCCTTGGTGAGTGAGGAAGTCCTGGCCTCGGATCCTAGACATGGCCATACATGACGCCTGACACTGGACAGATGAAATGGTCACATACGGTCACAGCCCAGGAAGGAGGACATCATATGTCGTGCAGGGCCACACAGGGGTGTCACTCGGGAATAGCTGGGGTTGTGGGAGGCAGGCTTTGTAGTGACAAGATATCCATGTTCCCCATAAGAGGATGTTTATTTGTCTAATTCCTCACCTTGGAGCCCATTGGGTGAGTCCAGCTGGTCCAGCTGAAAGGAACTAGCCAGAGGGAGTCTTCCCACTGAGTGCTGGGGGCTGCTGATGAGGGCAGATAAACTTACACTAGGCCTTGGGGCCCTCTGAGGCCCAAAGATATCAACATAGCACAGGAATCTTTAGTTCTTATACTACAGTACTTCAAGGGAGTCTACGAGAATTCAGACCTATGAATGGTAGCAACCAGCAGTAGCAATAGAAGTTATGGCAAGATTCTAGATGAAAATCAAAGAAAAGAAAACACCCGTCCTCCCATTTCTACTCTACTTCTAAGAAAGGAGGAGGAGCATGTCTGTAAGTCCAATATTTCTGTAAATATCAGGAAACTCACCATGTCCTTACAATATACTGTCTGTTTTCTAAGACAGTCTTCTAGAAGGCTGGGGCTGACATCAGTGTTAGATAATTAGGCACCTATTTTTATTTATAACACAAATTTATTATTACAGAAAATGGTCCCTTCATATGTGGGCAACTAAAATGTGGGTTCATCTTAGTGACTCTTATGTATCAAGAGGAATACTGAAGGAAGCAAGAGAGGAAGAAGAGAGGAGGAAGAAAAAGGAATAGGGGAACACTTTAAAATTATACATGTGAAAATATTACCATTAAAAATCTGTTAGCAATCCCCAGTTTTGTGCACTTTGACCCAAAATATGACAATTTATAATTTCTGCATAAGTAATATATTAAGGTTCTAATGTTGTATTATATTTAGATTTTTCAAAAGAAGAACTAAATGAAGCTGATTGAGAGGAGCAGTTCTAAATGAGCTCAGTTCTGTCAAGAGCGGTGTGAGCAGAGTTTGGAGGTAACGTGAAAGCCAACCCAAGGTGTGGGCTGACATCTCCAAGCACAGTGTGTCTCAGTGGCAGCATTGTTGAAATTATGGTGGAGGACTGTCCCACATGCTGCAGGATGTGCAAGGGCCCTGACCTCCATGCACTAAGTATCAGTAGCATCCTCTAGTCATTGTAGTAGCCCAAACAATCCTCCCCACCACATCCCACACATTTCTAAATAAATCAGAGAGGCGCAGTAAGTAATGTTTGAAAACACTGCTTGGAGCCACTGTTTTTGACCAAGTTCCCTTTGGCTATTTTCCTTAGTTTAAATTTTTCCTGAAGTCTAGCAGATCATAGACTAATGAGCTTGGTTTATCATGCTCTTGTAAACATATCTTCTGTGTTTCTGTATATTGGTGAGAAGGCAAGGACATTCACATTAGTTATCTCAAGCAAGCTTCTGTATTAGTCAAGAAACCCAAAAGGTTAAAAAAAAAATCTAATGTTTACTGAACACAACTGATAATAACTCTCTAAGGAGAGACAGGGATTCCAATCACTATTTATTAGTTTATTGTAACAAAAGTTAGCATCTTCAAGTGATATGCCTAACTTTCAGTGTAGAAGATGTTTTATACCATCTATAATAATAAAGAGTAATATGCTAATGAGACTGGACAGCCAAATGACCTTCTGGATGTCCTTCCAGACAACCTTCTAGACATCCTTCCAGATGACCTTCCAGATAAAGCCAGGCTACAAGGGCCGAGGCAAGAGGCCGTGGCTGTGAGGGCCAAGCCCCTTGCACAAATTTCGTGCATCGGGCCTCTAGTCCTATATAATAAAAGTGTGATATGTTAATTAGACCAGATGTCCTTCCAGACGACCTTCCTGACGAAGCTGGGGCTGCGAGGGCCAAGGCAGAGGCAACTGCCGCCACGGTGGGAGCCAAGCCACTTGCACTAATTTCATGCATTGGGCCTCTAGTGTATAAATAATATTTGAGCTTCTTTATATCAGATCCTGTTCACAAATTAAAGTGTTTTTAAGAAAAGCTAGATCCTGAGGTTTAATGCATGAATCTAGGGTCTGAATAAATGACATTAAACTGAATGCTTTCATTATCACTTTGCAGTTGTCTTTTCATTCAACAAAGACTCCCTCACCTCTGGACATTCAATTTTGCTGATTGTAGAAGAAAGAAAAATTACTTTTTTTGTTGCTTGTTATGTTTCCTCACACCCCTGAGATTGTTGTCACTTTACAAATTGAATGTAAATAGAATTATGGGTTTGCAATTCTATTAATATTCATTTTCTATGCTACCACCATTTATTAGCTTGGGGAAGCTCTATTATTCAAATTGTGAGATAGCATGGAGACTTGGATGATTACAAAAAGTGACTTTGTTCTTAATAATAAAGTATTTAATAATGTGAAAGAGTTACTGACACTGAGTAAAAGTTTAAATTTAACAACACATATTATGCTCTGACTGAGTTTGCAGTCTCTAAATCGATCAATTCTCATTTCAATTTCTGTCCATTAAGTAGAAAGGTCATAATATTGTTGTAAGTCTTTTCATGCATTCATGATAACATGATGAGGCTATATTTGGCTGGGGTTCCAGATCTCATTATCCCCTATCAACCCTAAAAGTGCCACAGATTTCAATACAAATATAGAAAGGGGACATCTTTGGGTAATTTACTTGGTATATAACCTTTATGATCTCACAATGAGCCAGGCAAAGGGAACTGAAACAATGAGGGAGTTTTTTTGTTTAGGTGCAAAAAATCAATATAGCCTTTTCTAGCCCCTCCAGATCAGCACTGCCCAATTAAAATATAATGTGAGCCACTTGTGTGATTTAAACTTTTCTAAAGGCTAAAAATTAAAAAGTAACACGTGAAATTTAATTACCATTTCATTTAACCCAACATATCCCAATATTCTCTTTTCAACTAATAGTCACTTTCGTGAGATGTTTTAACATTCTTTCTTCATACCGTCTTTGAAATCCAGTGTGTATTTTACATTTACAACACATATTGATTTGGACTAGTCACATTTCAAATACTCAATAGCCACATGTGGCTACTGGCTCCCTTACTGGACAGTGTAGCTCCACATTTACTACTATAAAGGGGAGGAAAAGAAAACCAAAGGGTAAAATCAAAAGAAAAGAGAGCAATCAAACCAACAGAGTCAAATACACTTCTAACATTCACATCATTGAAACTATGGTTCAATGTCCTCAGTAGACTAGACTAGATCAGTTCAAAGCAGCTTTTCTTAAGGGGCTCAGGAGATGGTGAGAGGGAACAAATGCAAGAAGGGAGAAGAGCTATGAGCCGCTCTAAATGGCCACATATTATACTAAATATAATGGAATAAGAATAAGACACACTAACTACTCTCCAAGAAATCACAATGTGAGACTGTTTTAGTTAATATACAAGATATTAGTAAACTCAAACTTTAGTAATGAGTTTAGTAACACTCACAGCTCCTAAATTCAAAAATAAACAATGACAGTTTAGTACTTAAAATTTTTAGGCAAAATTAAAGAGCTCTAGTGTCCAAATGCATCATGAAAAAAATTTTGCAAATTTATGCCCAGCATAGGGAATATAGTTAATATTTTGTGCAGTGACAAATGGCTACTAGACTTAACCTGGTAATCACTTTATAAGGTACATAAATGTCAAATCAGAATGTTCTACACCTGAAACTAATATTGTATGTCAACTATATTTTAATAAAAAATGCAAACATATGTATGTTAAATAAAAATTAGAAGAAAAATGTTATCTAGTGGAAACCTATTGCTGCCTTTTAACCCTTCAGAATACAATCCTCACAGTGTAGTCTGTCTTTTTTTAGTTAAGTGTGATGTATGCTGTGCCTTAGCAGTGCAACAGTGAATATCTTAACAAATCGAAAAGACTTTACTAATTTATCTGTGGAGTTTTCACCAATAGCAACAAACCTATATTTCCCCAAGCAAGTACAATCTCAAACTTGCCAGGAAATTAAAATACCCATTGAAAGGTTCTGTCTACTATTTAAAATGTTTTCCTACTTATTTATAAAACTTTTAAAATGAAAAATTCCAAGATTATAAACAGAGTACTTAGAAATCTAGCTTAGAGAGTCCAGACACAAATGACAATACAACTCCCAAATTACCAATTAGAAGAGATAGTATGGATTGAATCCTTGAGGGTAACTAAGTATATTCAGATTCCTGACTGACCTGCCATTGGAAAAGCACCCCCCAAAAAAATGGAAAATGCATTTTCCCCTGAAAAAATGATATGTAGTTCTGAATACAGAGCATACTTTCAAATAACCACTATAAAGCATTTGACATAAAGAACCACCTTCGTATGCCATAAAATAATTTAAATAGTCATTGTTAGAAATTCTAACAACATCATGACAACAATGAAGGTTTTTAATCTTTCCGAAACTCTTTTTAAAACCAAAAATTTAAAAAAGGCTTCAAAGCACCAAAAAATAATAAATGAAAAAAACAAAGGAGACAGCACAAATGGACTCCCAACATAGATGGCAGGAGACCCCCCAAGTGCCAGAGTGCTGGTGAGTGTGGTTGAGTCAGCATCAGTATTAGAGTTTGAGGAAGATCAGACTGTTTGTGGTGGGAGAAGAGGCAAGTTAAAGAACACTGCTGTCTTACCCTACAAACCCCAGGTGGGGAAGCCAATTAATACTGATCTTAAAAGAGGACATCTCTGGAGTATGGAAATAACCTTCAAATGAGTATTATGCCCCAAATTTGTTAGCAAGTACAAAAAACTATGCACAACTACCTACAACTAGTAGAATCGTCAAAATCCAGAACACTGAGAACACAAAATGCTGGTGAGGTCACGGAGCATCAGGAACTCTCATTCATTAGCCTTGGAAATGCAAAATGGCGCACCCACTTTGGAAATCAGTGTGACAGTCTCCTAAAAAAACTAAAGATGCTCTTACCATATGATCCAGCAATGGTGCTCATTGGTATTGACCTAGTGAGTTGAACACAAAAATCTGCACATGGATATTTATAGCAGCTTTATTCATAATTGCTAGAACTTGGAAGCAAACAAGATGGCCTTCCATAGGTATTTGAATAAATAAACTGTGGTCCATCCAGACATTGGAATATTACTCAGCACTAAAAATAAATGAGCTATCAAGTCATGTAAAACTATTAAGGCACCTGAAATATATACTAGTAAGTGAAAGAAGCCAACCTGAAGGGCTACATTAGCATAAATTAAATATGGAAGAAAAGCACCCTTCATTGTTTCCAAGACCCAAAGAATAAAATGGTCAACAAAGGAGGGCAAATATCACTTATGTGCTCAGTTTGAGCAGAATAAGATTTCCAGGAGATGTCTGAATGTCTGCGGTTGGCCATCAGCACAATATTCTCTGTTTTGTAAACTGTGTTAGGAAAGCTTTGAGCTTCTCCTCCATCTTGCTAGGCAAGCTCTAGAACATCGGTTCTCAACCTGTGGGTTGCGACCCCTTTGGGGGTTGAACGACCCTTTCACAGGAGTCGCCTAACACCATCGGAAAACACATATATAATTACAGATTGTTTTTGTGATTAATCACTATGCTTTAATTATGTTCAATTTGTAACAATGAAATTGGGGGTCACCACAACATGAGGAACTGTATTAAAGGGTCACGGCATTAGGAAGGTTGAGAACCACTGCTCTAGAATGATCTCACAACAATACCACTTCAGCTTCTCTCATTACCATCTCTCAATCAGAACCTGCCCATCATGGTTCTATATGTATTTGTATCTGCCCACCCTCCCTCACCCCGCCACCTGCTCTTTTAGATCAGATTCTTTGGGGGAAAAAATGATTATATTCTTCTGTTGACATATCATCATGACTTTCATCTTAACACATATTAGCATTACCTAATATATCATGATGACTTTCTTTTGTTACTATTGAATGTTTCCTTATGTGTTCTGAAACTAAATTGTCTGCAGTTTCCTCCTGAAAATTACTGTCACTGTCTTATCAATTGTTTCCCTTTCTATACAGCAGGTGTAAGTTGCTACAAAGTGAATTCTTCACAGTAGAATGTATCTCCATCTCTAGCCACAAATCTATCATTTTATAAGAAATCAAAATTCATTTCCAAATAGACAAATTTTTGTATTTGACATCTATGTCATAGTTGCTACATTACGACTCTATCCGAAGCTTAAACTTGAAAAGAGATTAGAAAACCACTTATTTCCCCAAATTCTTTAGTTCTCATTTCAAACTTTAAAAATGTAGAGAATAGTCAAAGCAGATGAGGGAGCATCATGTAAACACATTAAAAACAGCAGAAAGCATCACTTTTAGTAATTTCTCAGAACTGCTAGACTACCATGACATAGAAATGCAGTAGTTGTGCTAATGTATTTAAATTCTTAAAAATCTTTTTAGAGATTTGCCTGCTACTTAGATTAAATCATGAAACTATTAAACATGGGAAGACACTAATTCTGGGAGGTAGGATGTAATGCCAAGTTCAGCAACTTTGCTTTGGAGAATAACGAAGCCAAGATCATCATTCCTAAACGCAGTTTACTGAAGACTGGCTTCTCTCTCTCCATTGTTCAAGAGCAGATGATGAAATGTCAGCCCTTTGAAGTCCTGTGTACCCGTGTTCACCTCAACTCCAAAAGATCTTTCCATTTTCAAATATAGTATCTCACACATATGGCTTATTCATTCTATTCAGAAATCAGAGGCCAGGACACTGTTAAATATTTTGTTCTGCTTTATTAAGTTGAATATACTAGTTCAATTTGTTTGATAATAAGTTTTACGGGATCATAATTTCTGGAAAGTTTCAGACATTTGTCTACACTAAAGTGCATGTCTTTCCTAAGCCCACATTTGCATTTTGACAGTTATATATGGTGGGAATGAGGGAAAAGAATTGTGGATGCCCTTTGAAGACTACTCAAGAGAGCAGACACTATTTTGTTTCTGGGCAAGCTCGACACCAGCATGCTTCAAGGATTTCTCGATGTTTTCCCGGTGAAGGATGTAGCGGTCTTTGCCTGCTGCAAACTGTGAGCTTTGAAAGTGCACAGGGAATGGAATCCTTTTGCTACCAAATATATTGGAAAACCACAGAGATGATTAAACTTAGTGGTTTTATGTGTTTTATCAGCCAGTGACATCATGACAGATGAGAACGTTCTGCCAAGAAAAGTCAAAATTTCTTAACATTAAGGATTTCACAGACAAATCACATGAACTAAATGTCATTTAATCTATACAATGATTTGAACATAATCCAGACCTCAGGCAAAAAATAAATTTAAAAATCCTCACCCACCAAGCTCATTATACAAGATGTTTGATTCAGAGCAACACACTGTCCCAGTTTGCAAACTATTAAAAGTTAAATAAAATACTTTTGATATGTTCAAAAAAGGATACGTTCTTTCTTTTTACTATCTCATTTGATGAAGCATCAAACTCCCTACTGGGAAAAACAAAGAATTCTAGTAAACAGTACCTTGCTTTTAATGGTCCTCTTTTATCTATGAATCACAAAGTAATACAGGAATAAGTAAATTAGTTGAATGATGTACGCAAAGCACAGATCATTCTACCAAAATTGCTTAGATATAAAAACTCGAGGATAAATGAGTGCAAGGGGAGATTAAAGCAAGTCAGCAGAGCTCCACTGAGACAAATAGCATTACACTTCCCAGGGAAGGGCTGTTTATTAACTGTAGTCATTTAGATAAAATACAATCAAACAAATAAAAACCCAAATGTGCTCTTCACAATTTTCCTGTTAACACTGAGTTAATCTTTAAAGGATCCTATTCAAAAACAAGTTCCTTAAAAGCCATAGTGGGTGGACAATTGCCTAAGAGGACAATGACCCAGGGCTCCTAAATGGGTTCAATGAGCAGAATGAGGCCATGATTGGGTGTTTATTTATGAGACACCGGAGCAGCTGCAGGGTGTGTGCCACTTTCTAAAGGGGTTCCGCCTCCAGCAGTTGTCTAGACCAGATGGAAGAGTGACAAGCTCCACTACATTATGTCAGAGCATCAGCATGGTCATAACAGAGTCCCCAGCAAGTCTCCTATGGAATAGGAGCACCTGTTTAAATGCACCTCTTATTTCTCAAACTGTCATTTTAATTTGCAGCTCGCACCTGAAAGGTAGCACACCTTGGGGTTCAAAGCTGCCAGGCTGCAAGTCAAACATGACTGTTGGAAGAGTTCAAATCTCTGTGGTGGAATCTGGGCAGTTTTAAAACTTTCATGTGTCCGAAGCTTGCTTTAAAAATGATCCAATCCATCTTCTTTTTAGAAGGAGATATATATATATATTTCAGTTGGCATCTTATTTGGCTCTGGCTTCATTCTAGAACCAAGCTGATTAGCAACAGACTCATTACCCCCTTTAGTTATTAGATACAGACTCACTGTGCCTTCTACTTTCTCTCAGTAGCAGAAATCTAGGCTGAAAAACTAAAGATTTGGCTCTAGCCTGTGGCTATAACTTCTTCACAGAAAAGAGCGTTTCATCTGGAATCTGGAGCCCCTTGCTGTTCATTATGGGAGTTCATTGGTGTCTCTAGACATCTATGATGGTTTAGCAATGATCGTATGTCTCATAGGAGAGGAAAAATTACTTTAAAAAATTGGAACTAACACATAAATCTAAAATCAAAGATAACTGACATCACTAGAACATCGATTCATATTACTCTGCTATAAATCTTTCACAGTAGACACACTCTCTCTCTCTGAACCAAGACATTCAGCACAGAAATGAAGCAAAAGCAGAAAAAAATATTATTTGGATGATGAATTCTACACGAAATTTATGGTATAGCTCAGTTTTTCTATTACAGGTTTTATTAGGAGTCTGGGATTAAAATTGGGTCCCTTCAGGATCTAATATACAGAAAATATTTCTTGTGCTTTTTCATTTTGGCTACAAACTTACCCACTAAGATTTTAATGCTAAATCCAGAACATGAAAAGGATTCTTTGTGTAGGAATATTTTTAAAGGGGAGTGAGAGGAAGTTTCATCGGCAGAGTTGGAGCGTTACATAAGTTAATTGGGCATTTGTCTAGTTGCCTATTTTTTATTTTTTATTTTATTTATTTATTTATTTTATTTTGGTGGAGGGCACGAATTTAGAATGTTGTGTCCTGTATCATGTTGATCTGTCTGCCTATGCTACAGGGTCTGGAAGGGTTCATTAGTCACAAATATGTATATCTGTTCTTTATTCTTGTTTTAAATTTCTATCTATGTTATATTTATTTTTTCTTTTACAGAACCAACTTTTCTGCTCTAACATAACCAAAAAAAAAGAAAGAAAGAAAGAAAAAGATGCAGAGAAATCATTGGGATTGTTATAAGGACAACTGATTACTTAAAGCAGCGGTTCTCAACCTGTGGGTCGCGACCCCTTTGGAGGTCGAACGACCCTTTCACAGGGGTCGCCTAAGACCATCGAAAAACACATATATAATTACATATTGTTTTTGTGATTAATCACTATGCTTTAATTATGTTCAATTTGTAACAATGAAATTGGGGGTCACCACAACATGAGGAACTGTATTAAAGGATCACAGCATTAGGAAGGTTGAGAACCACTGACTTAGAGTCTGAATGGCAATGCTGCTGTGGGAGCTCAGATTGTCATTCTATGGTTGAATTATGCATTATCAGGTGATCCACATCCCCAAATCATGCATGCCATTCCATTCACCGGCATCTTTGCTATAATAATCAGCTAGAGACAACATATTTTAGAAGACAGAAATGCATCGGTTTAAAGTAAATTATTACAATGATCACAGATAGAGCACACACACACACAAAAACACTTTCTTGCTCATGCACTATCCCAAACTCCCATCATAAATACTCCAAGGTCCAGGATAAAAGACAAATTAGCAGGTAGTCTAATGCAGGCATGCAAGGTACACCGTAGACTGCATTATGATCACCAGGAACCACCAGCTTCCTATGTTGGAACATATTTTTATCTTCCCAGCTAAGCAACTCCTACGGGGCCCACAGCCATCATTTTGCACAAACAGGCTTGCAGTGAATCACTTGTCATCCCTTCACAGCAAGCCCTGCAGTGCTATTTCCCTACTTATGAGAAGCAGAAGGAACTCATCAGACATATCTTCAGGATAAGTGGTGAAAAATAAAATGTTCCTCATTGTTATGCATTCGCCAAAATCACACTAAAGTATTTCTGAATATTATGTCACAGAGATTCAAAGTATAAAAGAAAAACTATGTTTCTTTGGTGGGAAATAGGCTATCTCTCACTTAGAGAAAATCTTAAGAACAGTATTTCTTTTTATAAAAAAAAAAGTTCAGATTCCTTTTTTTTATTTTTGCCTTAACATTAGGTATTAGAGTCAGTTCTCTCATATATATAACAAGTTCATCATTTGTCAGAACATGACTAACAAATCTTTCTCTGAAAGGTAGAGTTGCTCTCACAATTAAACAAGGATTTGTTTGCTTAATACATCTATTTGGTTAACTCCTGATAATGGGAGTGAGACAATTTATTTTTCTCAAAAACATAAAAATGAGTATCATTTTTATTGTTTGATATTTGCAAGGTGGTTTACAAGTCATTAACACATCCTCCCAGTATTTGTCACTAATAACATTCTAATCTATGTCTGAGAAAGCAGAAAATAAAATATTTATACTGACTAAATGCCACAGACTAAATCTTGTGCAACACAGCATCACTCTTGAATTGAAGTAATTCATTACCTTTAATTTAAAGTTTTTCCAAAATAAATAAGAAATGGTAACCAGAACATTTTCAGATTGTTGTTGTTTTTTGTGTGTGTGGTTTTTGTTTTGTTTTCTTTTGTTTGGATTTGGTTTTCAATATGATGTGATAACTACAAGTTTATGGTAAAGTAAATTTTGCTTTAAAATTTCAAAGAAGAATATTTATTTTAAAATTTAGGTTATTTGCAGAAAATATTTATTATATGCTTTATATCTGTGTATAATTAAAAATAAGGGCCATATTTTTATTTAATTATTCATGCCATCTTTTTGTTTTAAATAAATTAAATTACTTCAGAGTGTTCTTAGAGTCTATATTGAACCAGTACCCACCTGAGAGTCTTTAATACTAGCTAATAAATGATATGTTACATAGGTTTTATGATTGTTATCTACAGGGAACTTGTCTAAGTGTACTAACTAGTAGTGTCATATTGAATTGCTCTCATCAACTGAGCTTCCCAGCCAGGGCAGTAACATATTTTTAAAAAACAATTATCTGAGCCCTGGTTGGGGTGGTTCAGCTGGTTGGGCATAGGCCCATGCGCCAAAAGGTTGTCAGTTTGGTTCCCAGTGAGGACCTATGCTTGGGTTGCAGGATTGATCCCTGGTAGGGGGCATATAGAAGGCAGCCTAGGGCTGTTTCACTTTCACACCAATGTTTCTTTCTCTCTCTCCCTCTCCCTTCTTCTCTCTCTAAAAATCAATAACAACATAAAATAAAATATTTTTAAAAAACACAATTATTTGAAGGCACTGGTTGGCAATCAAAATTAAGCCAAAACATGAAATAAGGCCACGCTTAGCAGACAATTACACTGGGTGAGATCTGCATCTTTTTGGCACTCTCCAAACTAGACAGATCAGGATGGCAGAAAGCTACATTTTTTACTTCAAGCTTCAGAGGACAGAATTTCAGGTTGACAAAAATGCTTGGAACATCCTAGAGGAAAGGAAGGAGCTACACAAGGCTTGAACCTCAAAATCTGTGTATAAAAATGGCCCCGTCTCCCTGGACAGATCCGTTCCTGGGTCTTCATTCCTACGATGATGCCTGTTCTACAGTGAATTCCTATCACTGTCTGTCACTCACCCAGCACCGATGCTTCATCCACTGCTTTACTACCAGATGCTGTTGGGGACACAGAGAAGGAACTGGTGTGTGGGTCACACACGATGAATTCACTCCCTTATTGCAATATTATTCTTCACTGTCAAATCCTCCTGTTTTACCAAGGCAGAAATAGCACCTCAACTTCATTTGCCACAGGCATCTATTGCTTCTAGGAGGCAGCACAGTCCACACAAGCCATAGCACTCCCCGCTGCCTGAGCGGCTGAATGGAACATAGAATCTCTGGTGAGGGCAGCCTTCTGATGAGTCCAGTTCAGCCAAAAGCGAGGCTTCTCTCTCCCCTGAGCTAAGGTGGGTGCGCATCCTAAGAAACACTCCCACATACATTTCCCAGAATTTTGATAGAAAAGACCAGCACCATCTTCGCCTTCCTTCTGTTATACCAGCCGTTTCCCAGGTCGGCCTCTGTAATGGACTCCTTGGGGCATGCTAGCGTGTGGAGGCAATGAAGTGTGGTTGAACAGCACATTAGGAGAAATTGCTTCTTCTTGCAGAGTGGCTTCCTCCGGCCGGATGGCCGCGGGGTATTCCACAGTTTTGTCACATAGAGAAGGCGAGACTGCTTCTGCTGATCAAGGAGGCGTGGCCAGGCTCCAGAATTCGGCCATGTTGAGTCATTTGGATCTTCCCAAGTGTCCCATTCTCGCCATCAGCTCCCCATTCTTTCCTGGCCAATAATCTGGCTTTGATTTTTTTTTTATTTCCACTCT
The DNA here is from genome assembly GCF_000147115.1 of Myotis lucifugus. Taxonomy (NCBI): domain Eukaryota; kingdom Metazoa; phylum Chordata; class Mammalia; order Chiroptera; family Vespertilionidae; genus Myotis; species Myotis lucifugus. The sequence continues at coordinate 613,381 of NW_005871150.1, read as the reverse complement.
TCTCTGCAAAGGATATTACAGAATGGTAACACAGGCTCTGTGCTGTTTTCAAGACTCTGTACTTCACACTGAGATCTTAAAGAGTTAACCTCGCTAATTTATTTCTAGTTAAACACATCCAGCACCCCCCATATATATTCCTGGCATGCTTCATGCATTTATACATGACCCCAAGGACTCAGTTTGCCACTGAGTGTTACAGATGACCAGAGTCCTGTCTCACAGCAGGAAACCAAGCTCCAGTTCCCAGTTTCTTGAGATCTATTACTGTGCCACGGAGGGCTCACTGATGGAAGCAACAGAATACACGTTTTGCTTTATTTCGAAAATGAATTTATTTAAAAATTGAAATTACTACACGTCATTCCCAGAAGGGCCTAAGAATCAGCTAAAAGTCATCCATGTAGGACAATTCCCAAGCTGACCTGCCGGTCTAGTTCATGGTTAATTCCCAGCCCTTAGTCACTGGTGACTGATGCTGCCATGTCTGCCTCTTGTCTTTGAAAGCTCTTTATCTCTCCGCCCGTCCTCTACCAATCAGAGTTTCCTTGCCTTTCTCTCTTCCCAATCCACGTTTCATGTTGGTGTAGGACCAGGGTGGAGATTAAGTCATGCTTGAGCAGGAAGGCTGGGGAATTGGGTTTTACTGGGGTGACCAGGAGGAGTAGAGAAGTGAGAATGCTCCAAAGGGAAAAAAAGCCATTTAAAAGGTGAACAAGCTACACATGTGACTGAGTCCTCTAATCGGCACAACCGAATGATCTGCTCAGACTTCTGTTTCTTGGTTGATCATGTTTAAATGTTACAGAATTTACCAGGCAACCGAACCATACACAGGAGGACTCGGAGGTCCAGGATAAACCCATTTATTTTCAGATGTCTCACATGTACCAGTACAGTGACTCAGGGGGTCATTCTCCAAATCCTGAGTGAGTGAATATGGAGGAGCTTTTGCTTTATACCCTTCGGTTTCTTTGCTTCCTAACTACCAGGCTTTTGTGGTGGCTTCCACAGCCCCTCCTGAGTCAGTCAGAATGGGGCAGTTAGATTGTGTCTAAATACCCGTCTGGGTGATGTCAGTGACCTCCCCTGGAGCTAAGCTGGTACATGCTTTGTTTATGGCCCCTTTGTAAATTGGGAGGAATTAGGAAAACAGGTCTTGCTCGACCAGATTGTGGAGAAAGGGGCAGTGACTTAGTTATAGGCTATCAAGGATGCACATTAGGTTATGGCACAGATTCAGATTGCTAGCCCCCCCAAAATGTCTTATTTTCCCATCATAAAGAGTATCCTCAGAGTAGATGACTGTGAAGTGGTGGACAGGCGCCTGAGGTGGAGGACACTGAGCATGAGAGATCCTTCACCCTTTGTTCCCTTTTTACATTCCTCCCACCGACACCTTTTATCCTGCAGAGTAGGCTCTGCTTCTCTCGCTGTTCCCCAACCTTCCTATAGGAGCTCTCTCTAGGCAGACAGTTCCCTTGTTTTCCAGGGCTGCACTCAGTTTAAAATCTGTGGAGAGCCCGAGCTGGTTTGGTTCAGTGGGTAGAGTGTTGGCCTGCGGACTGAAGGGTCCCTGGTTCAAATCCAGTCAAGGGCACATACCTTGGTTGCAGGTTTGATCCCGCACATGCACATCGATGTTTCTCTCTCTCTGTCTCACCCTCTCCTTTACACTCTCTAAATATATAAATATATATATATATATATATATATATTTATCAATGGAAACATATCCTTGGATAAAGATTAACAAAAAAATAAAATAAAATCTGTGGAGCATCCCAGCTATCCCTACAGGTTAGTGCACAGTGGAGGGAGCCCCTGTCCGCATGTCCACACTAGCCCAGGTGATCTGACTGCCCTTCTTCAACTCACTTATCTGATGTCTCCCCACAGGTCTTTATTTTTTCACTCAAGGTTTAATGATATTCTGAATATGCTCTTATTTTTATGCATGTGAAAGAGTGTTCTCATGTAGTTCCTCTTTTTTTTCAGGGCTATTTTGTTTTCTTATGTCAATTCTGTCCTCTCTGCTCTCTATATTCCAGGCATGTTTTGTGTTTTACAACATTTCTACTGAGGGCACCCTTTCTTGCACTAGATCTATATTTTACATGTTATCATTCATACATTAAACAAAGCTGAGGTTTAAAAACTGAAGCAGTTTGCCAAAGGCTGATAAGAGATGAAGTCAAGATTGTAACTCAATAATGCTTAATCCCAGAGCCCAAGATATTAACTACTGTGGAAGATATAGATATTTCTCACACAATATGTAATATTATATTGCTTTAAGCACATTATCTTCCTTACAATCTCTATTCAGCATTCTAAAGATCTCTGTTCATTTGAAATTGTGAACATTTTCATCATCTAAGATTGGCTGAACCAGTATTCTACCTAGTTAATTGTAGTAGGCACTAAATTCTTATCTAACTACAGACCCATTTATTTCTCACAGAATGATGTTTCCCAAGTATCAGTTTTTCTCTTCTGCTCAAATAATCAAACCAAGTTTTCATTTGAAAATTTATTCTTCCCTCTGATTTCTTTAGATATTTGAATATAATGAAAAGTAAGTCACAGTTTGCCCTCCTCCCGAGTATTAGAAGAAACCATCTTCCCCTCTTACAGGAGAAAAGAAAGCATTTCATTCAGATTTAGTAGACAGCATCACTAGAAAAAGGAGCAATCCTCCAATTTTCACCAGCAAACAGATCTGTTTACTTCACTGGAGTAATTACTCCAAGTTACTGAAAAATGTGAGGTCGTAAAGCAGGAAGAAGAATCACACTCCGGGCTTCCTAAACAAAGGTAAACTAGAAAAAAATGAGTTGGCTTGGAATAAAACGAATACTGGAACCTTTGCATACACCGAAGTCAGACCATCTTGTCAAGTGGGTATCCGGGCAAAGTTGTTTAGTCAATGTTCCTTTGTTTGTTTGTTTATTTTGTTTTTTATTAGACACACTAAAAACACTTAGCTTGCAATGCAATCTATCACAGAATCATGGAGATATAAAAGGACCTGAGCAGTGAGTGACCTTCTGAAAGAGGCCTTGAAAGTCAACTGTCATGAAAAAAAGCCAACTGCCTATTCAGCCATATTTAATATGCAAATAAATACATCCCTTAAAAACTTGCTTGCAAATTTCTGCCTATTAAGCCTATTATTCCATTTATCTGCGTTAAAAAAACACTCAACGATGCATACCTACAGGAAAACAAATGTCCATGGGACAAAATTAAGGGAGTGTGTTAACCATTAAAATAACTTTTAGTAAAGAGAAGCAATATTTTTTCAAGTAACTCTTAGCAACATAGGTAAAATGCAACAGCATAACAGAATTTTAGCCTTTAAGATATGCAATAAACACAACTTTATTGCTGGAGAAAGTAAAACACTTAAGTATGAAAACATTGCAATTAATAAATTACTGTATTTTACTTCAGGAAAGAAGTAAAAACCAAAACCTCCAAATTATAAAAATTAAAGGGAAAGTAAGATCCAGTTAAAGGGAACATTTTTAAGAATTTGAAACCAGAGATATACATGTTTATCATCTAACAATACTGGAATATTTCTGAATCCTATAAAACATCATCAAAACCTTCAAGATTAAAGTTTATGGGTTATAAAGTCAAAAGGAGAGGATGCTTTAAAAGTACAAGAAGAGAGTCCATTCAAAATTATTAATTATAACTTCTAAGTGTCAATGTCTTAACCATGTCAAAAGTAGCCTTCAGATGTAGCTTAAATTTAATGATAAGAAGCTTAATTCTGCATTGCAAAGAAAGAAATAAAACACAGCTGAATATATATATACTAGAGGCCCGATGCACAAAATTTGTGCAAGAGTAGGCCTTCCTTCCCCCAGCTCAGTGGTTCTCAACCTTCTGGCCCTTAAATACAGTTCCTCATTTTGTGACTCCAACCATAAAATTATTTTCGTTGCTACTTCATAACTGTAATTTTGCTACTGTTATGAATCATAATGTAAATATCTGATATGCAGGATGGTCTTAGGCGATCCCTGTGAAAGGGTCGTTCGACCTCCAAAGCGGTCGCGACACACAGGTTGAGAACCGCTGCCCCAGCTACTGGCACCAGCTTCCCTCAGGCACTGGGACCGGGGATTCCCTTGCAGCCCTGGCTTCATCCGGAAGGACAGAAGGACATCTGGAAGGACGCCTGGTCTAATTAGCATATTATGCTATATATATATATATATATATATATATATACATATATATATATATATATATATATATATAAATAATTTTCACCTAAGGCCTTTCTTAAACTTTTGGCTAACAAAATTTCTCATAGTTTCATGCAGGCTAATTTATAGCATGATGCCAACTGTTTTACACACTGTGAATACATTTAAAAATATATGAATGATATTTTAAAGGTGTATTTTTCATGCATCTATCCCAGGTGTGGGATCATATCTCTGGGCCTAAAAATCCATATATGATTTAAGACCCATCAAATCCTAAATTATTGTTTTAATTTTTTTTAATGAGTATGATATCACCTCACTTTCATTATCAGTCATGTAGAGCTATCAATAGTAACTACCTCATAAGATTATGGTAAGGAGCAAATAAAATGTTTAAAATACTACTCTATGGGTCTGAGATGAGATGCTGATGACACTGAGACAGTGATAATTACTAAATTCTGCCTCCTACTTGAATCTATTCCTACAAGATTAGATATGCATGCCTAGTATAAATTTACCAAATTTTGCAGTTAAAAACACAGGAAACCCATTTAAATTTGTATTTCCGATAAATGACTAATGGATTTTTAATACAAGTTATGCAATATTTGGGACATACTTTAACTGGATTTCAGATAAATAAGCAATATGTTTTTTACTATAAGTATATCCCAAATATTGCATGGGATATACTTATTCTAAAAGCACATCCATTGCTTAGCTGAAATCCAAATGACAGGGTGCCCTGTATTTTATCTGGCAAATCTAGTATAGCACAGGTCAGTAAATTTTAAAACTTTGTTATGAAAATAGATTTGTGGCATTATTGAGTTAGTAATTTGAGACATATTAATGAATCTAATTGTATCACTATGTAATCAATCATTTGATAGTGTATAATATTGATAAGGCAATATTATTCAGTAGGAATTACACAGACCCTGGAGTGAATCCTGGATCTATCTATCACGTAAGAGCTGTGTGACCTTGACCAACTTAATAACCTTGATGAGCACAGATTTATTCATGTTTAAGGTGATTATTAGGACTATTGGAAGGAAGGAAGTCTTGCACAGAGCATGACTGTCCTATGGCAGAAAGTCACCACTGTGCATTTTCTCCTTCCCCTCTCAAACAGAAAACAGTTCCTGGAAACAGCACCTGTATTGCTTTTTAAATTTCTATTGTAATTTGCAAATATGAATCTTACAAAGGTGAAATTAACAGACTGATTAAATGAGTTAGATGCTGAAAGAGGAACAAAAGAGAGAGGTCAAAAATAACTTTAAGGGGTGGGTAATGGAGGAGGAACTGGATCAAGTCACTATGAAATTGAGTGAATATAAAGGAAGGCATGTTTGAGAGGGAAGACAGCGAGTTTTAGACACATTGAGTTTGAAATAATAATGAATCTTTGTGGAGCCTCCCACTGGTCTCCTCAAACATGATCTCCATGATCTTAATTCCCTCATTTCATTATTATTACTCATCAATAAAGGGAATAATTCATGTAAAGCACTTGAAATATTACCTGGGACATAGTTAGTCTCAATTAGTATTGGCAATTATTCAGCTCATGCTAGCTCTTATTATTTTTATTATCTTTTCAACTGGCCAATTGACACTGTGAAATCATTCTTGTCTCATTTTTAATATCTCCTGATTTTTTTAATATAACTATCAAGTTTGTACTGATCAAGATAGGAAAACCCAAAATTCCCTCCTCGATCTGTCTTATGCCTACAAAAAAAATCCCTATTTTCTTGATCTCTTATTCAGACCCATAATATGTGTATGCTTAAAGAAATATAAGCATATTATCACATATATTTAACAGGTAACTATAATGAACTACTTACCCATACTCAGTACAATTAACAAAGAACCATATTATCTCTAATCAAAAACTCTTATTGCACAATCAGATATAAGATATTTAATTTCTATCTCAAAACATGTTAACAGACATGTCATTGATGTTCCTGCTTCTGTGTGACCTCTTCTTTATTCAATTCCTGGTCCTATTTGCATCCCATACGATGCCATACTTCTTTGTACCTTTTATTGTGATTCAATTGCCAAAGGCAAGTCTTTTCCATAATTCAACCCACTCAAATCAACATAAAACCTGATTGAAATTCTCTTGTAAAATCTCTTCCTTTGAAAGGAATTGAATTGTTATCAGTATAAAAGATAGAATCAGTACTGGCTTCCATTTTTTGTGGATGGTTTTTTTTTCTCCAAAAAAAGCCTAAATGCTACTTAATGGCCAGTTCAAATGGATCATGAAGTCAGCAATCTATAGCTATCTAGGCCTCAAGTTCATTCATGTCGGTCAAAGGCTGAATCTGCTGTTGAAAATTACAGAAATGTAAAACAGATTTATTTACTTAAAAATATACTATTTCCTTACCATGTCCCAGGTACTATGCTAGAATTAGAGAAAAAAAAAAACACTTAATAAAGGCCAGCTTCATGCTTTATCTTTTAACTGGGCTGATGCCATTGTCCCAGTGCATGCTAGCTACAGTTTAGAGAAGTTGTTCAGAAATGCTGAGTATGTCTGTGTGTAGGAGAGGGAAAGGGAGAGATCAGTCCACGGTAGCATTTTCTCTTCGGACTCTGATTAAACAGACTGCGTCAATCTTTGCCATGATGCTGAAGAAATCGATGGTTCCATATAACCTGTTCTGCCATTTAGTTCTTTCTTCTACAGTCTCTTCAAATCTAGTGTCTATTTCAGAAACCTTGTCATAGTTCAATTTAGTGGAGTTAAATGCTAGTCGGGATTGAAAATGGTTACACGGGTAGTTTGGGTCTCTGCCTTTTTATCACCATATCACCGGGGTCCCTTGAAGCTGAGATTATCTAGAAGTGTATGATAACACAGAAAACTGGAGGAAGAGGAAACAAGAGAATCCCACACTCAGCAAGCGTGTATAAAACTAGAGGATGGAGCAAATGAGTAGACATTTTCACGGCAATGTGTGTTCATCTTTCATCAGTTATAAAAAAGCTGTTTTATGTGTGCTATGATCACCTTATTTCTTACATGAATGTATCTGTGGGAAGTCTCTTATTTTCTTTAATGTTAAGTCATTAGAAACACTGTGTTAGCAATTTGAGGCACTGCTCAAAGTAACAGTTGACAGGGCTCTCTAGCGATGAGTCAAGATCACTAACATTATTCATCACAGACTATTTTGCTTTATTAACTTATCAGCAAGATGACCTCAAACTATATATTACAATAAAACATAAGACATCAATTAAAGACAAGAATAAAGGGGGGAAAGGTTATGCTTCTTTTCTTCACATTTCTAATTTTCTCACATTCCTCTCCACACCTAAATCCACAATGAAAACAAAAAGAACTTTAACACAAAAAATATGTAAGCTTCCGTAGACCTCCTAGCTCGAATGCCTGGAGAGAACATAGCCTCCCTTCTATGCCATCTTCCATGAATATTAATAGGTGGTCCCCGTGACTCTGTGCTTAAAGCTCTCTTTTGCCCACAGATCTAATCAAGTAAGGTCTCCCCATGAAACTGTTTAATAAGCCCTTTGCTGCTGCTGACATCTTCAGTCTGTACCACTCAGCCACCAACGCCCATTAAGAAAGTGTTCCAAAGGCCCACTTTCATATGCAATTCTATTCTCTAAAGATTTGTTGAGGGCTTACTATAGGACCCTATGTTTAAGTAGCTCAGAGTCTAGAAAGACAGATCGATATAAAAGGCAGAAACGCAGTGCAGTGTGAAAGCTCAGGAACTAGCAGTCTGCATAAGGTAGAAAGCTACAAGAGAATGTGAGTGGGCAGCAAAAGTGTTCTCAGAGCAATTGTCATCAAATCTTAGTTTTGAAGGATGAATAAGGATTTGTCAAGGGGTCGAGAAGGAAAAGTTCTTTCAAAAAAAAAAAAAGAAAATAATACTGTCTTTTTCATTGCAAACCATGGTTGTGCAAATCAATGTAAATTAACTGGGGATCTAAGAGTCCAAAATGGAGCAACTGGGGACTAAAAAGTAGAAGATGAGATGGAAAAGTAAATATGATCAAAATTGGATTTTATCTACTTGGCTGGTGCTGCTCAGTGGTTGAGCATCGACCTATGAACCAGGAGGTCACAGTTAAATTCCTGGTCAGGGTACATGCCTGGGTTGCTGGCTCAGTCCCTTGTAGAGAGCATGCCAGAGGCAGCCAATCAATAATTTTCTCTCATCATTGATGTTTCTATTTCTCTATCCCTCTCCCTTCTTCTCTGAAATCAATAAAAATATATATATATTTTTAAAAAAACCTTAACTGTTGAGGTATAAGAAAAAATAATTACAGCAGACTTCCTACCAGAAAAAGTGAAAGAATACAGTAGAATTAAATATTTTAAGTGTTGAAAGAAAAACACCACCAACCTGGAATTCTATATCCATTGTAATAATTCTTCAAAAGTGAATGGAAAATGAAGACTTTCTCAGACAATAGAAAGCAAGCTGACAGTTTTCAGGATGGAGGAGGGGGACTGGATGGACTAGGATGAAGGATTAGAACAAAAGAAGAAAAAACTCATGGACAGGGACAACAGTGTGGTGATTGCCTGGAGGGGAGGAACAGATGGAGAAAGGTGGAAGAGGTTATAGAGGGGATAAATGGTGATAGTCGAAGACTTGACTTGGGGTGGTGAACACACAATACAGTATAGAGATGATGTGTTGTAGAATTGTGCACCTAAAACCTGTGTAATTTTATTAACCAGAGTAACCCTAATAAATTCAATAAAAGGGGGGGGGGGAGGGGGGGGAGTGGAACCTTATCTATTCTGAGGCCAGGAAACACTTTCTAAAAGACATGTTAAAAAATATAAAAATAAAAATAAACCTGAGGGATTCAGCGCCAGTAGGCTGCCAGCAAGCAATATTAAAAGAGGTTTTTCAGGAAGAAGGTCAGCTATAGGTCAGAAATTTTAATCTTCATAATGAAAGAAAAGCATCAAACAAAGAATAAATGAAAGTAAAATATAATCTTTCAGTTTTCATATTCTTAATCTAAAAGAAATCAGTTTGTCTAAAACAATAATAGTATCAGTGCATTGGATTATACTATATAGATAAGTGAAATGAATGACAGCAATTTCACAAGAAATGGGAGTAGGATAAAAAAAGGAGAATAATATTATAAGGTATAGGCACTACTAGTACATGGGAGGTGGCACAGGGTTTTCTGAAGGTGAACTTAGATTAGTTAAAATGTATATTGTAACTCTGGGGAAACCACTAAATTCTTTTAAAAAATAGAACTGATATGTTACAAAAGAAAAATATAATCAAACTAAATGCTCAGTTAAAACCATAAAAAGGAGAAAAAAGGAAAATTAATACTTAAAATTTTTTTCTATATATTGGGCCTATCTCTAAACTTTCATTTTTTTTTTTATTTTTTGAAGCAGTTACATTAAAAATACAAAATTTTTATTACATTTGTAAGAATCTTATTAAATAATTTAGGAAAACGATATCTTGGTCATAATGAACTTTCTTTTGTTCCATTTAGTGAAGCCCTATTTCCCTCCACGAGATTTTATGGATTTATAGCTTACACATTTTTAGTTCAGCTAATTTGTTAGGATTTCTACTTACAGTGCTGTTATACAGTAATCTTCAACCATTTAGTCTTCAAACATGTCCATCAGTTTCTAAAATTTTATTTGATTATATTTTTCACGTAGTCAACAAGCTATTTTATCCTCCTGTTAGACACAATACTAATATTTGTTTCTCTTTTTTAGGAAGACAGTCATATTTTCTGCAAATAATATAAATTCATTCTTCCTAATCTTTAAATTTTTTATCATATTTCTTAGGATCTCCAGACTGCTGTTATATATAATGATGCTTACAGGTATTTTTATCTAATGACTGAATTTAAATAAACTGCATTAATGTCTTACTGTAGGTTTCTTTCACATATTGAATCAAAAAAATCTTCATTCAGCACAGGCTTTGTTCCAGTTGCTGCTGACACAATCAGCCAGACAAGATGCCTACCTTTGTAGAATTAGAGTTGCTATCATAAATCAATAATAATTACATAAATATCCTAAGCATTGAAGTAAAGATGTATCGATTTTGAGATTTTACCATTATTTAATATAGTATGCTAAAGAAAAATAAAGTGCTAATTGGACAATTGCTCAAAAGCGATTTAAGACATATTCTGACTTTTTGGTTTAAAATCAATAAAAATAATTGATGAGATAGCTCAAATAAATTAAACGTGGAAAATATCAGCTAGTGGAAGGAGCTCTTCAGATAATTAAAATAGGATGAATTTTTTGGTGTGATAGTAAATGGGATTGCTTTTTTAGTCTCTCTTTCTGTAAGTTCATTATTAGTGTATAGAAATGCCATAGATTTCTTGGCGTTAATTTTGTATCCTGCTTCATTGCCGAATTCATTTATTAAGTCTAATAATTATTTGATGGAGTCTTTAGGGGTTTCTATGTACAGTATCATATCATCTGCGAATAAGGACAGGTTTACTTCTTCTTTTGCAATTTGGATGCCTTTTATTTCTTCTTCTTGTCTGATCACAATGGCTAGTACTTCCAGTACTATGTCGGACAGGAGTGGTGAGAATGGGCATCCCTGTCTTGTTCCTGTTCTTGGGGAAAACCTAGGAATAAACTTAACTAAGGAGGTAAAAGACCTATATGCGGGAAACTACAGGACCCTGAAAAAAGAGATAGAGGAAGACATAAACAGATGGAAGAACATACCATGTTCATGGATTGGTAGAATCAACATCATCAAAATGTCCATACTACCCAAAGCAATCTATAGATTCAATGCACTCTCCATTAAAATACCAATGGCATATTTCACAGACCTAGAACGAACTCTCCAAAAATTCATCTGGAATAAAAAAAGACCCCGAATAGCTGCAGCAATTCTGAGAAAGAAGAACAAAGTAGGTGGGATCTCAATACCAGATATCAAGCTGTATTACAAAGCCACTGCTCTCAAAACAGCCTGGTACTGGCACAAGAACAGACATATAGACCTGCCGGGAGCCGGTCCATCCTTGCTGCTTGACACAGTCGCTGCAGAGAAGAAACATCTGCACAGCATATGTTTCAAGGAACCTGGCGTATATGGCATACTGTTCTTAATATGTTTGCTCCCCTTCTTGGCACTATGTGTTTTAACCAAGGTCACCTCTCCAAGAAAAGGTTGTTTCCCCAGGTAGGGATTTTTCCCTGAAGTTTAGGGAGGGAATAAAACCCCTTCATTAG
>NW_005871150.1:468620-601667 GCF_000147115.1 Myotis lucifugus | reverse complement strand
GAAAAACATGGCAAAAGATCCTGGACAGAACCTGGCTACAGAACTTCGCTGGAGAACCTAGACAGAACCTAGACAGTACCTAGAGACAGAACCTAGACAGAACATGGCGGGAGAACCTGGATAGAACCTGGCTGGAGAACCTGGATAGAACCTGGCTGGAGAACCTGGAGAACCTGGCTGGAGAACCTAGCGAGAGAACATGGCAAGAGAACCTGGCTACAGAACTTGGCTGAGGAACCTGGCTAGGAGGAACCTGGCTATGATGATCACCTGAATGCTGCCTCCGTGTCATTCCTTCTTCGCCGACTCCGTCCACACCTTTGGGGACCCCTGGACCTGTTGGGGTTGGACCCCAACATAGACCAATGGAATAGAATAGAGAACCCAGAAATTGACTGTCCCAATTATGCCCCAATTAATTAATTACCTCTCTAGACTTAGTGGGACAAATGCAGGTGACCAGGAGTCAGCAATAACGGCCTATCCCCTGGTACATCAATGTCTAGACCAGGGGTCCTCAAACTACGGCCCGCGGGCCACATGCAAATACAAATATTGTATTTGTTCCCGTTTTGTTTTTTTACTTCAAAATAAGATATGTGAAGTGTGCATAGGAATTTATTCATAGATTTTTTTTAAACTATAGTCCGGCCCTCCAACGGTCTGAGAGATAGTGAACTGGCCCCCTGTTTAAAAAGTTTGAGGACCCCTGGTCTAGACAGCTGAGCTGAACCGGAACACAGGAATACACAAGACAGAATTAGTATGCAATCACACAAGGTTTATTTACCTATTTCTAGTGGGTCCTAGGCTCCAGCAAAGGCCACCCGGAAATGCACACCGAAAGACAGACGACGAAGATGGAGACAGACAGGTGGCCACAGTTGGTTCAGGCTCACACAGCAGAGCAGTCAATCAGGGGCTTGTCTCACAGAGCGACGTGGAGTCCTCCTCTCATCAGGCAGGAAACAACCACTGGAGAAAATCTGATGCTTATATAGCCGGTAGTAAACAACTTGTGTCTTACAGTGTGGGCCAGATGGTGTGCCTTTGCTAGGAGCAGGGTGTTTATACTTTAAGGGCTTAGGGCAGGGGTCCTCAAACTTTTTAAACAGGGGGCCAGTTCACTGTCCCTCAGACCGTTGGAGGGCTGGACTATAGTTTAAAAAAAAACTATGAACAAATTCCTATGCACACTGCACATATCTTATTTTGAAGTAAAAAAACAAAACGGGAACAAATACAATATTTGTATTTGCATGTGGCCCGCGGGCCGTAGTTTGAGGACCCCTGGCTTAGGGCATTCACATCAAGATAGTGCGGTGTTCACCACATTTTGGAAGTTACAGAGTATTGGGGTCTTCACACAGCAAACATTTCACACACAAATCATTTCACACAATAATTATTTCCACATATTAGAGGTGTTTCCTTATGACCATAACATTATTATAACATCGACCCAAACTACTATGCTCAATTAATATTTGACAAAGGAGGCATTAACATACAATGGAGTCAAGACAGCCTCTTCAATAAATGGTGTTGGGGAAATTGGACAGATACATGCAAAAAAAATGAAACTAGACCACCAACTTACACCATACACAAAAATAAACTCAAAATGGATAAAGGACTTAAAAATAAGACAGGGAAACATAAAAAATACTAGAGGAATCAGACATATGCCGAAGCAATTTCTTCACTGATACTGCTCCTAGGACAATGGAAACTAAAGAGAAAATATATAAATGGGACTGCATCAAAATAAAAAGCTTTTGCATAGCAAAAGAAACCATCAACAAAACAACAAGAAAGCCCACTGCATGGGAGAACATATTTGCCAACGTTATCACTGATAAGGGTTTAATCTCCAACATTTATAGGGAACTCATACAACTTAACAAAAGGAAGATAAACAACCCAATCAAAAAATGGGCAAAGGACCTAAATAGACACTTTTTGAAAGAAGACAGAAGAAAGGCCAAGAGACATATGAAAACATGCTCAAAGTCACTAATCACCTGAGAGATGCAAATCAAAACAACAATGAGGTACCATCTCACACCTGTCAGAATGGCTATCATCAACAAATCAACAAAGGACAAATGCTGGCGGAGAAAAAGGAACACTCATGCACTGCTGGTGGGAATGTAGACTGGTGCAGCCACTGTGGAGAACAGTATGGAGTTTCCTCAAAAAACTAAAAATGGAACTCCCAATGGACCCATTGATCCCATTTATTGGAATATATCCCAAGAAACTAGAAACACCAATCAGAAAGGATATATGCACCCCTATGTTCATAGCAGCACAATTCATCATAGCTAAGATTTGGAAACAGCCTAAGTGTCCATCAGCAGATGAATGGATTAAAAAAACTGTGGTACATCTACACTATGGAATACTACGCTGCAGTAAAAAAGGAGTTCTTACCATTTGCAACAGCATGGATGGAACTGGAGTGCATTATGCTAACTGAAATAGGCCAGTCAGAGAAAGATAAATATCACATGATCTCACTCATTTATGGAATATAATGAACAACATAAGCTGATGAACAAAAACAGATCCAGAGACAGAGAAGCATTGATCAGAATGTCAAACCTCAGAGGGAAGGTAGGGGAGGGTGGGAGTAAGGGGGAGAGATCAACCAAAGGACTTGTATTCATTCATATAAGCCTAACCAATGGACACAGACACCAGGGGGGTGAGGGCATGAGTGGTGGTGGGGGGGGGGGTGATGGGGGGATAAGGACACATATGCAATACCTTAATCAATAAAGAAATTAGAAGTCAAAAAATAAAAAAATAAATAGGATGAAAACTTAAGTTCCCCCAGTGGTTCTTATAGACTGGTGGTCGGAAATGGCTTCTTGTTTAGGTGATGGACAAGCAGAGATCAGAAGAGACCAGAGACAATAGCACTCCAGGCACTGAAAGTGTCTAATGAAAAGACTCCAAGGGAGAAACAAGCTTATCGCTGTGAGGAACAGAGGAGTTCATTGTCACAGACAGCGAGGGAAGGGAGAGCGCTGCCAGGTGAGATCAGAGGGTATGCCGTGTCCAGGTCTTGCATGATTGCTTCTTCAGTTTAGATTTCTCCCAAGAGCTGGGAGAAGCTGCTGAGAGGGAGAGGGAGTGAAGAGATTGTACTAATTATTTTATCTTTTAAAAAATAATCTAAGCAAAATTGATTTAGTTGAATAAGAGTAGAAAATGGTAAGAGTAGTAAGTCTCCATGGCTTTCATACTTTTCAAAAGGAAAAGCCAGCATTTCTGGGATGTAAGGGCGAGCGTTGCTGAGTCTAAGCAAACCAGACAAAGTCCATTTGACTATTGTGGTCTAGTTAATTTAAAACATGAGCCGGATGTTTCAATGAATCCATATCAAATTAGCCTCCAGACTATGAGATGAAATATGTAATGCATTTAGGGTAGTACCTGGCATATAATAAGTGACCAATAATTATTATTATTATTAATTTTGTCAGCAATGCTTGTCAAATATGAAAAATAGAAAATGATGCTATGTGAAATCTATTCCTCATTGTGAAAACATTTTTATTGTCTTTTTTTTAAAAGAAAGCAATAATGTTGCTCTGTTGGGTTTGTTTCCTGCTGCATTTTGGAGCCTGTCATTAGAGTATTACTGCAAACTCATGATGACAAGCCTGGTCATCAAAAGCATAACCAATGTCAGGAAATTCAGTTAACCCCGTAGCCTGTTCTTCCTGGAACATCTTAGATACATTTCTATCTTTTTAGGTGTGAACTAGAAATTGTAAAAGTCAGTCCAAGCATTACTCATACACTGTGGCCAAAAGTGTAAATTGATTAAGTCTTCTATAAGGCAATTTGGCAAAACTTTAAAGTTTATCAGAAAGTTTGAACTAACAACTTCCCTTCTTGGAACCAAGTATATTCAAATATATTTTCTGGGAAGCTATTTATTGTGACACCAGCACAATATAAACTGAAAGAATCGAGTGACTGCTGATGAAGTGATAATTAAATAAATTTTGGCAATAATATATATGCATCAATTAAAAATAATATTTTATAATATGTACTGCATAGATTCATGCATAGATTCATGATATATTAAAAAAGTTTAGCTGCTGTTATAAAAAATTAATGTGATCCATGTTTTATAAAATATAAAAATAAGAGATAATTGATAGGAAAACTAGAAGGATATATACTAAAAAGCTAATAGAATTTAGGTCTGAGTGGTGGTACAGAGTTTTTTAAATCTGTATTTTCTAGCTTTTTTGTAAATGTATTCTTGGTTTTACTTAGAAAAAAAGGTTTTTTTTCAGCTAAAATTTAATAGATAAAGTTATATCCATATGTATATATACATATATATATATATGAAGACCTACTTTTGAAAACACATTTTATAATGAAAAACTTAGTTTACTTATATCATGCATACTAATAAACATTTAAAACCAAGACAAGTAGTGAAAACTAAATATACTAAAATTAATAAAAATACACAATTTATATTTGTTCAGAATCAGTCAAATATTGAAGACATTTTAGTGGGGTTAGGAATGCAAAGTCATTTATACTATTTATAAGGATAACAGTTGGGTACCATTATCATCATCATCATCATCATCAATTAACATTCGTTAAGTCACTCCTCTAGGGATCCAGGGATCCAAACCTCTTTTCAGAAATAGGGCACATCTGGAAGTAGAATTCACTTCTCCAGGGTTCAAGAGGACTACTTAGGAAGACACTACACAGTACCTCGTCTCTGAAAGAGTTAATGTAGTTTCCAGAGCAGCCTGGCATATTAAGTAGCGTCAACAGAAAATGGCTGGATTATAAAACATCTTCCCTGAACAACTGCCCTGGGAATGGCGTTGTTCAAATGGTCCATCCCCATCAGAGGACAGCTGCAGACATGCCCGCGCTGATGGCTC
This sequence comes from Myotis lucifugus, assembly GCF_000147115.1. Taxonomy (NCBI): domain Eukaryota; kingdom Metazoa; phylum Chordata; class Mammalia; order Chiroptera; family Vespertilionidae; genus Myotis; species Myotis lucifugus. Next base: position 596,727 of record NW_005871150.1, on the reverse strand, counting down.
TTCCATCCCGAGACACCAGTGCCCTCAGAGCAGAGCACCTGAGGGTGCAAAGCAAATTTACAATCTGTCCATTGAGATCCCAGGTAAATAATGTACCAGGAAAAAAAACAAATTTCAGAGAAACTTTACATTTAAGAAGGCTTCAAAATTACTCATTCAAAAAGTAGTCTCACTGTGAAAATGAATATAGGTGTTTAAATATGCTTGGTGGCCTTCGAAGGCATACCTTCTTCCAAATAGTAATTTTTTCACAAAGTTTCTTAGTTTAAATTACCTAGATATTTAATTTAATTACCCCAGTTGAATAGACAATGTGATTTATCCCCAGAGAATAATATCTAGTTGTTATTTTTCAAAATAAAAATATGTAACTTCTGCATTGTGTGTGGCCACTATGCAATGAAACATGTTAGTTACAGATACGAAGTCTGGAGGCAGACTGCTTGGGGTTGAATCCCAATTAAGCCAGTTACTTAATATCTCTATCCTTCAGGTTCTTTATCTGTAAAATGGGCATAATTATTCATGATAATACCTATGTATAGGTGAGGAATAAGTGAGTTAGTGCATATAAAATCACTTAGAAAAGTGCCTGCTAAATAACAACTACCTTATACTATAAATGTTTATTATTTGCTGGCCATAGAGTAGTCATGGCAACATAATGAGTCGTGTTTTTAATTACCATCCTGAATTTCCATTTCTGAGGAGGATTTCAAACCTCCTATCAACTAATGTGGAACCTTTGGTGACGCATCAAGTGCTCTCTCCTCGCCTTCTCCATTAGCACTTTCCTCAATTCCAACAGAGCCACAGTCATGCTTTTCAAATTTGCACTTCGCTGGGCAGAGAGAGGTAAGAAATCTGTTGACTAACACACTCAAGATTCAAAAAAATCTCCATACATTAGAAGGCTGAACTATGACCAAATGCCACATGAATAAATATGCTGTCTCCCATTTGGGATCACAAAAATCAAATGCATGAGTATAAGATAATGGAGATCTAGACCTAAACATTTAGATCCAACTAGGTATTCATTCTTGTTCTCCTGAAAGCAAATCCATTTGTATTAATGTGGAAATTTTCATTCCAACAGAAGCAGAAAATCAAATTGACTACGGTACGTAGGGTGGAGGACTTTAAATTCACTTTCAAACTCTCAGTGAAGAAGAGGACATTCTGTTATCACTCTAAGCATCTTTATAGACGTATACAGAATTACTATCTTACACAGTGAGCATAAGGTGTACAGGAATCCCTGTGCTGAGCCCTAAAGATCTCCAATATTTAGGAATTAAGTCAAGAAAGAGCAGCTGACAAAGGACCTTAAATGAGACTGTTGAATTAGCAGCAAAGAAATGATAGTGGCATATCCTGAAAGCTGAGAGAAGAAAATGTTTCAAGGAGAAAGTGGTTAACTGTATTGAATGCTGCTGAGATCTACTAAAACAAAGACAGAAAGGGGCCTTTGGGTTTAATACTGTGACAGACATCAGTAGTAGCAAGTTAGTGGAGTGATGGGGATCATGTTAATGTTGGATAAGGAGGAAATAGGAGGCAAAAAATGGAGGTATCATATGTAAAAGATTAGATAATTTAAGAAGTATGGCTATAAGAGGATTAGGACCATTTTTAGAGGAGCTAATAGAGGAAGGATATTTGCAAAAAAATAGAGAGTCTGAAGTACTTTTTTAAATTATTATTATTAAATTTATTGGAGTGACATTGGTTAATAAGATTATATAAGTTTTAAGTGTACATTTCCATGATACATGATCTGTATATTGCATTGTGTGTCCACCACCCAAAGTCATGTGATCCTCCATCACCATAGACTTGATGCCCTTTACTACCGACTCCCCTCCCGCTGGTAACACTAGACTGTTGTCTGCGTCTATGAGTTTTTGTTTGTTTGTTTTTCTTGTTTATTTATTTGGAGTGAATGCTGATAAAGTGATCTTTTAGAAAAGCAAGAGTTTGAGAATAACAGATCCCCACTGTCCCTAAATAGAAGAGATGGGATTTTAAACAAAGGCCCACATGGCTTCCCTGAGCAAGACTTGTCAGAACAGAAAGGGAGTTTTGGCATTTTATGATATGTACACTTTGGATGATATTATTAGAGCTTCTTGAGGACAAAAGTATAGCAGTCTAGCCAGGTGCAGTGGGGTCGATTCAATCTGCCATGTGAAATAAAATGTAGTGCTTCCCTGATCCATAGTACTTCACATGAGAATATCTTTAGTGTTTTATTGCTTTTTTCAACCTTTTAATAATAAGAGCTACCATTTATTAAAACCCTATCATGCCCCAGGTACTCAAAATAAGTACTTTCCATATATTAATTTGAATGCACACAGCAATTTTACGTTATAAAGAAAAAAGTATAGGATCCAAGCCAAAAGCAATTTTCCTTCTATAGTCTTACTCTCTTATTTCAAAATATCAAAAAAAAGAGAGAAAGAACCGAGCATTTTAAAGTTCCTAAATCAAAGTTATAAAATGTACAATCATTTCAGGCAAATGATAGCAATTGGTTCATTTATCATGATATTTATTAAATATATATTGAATGCCTGCTATTCCAGAGTGTGTCAAGGTACTAAGGATTAACTCAACAGTTAAAAAAAATAAAGTCCTTGCTCAAGCTATGACTTTAAGAATATTTCATCCACTTGAGGCTCTCCTCCATCTACTCATTATTGATTGAGCAGAACTCTATTAGATGCTAATATCAGAGTAGACTTTAAAATAATAATGGGTTTTTAAAGAATGTACCACCAATATGCATATAACTTTGCCCAAATCAAAATCAAACAATATAATGCACTCGTACCTTACAATTTAAGATCACAGACAATTAAGTTAAAATCCAGACTCCACGTGGGAAAACCTATAGTAAGCATTTACTGTTACCAAATAAAGTATTATTTACCATTTTCCTGTTTTATCAATACTTTTTAGTAGAGTGTATAAAAACATAAAGTAATTGAGATGAAACGATGAAGGTGAAGCCAAAAAGTTAACAAGGAAGATTGTTTACATTATCAAAAAAGTAGATTACAAACGAATTCCCTAGGAAATAAATTAGTTTGGTGCCAATGCTATAGACACAGTAGCACTCAATAGAAATGAAAGCAATTTGAGGGGGTTAGAATACTTACACTCCAATTGAGAAAAGCAACACTTTATGGGAGTAAAAAATAAATTAAAAAAAAATGATTGAATAGAGAGCTTAGGCCACAGAGGACAGATGGGAGGATATTTGTGTTTCATTTCAATGTTCTGCAAAAGTTAGCACTTCCCTCAGCAGAGAAATACCCCCAGGTTCCTGGCAAGTGACAGGAACATTCCATCCTGAGTCCTCGGCAGGAGCTGAGACCCGGGAGGCGGAACCCATCTGGAGCTCCAGTTTTCCCTTTGAAATGAGGCAGAGCAGGACAGGGCCCCAAGGAGCCTACCAGGCATCCACCCCAAACGCACCCCCAGCCCCAACCCCCCAAGTCCCATGTTCTGATGAATGAGAGGTACCAGGTTCCGTGATCCTGGCTGCTCTTCCTTTGGGGGCTGATTTGGTTTAACGACTCTTGACATTTCATCCAGCACATTCTGAGCGTTTTCACGGCAGTGAGAAATAATAGCTTCTCTCCCTGACAGCAAAGAAGGTTTTATTCGGTGCTGTCAAATCGAGGCACAGTTATGGCTCTCCTCCGCCCTGACTCACAGCGTGATGGGGGGACTTGAAGACTAATTATCTCCAAGGCCCTGGAGAGGGATTCACGGGCTGTGCCGGGAACGCCCCCTTCAAACTTGACACTCTCCTGTCTGACGCTGCTTCCGGCAGGAAGGAGGCTCCTAGACCTCCCCTCTGCTCCTCATTTGAGTGTGGAAAGCTGTCAGGAAGCGTCCTTTGCAAAAGCTGTGATCCGAGGGACTGTCCCCACGTGGGGCTGTGAGGAAGGTTTGGCCTCTTTGGAGCCTGCGTGGAGGCAGCTCTCGGGATAAGAGACCACACTGAGTGGAGGGGCACCTGGTGGCAAACCCACGTCTGGGGCTGCTGAGATTGGCAGCAAGAAGTGTGGCTCAGGGCCCCGCAGCTGGCCGGGGGAGGCCAGGCCAGGGGAGGGAAAGGATTAATGACCTCTGAGACTTGTTCTCTTTCTGAAATGCCAAACCATGCAGCCAGGTATCCATCAAGCGAGTGAAATAGACCGGTGGGTGGATGCGGTTTGCCTCCGTGACAGCCAGCTCCACTTCTGAATACTCCCTGAAAACAATTTTGACTGTGCACGCTGGAGAAAACCAACAAATAATAAACCTGTCGCGGCCCTCGCCCGGCGCTCGTAAATACAGGCGCCTGCCAGACAGCTGCAAAGGGAAGCCGCTCCCCAGTCCCAGCCATTGTCAGCGCTTCATCACTGCCTCTGAGATCGCTTAGGTCAGTTCTCACTCATGGCTGCGATGAGGGGTGGCTCTCATCCCCAGCACACTCCGGGGGGCAGGAGCCCCCTGCTCCCCACACAGGTCAGCAGTTTGGGGTGTGCGTCCAGCCATCCGGAGGATAAGCAGTTCTTTGAGCTATTTGTTTCACCAGCCGTGCCACAAAAAAACTAGACTCCGTGCTTATTGCACGCTTTTGGTGACAAATTTCACCGGCAACAAATGCACTTAATGAAAACCATGGGCCTCGGGGCTACACCCTGCACACCAAGCCCGGTATCCTCCAGGTGGCCTGCATGTGCCTCCTCCTTTCTCCTCCCAAAGTCCTTCTCCTCATGCTTCGCCCCCAGAAAATGTCCCTGTCTGTCCAGGTCTTGTCTGTACCTCTGCTCTTCCCTAAAGAGATCAAACAAGCCCTTGACAAAAAATAAATAAATAAAGTAAAAATTCTCACACAGCCCTGACAGGAGAGAAATGAGAACTTCTCTATTAGAGAGGAGGGTGCTGAGTGGACACTTTTCAACAACATCTTGTCGCTTTCGTTGAATTCAACTGAAACAACATTTGTGAGCCAATTTTTTTAGAGGAGGACAGGGAAGCCCTGACCGGTTTGGCTCAGTGGATAGAGCGTCGGCCTGCGGACTGAAGGGTCCCAGGTTCGATTCCAGTCAAGGGCATGTACCTTGGTTGCGGGCACATCCCCAGTGGGGGGTGTGCAGGAGGCAGCTGGTCGATGTTTCTCTCTCATCGATGTTTCTAACTCTCTATCCCTCTCCCTTCCTCTCTATAAAGAATCAATAAAATATATTAAAAATAAATAAAAAATAAAGGAGGACAGGGAAGCTGTCTGCCGGGAACTGTGGAGGGTTCACCGTGAACAGGAACAAGTTGCTTCAACTGATCACGGTGGAGTCTCTCCCTGTTCACAGGTGCCCGTTTCCCGAGAGGAGCCAGGCCACAGGTTTTGGTGTTCAGACTAGTAAGTCACCGGATTTGGAAGTGACAGCTACAGCACACATGCCCCAGGAAGATGCTCTTCGGTAGGAAATGGTGGCTTGCTCAATGAGTTTTCTTTTTCCATATCACATTTTTCCATATCTGGACTGCAGGAGAGACAGATACAGAGAGCCCCCTGCTGGTGTCCTTCTTCTGTGATGCTGATATGGGTCATCCCCAGTGTTCCCAGGGGGCTCCTCCCTTGTTGAGCCTCCATTTGCAGTTGTTTTTAGATGATCCCCCCTCCCCTGATCCCCTCTGAGTATAAGAGATGATTCCTGTACAAAGGAGAAGATTCCTTAGTGTGATTAAGCAGCCATGTCCAAAATGGCCATCTAGGGTTAAGAATTGATAAATCTCTCCCAAGAAAGACATCAGACCAAACTATTCATGGCTTCCCATCTAGGAACACGACAACAGGCCACCAGACCTAGGGGCACTTCCAAGTGCTGACAAGAAGCTCTAATGGTAGCTTGTCCGGATACATGTTGGACCGTTTTCAGTGAATGCGTCAACAAATGAATACTCAGTTCCAGCCAGTAAATACTCAACAATAGTGACAACAAAATGTGTTTCTCTAATAACATAAAATAAAGTGATGTTGCTTTGCTCAGACCTTCTACGGAAATACTGGTTTATACACTCATTACTCTTTACTAAATACGTAAAATAGAGCTATACAGTATACCAAAACCATTCATTTCTCCCAATCACTGCACTGACAGTAATTTAAAAAACAATGATTTATTGACTGATTTTATCAGTTGCTAAAGCCAAAAAATATTTGGAGTCATATTTGAACTTTCTCACATCTTAGCAATCTAAAACCCAGTGAACTCTACCTTCAAAATACATCTTGCATTTGACCAGCTCTCCTGACTTCTATCCTTCTTAGTCTTCTTTTGACTGTTGCCTTTTCAGTAGTCTTCCTGCTCCTGTCTTCCCCCCTTTAGTTGATTCTCCACACAGCAGCCAGTAGGGTGTTGTTAAAACATAAGCCATTTCTATTTCTGCTCAAGCATTGCAATGCAAGTAGTAAATTACTTAGTCTTGGTGTGCCACACGATTGCTGATGCAGCTACTTACATTTGCTATTGTAGCATGAAAACTGCCATCGATAATGTATAAATAAATGGGTGTCTGTGTTCTAATAAAACATTATTTCCCAAAATAGCAGTAGACAAGATTGGACCTGTGGGCCATAGTTTTCTGACCCCTGGTGTATACAAACATATATTATCTGGCTTCTGGCTCCCAGTGGGAATATTCTCCCTCTTAAGAACTCCTCTCTAATCAATGGTCTGCCTGCTATTCCGGAAATGTGCCAAACACGGTCCCACCTTGGTTCCTTTGTATTTGCTTTATCTCCTTAAAATGCGTGATTTAGATACAGTACACATGGCTGAGTATCAAGTGGTATCAAAACTTAGTGGCTTAAAAACAATAAAGACATTAATGGTCTTTCCTGGTTCTGTGGGTGGACTGGGCTCAATGGGGTAGGTCTTCTTCTAAACATGGTGTCAGGTAGGCACATAGTCCTTTAGAGGCCCAATGAAGTAGGAAAACCTGCGATGGCTCATTCTCCTGCCGCCAGCCAGTGCAGGCTGGGTCTGGGCACACTGCTAGACCTGTTTCCCTCCAGGGGCTCCCTCCATGTGACTTGTGCTTCTTACAATACGATGGCTTGGTTAGAAGAGACAAGGCTCTGAAACTACAAAAGAAGCTCCAGGTCTTCTGAGTCCCAACCATGGAAGTTACACAGCATTACTTCTTCTGACTAATGCTCAAAACAAGTCATAGGGCAAACCCCAGTTCAGGGGAGGAAAACAAACTCCATCTTTCAACAGGAATTTGAAATCATCTTGGTTCTACTACAATGCCCTTCCCTGCCAGAATATGTGTCAGAAATTTCCTGACATTCAGAGTTAGAGACACATATTCACTTTGTATATGTGTTTTGGGAAAATTAGAATAAGATGATATATATATGCATCCTGAATGCAAGCATCACTTTTTTATTACGAAAAAATCATTCTTAGACTATGGGTATAAAAATAAGCCAACATTCCTGTTTGATCCCTCCTCTAAATGATTAACTGTGTAAGTAGAATATATCCAATTTATATTTCCTCTATGAATGTATAATTACTATAAACATACTTATATATTTTCTTCTCATAAAATCTTTATGTTCATTGCTTGAAATTCATTTATTATACTTTTAAATAAAACTCTCTTCTCTTTTAACTCAACAGCTAATAATCAATCAGGAAAATAGATTGCCTTTGGTTTTACTATGAAAGATTTACAGTTTATTAAATGTATCAAAGTTTATACATATTTGTTATTGTATTTATATTTAAGAAAAGATCATCCAACTATATGATGCTAAATGATATGTCAGGCCTTACACATATTATTCCCATTATTTCTCATTATCATGCTGCGAGATAGCTACATTATTTTTTTATTTTTTAAAATATATTTTATTGATTTTTTACAGAGAGGAAGGGAGAGGGATAGAGAGTTAGAAACATCGATTCAGCTACCTCCTGCACACTCCCTACTGGGGATGTGCCTGCAACCAAGGTACCTGCCCTTGACTGGAATCGAACCTGGGACCCTTCAGTCCGCAGGCAGACGCTCTATCCACTGAGTCAAACCAGTCAGGGCAAGGTAGCTACTTTATTATCCACATGAGAAACCCAGGCTCAGAATAGTTAAGGAAACAGACCTACTAAATAGTAAAGCCAGAATTTGAACCTTTCTCCTCAATTTAAGACTCATGCCCTCTACCTCTTCCTTGAAAATCTCAGCCCCAGATTCCTCAGGAATCTTATAGATCAGGCTTAGGGCCTTACCTGGTTTTGTAAGGTCCAGAGATAAGAATTGTTTTTATATTTTTACATGATTAGAAAAAAAATTTTTAAAAAAAGAATGGTATTTCATAACATTTGAAAATTACATAAAATTCAAATTTGTGTCTTTATATATGTATGTTTTATTGAAAAATAGCCATGTTCATTCATGTATGTATTGTCTACAGTGACTGAGCTAATAATTATGGCAGAGAACATACTAGTACAGCCTGCAAAGCCTAAAATATTCCCAGAAAAAAATTTACTGACCCCTGCTATAGACTATAGATTATTCTCTCTCTCTCTCTCTCTCTCTTACATCAGCCTATTCTTGTAACTAGATATTTAGCCATTGCTCTTAATTATGATACTAAGATCACTTTTATTTTTAATTAATTAGTTAATTAAAAGATCCTCACTCAACCATTTGTTCCCTTCCAACCAATAGCCTTACTCTTTCTTTCTTCACAGCTAAATAATCTGGAGAGTTTTCATTATTAATCTCTATTTCCTTCCCACTCACTCATCGACACAGAGCACAGTTGGCTTTAGGGACAATCACTTTAACAAATATGGTTTAGATATATTAGTTCTCATCCTCCTTGTCCTTTCAGAAAGATTATATGCTATTGACCATTCTTTCATTCTAAAGCAAGCTCTTTCCTTTGCTTCTGAGTGTAAAAAAAAAATGTATCTGCTTTTCCTCCAATTGTCTGGCCACTCTTTATCTGTCCCCTGTTCAGACCTATTCCCCTTTACCAGAATTTAAGTAGTATAATTCAAGCCCCTGGGTCTTCTTTTCTTTATCCAATCTTCCCACCCTCCACAACATCTGCTATACACTCACAGTTTCAATTCCTAAAAGCCAATAGCTCACTAATTCATGTCTCCAGTTTAGACTACTTGTTAACTTTAGACCTATATGCCCAATCTGAAATCACCTCTTAGGTGTCTCAATGAACTTTAGCACTTCAAAACACAGCCCATTTACTACTATCTAGAAGTGGGCAGAAGAAGAGGAGAAAAGACCATTCAAGAAAATCACCTTTACCCTCAGGGGTCAAGCTTCAGGTGACCAGAGCACCTACTATTCCTCAATGCAGAGAAGTACTGTACTCTATAGAAAAATGTCACAAAAATTTACACAGATAAGTAGAATCTACCTTTTTTGTTCTTCCCTCTTTTTGCCTACTCTTTTCCTATTTCCTTACCATCTTAACTCATTCATTCTGGTACTAGAACGGTCCTCCCTCACTTCTATTCTGAATTGAAATAGTCACTTAAAGATCTGCTATGAAGGGCCTCTCATCCCTGGGCTCATGGGCCCTTTTATTTGCTGTTGTTTAGACACAACTCTACTATTCAATTTCTACAGTTCTTCCTTTATAATGATTACAATAATGAGTGCAATCCTAGGGTAAGCAAATAATTTCTCAGAGAGCATATTTCATTCCTCCAAGGAATATAAATACTTCCAAGAAAATGGGATCTCATTAACTAACTTAACTGAGAACACAGGCATAACAGCATCAGGCATTTCAGATGGTAAGGTGCCAACCCTGGATTCCAGAAGAATCTGAGAAATAGCCTATTAAACTCTCTGACTAATATAAACCACATACACTATAAAATAAAATGAGAATACAGAACACAACAGCTATGACTCTTTAGATAGTGTGATGACTAATTTTTTGTGTTAACAGGCCTTGGGGAGCCAAGATATTTGGTCTAACATTATTCTGCCTGTTTCTGTGAGGGTGCTTTTGAACCTAATTAACGCTTGAATTGGTAGACTTAGTAAAGCAAACTGCTCACCATAATGTGGGCGGGTTTCGTCCAATCATTTGAAGGCCTGGATAGAAATAAAGGCTGATATTCACTTGAGTAAAAGAGAATTCTGCTGCCTAATGGCCTTCAATTAGGACATCAGCTTTGTCCTGATTAAGGCTTTTACTACAGCATCATGTCTTCCTTGGTCTCCAGCTCTCCAGCCTTCCTCACCACTGGCTCTCCTGGGTCTCCCGCTCAATGACTTGCCCTGCAGATTGTAGGACACGAGAGCCCATTTCTTATTTTATAGATGCATATCCTGTTGGTTCTGTTTCTCTGAGGAAGCCTGATTAATACAGATAAAGTTCTATTACAAAACACAAATCCTTGAATTCTGTTTAGAGTTCCAAAAGGTAGAGTAGATTTTACCCTGATAGTCAGCTTTGGTAAGGTTTCTGGATCCTCTTCTTTATTTTTTTTCCTCCAATTTCTAATAGATAACCATTTAAAATTAAGATATTACCTATTTTAAGGAAATGTGATTATTCTTCCATGGAGTAATAGAGAAATGAACAGTGTAACTTCCTACCTCATAGAATTTTAGAAAAACAAGCTTGAAAAGAAGCTGATGTACAGCCTCAGTGTTTGGAAGAGGACGGGTCTCCGAGAAGATGAATATGTCTCCCAAGATAGTGCAACTCATCAGCGCTAATGCTCAGACTCAAATGCAATCTCCTAATTCAAATCAGAGTTGTGCTACTACTTTGCACAGTTTGATGTTTGAGACATCTAAATAAAATTTACAGACTCATCTGAACTCTACCCGATTTCAGAGTTTCATGGCCATAAATGAGAGGAAAAATAAAATTATAGAAAGAGATCCTCCCTTGGAACCTTTCAATTCTTCTCTCCCAGCAAAGCAAAGCAGTAACGGGTCATTGTCTCTGAAGTTGGTTAGAAATCTATTGATAATATTTCATTACCAATAGTGCATCAAGGACTTTTTCAGATTTTAGCTCACAAATGTGGAGAAATTGAATTCTTCTGGATAATGATTCATTTACTTCAACTCCTCCTTTGCCCTTTTCCATTTGGTGAGATTGATTTCCTTTCTCCATATAATTTCACTTGTCACGATTCATGACTTGAGAATTGACCCACTCTTCTCTGTACTTTCCGTTATGAGCTAATGTCTACTCTTAAAAATAATTGAAATGCACATTAATAAAAAATATTAAAGATGGCATTTATGAAAATGCTTGCTTTAGATTATTTTTTTCCTACCAATAAAAAGTTCTTCACTTCAGAAACACCTGTGAAAAAACTTATGTTTCCACCAGTACTCAAATAGTCAACAAAAATCCAGGTATCCAACTCTTGCCCTCATACCACACATACCCCAATAGGAAGTTTGATCTTCAGTCCCCTTTTCTCCTGAAGAAGGAAGAAATGGGAAATAATGGGATCTCTGCCTCCCAGTTTCTAAGGTGGTGCTCAAATTATTTTTTATATATTTTAATTGTTTTTTAATTACAGCTGACATTCCATATTTTTTATATTAGTTTCAGGTGTACAATATCATGGTTAGACATTTATATAATTGGTGACCCACCAATATTTCCAGTACCCACCTTGCACCACACATAGTTATTACAATATTATTGACTATATTCCCCATGCTGTACTTTACATTTCCATGACTATTTTGTAACTGCCAATTTGAACTTCTCAACCACTTTGCTTTTTTCACCCAGCCTCCAATCCCCCTTCCACCATCAGTTTCTTCTCTATATCTATGAGTCTTGTTTCGGTTTTGTTTGTTCTTTAGATTCCACATATAAATAAAATCATTGTCTTTCTCTGTCTGACTTATTTCACTTAGCGTAATACCCTCTATGTCCATCTACATTGTCAGAAATGGTAAGATTTCATTCTTTTTTTGTGACTGAAAAATATTCATATAGATACCACTAACTTGTTATTCACTCATCTATCGATGGACACTTGAGTTACTTCTATACCTTGGCTAATTATAAAAAAAAATGCTGCAATAAAACGAGGGGTGCATACATCTTTTTGAATTAGTGTTTTAATTTCTTCAGATAAATATCCAGAAGTGGAACCTCTAGTTCTTAAAGTAGTTATATTTTTAATTTTTTGAGGAATCTCTATATTATTTTTCACAGTAGCTGTACCAATTTACATTCCTACCAACAATGCATGAGAGTTCCCTTTTCTCCACATCCTCACCCACACTTACTATCTGTTGATTTATTAATGATAGTCATTCTGACAAGTATGCTATCTCATTGTGGTTTAATTTGCAGAGATTATTTTCATACGTCTATTGGCCATTTTAAAAAAGAAAAAAAAAACAACTTAATAAAAGCTCCCTTAAGACTTTCAGGGAAAATGGGCCTTCTAAAATGATGGTGAGCTGCAGGAACCCCCTTAAGATGAAGATTGAATCTTCTTGGAGCTGAAATTGGTTGAAATAACTAGTAGAGTTTGATGCTGATAAAATTTCCTTATGTCCCACTATTATTAATTAATATTGTTCCAAACTCATGATATTTAGGACATATTCACCTTTGCCTGACTTAAATTAGCAAAAATCAAACTAGGTATTTTCTGTTATTCCTCTCCACATAGTGTTACTATATATACTACATTACCAGCCTGAAATACCTTTGTGTCTTCTCTCCTTACCTAACTTGGGCTTCCCCTTTCAGATTCAGCTCATACCTCACCTCCTCTAGGGAACTTTTCCCTGACATCCAAGGCTGCATAAAAGTTTCCTCCCCTGAAATCCCATAGAGAACTGCATATTTTTATCATTGTGCTTATCATATTCCATTAAATCTGTTTGAATGAATTGACTCTATGCTAAACCATAATATCCTGAGTTACCCCAAAGTAGTTCTGGAGGTGAAGTGAAGTGGACTGTGTAATTGAATTGGGAACACAGAAGGGACAGTCTGGAGGAAGTCCTGTATTCGGTCTTAGGTATATTGAGTTTGTAACAGTGGTAGAATATTCAGGTGGAGATTTTGAGAACTGTTTGAAAGTCTGGCCAGTGGGAATTCACATTTGGGGATCAGGAAAGAGTTCAGGATAAGAGAGATTATCTGCAAACTTCTGCGATGTATTTGGAAGCAGCCCTTTAAATATGAGGACACATTGCCCTGGCCAGTTTGGCTCGGTGGATAGAGCGTTGGCCTGCAGACTGAAGGGTCCCGGGTTCGATTCCAGTCAAAGGCATGTACCTGGGTTGTGGGCTCACCCCCAGTGGGGGGTGTGCAGGAGGGAGCTGATCGATGTTTCTCTCTCATCGATGTTTCTAACTCTCTATCCCTCTCCCTTCCTCTCTGTAAAAAATCAATAAAATATATTTTAAATATGAGGACATAATGGACAAAACTATAGATAAAGAGGAAAGAAGGCAGCAGAAAGACCCTTCGGGGGTACCTACATTTAACCATTTCAAGGAGCAGGAGGAGGGTTTGGAAGAGACCTGAAAAAGACAGTGTCACCAGTGCCAAATCATGGTTTCAAAAAGGAGGATGCTATGTTATTATTTTTGTTGTGTGTATGGTTAAGCAGCGGTTCTCATCCAGGATGATTTTGTCTCCCAAAAATATATTTTGCAATATCTGAAGATATTTTTGTTTGTCATGACTAGGAGGTGGAGATAGGGTGCAGGGAGAGAGATGCTTCTGGAATTTGTGGGAAAGTGCCAAAGATGGTGGCTGTATTCATTTGCTGGAACTGCCATAACAGAATACCACTCACTGTGTGGCTTAATGCGCAGAAATTTATTTTCTCCTGTTCTAGAGGCTGTAAGTCCAAGATCAAAGTGCCACCAGGTTTTGGTTTCCCCTGTGGCCTCTCTCCTTGGCCTACAGAGGGCTGCTTTCTTGCTGTGTTCTCAAGGGGCCTCTTCTCTGTGCATACACACTCCCAGTTCTTTCTGTGTCCTAATCTCCTTTTCTTATAATGACACCAGTCAGATTGGATTAGGGTCCACCCAAATGATCTCAGCTTAATTATCTCCTTAAAGTCTCTATCTCCAAATATAATCACATTCAGAGGTAGGGCTTCAACATGAATTTAGAGGGGACACAATTCAGTCCACAACACTTTACCCTCTGCACCCCCAAAACCCATGTCTTTCTCACAGTCAACATATACTCACCCCTATATCAAAAGCCTAAAAATCTTAGTCCATTATAGCATCAGCTCTAAATCTCAAACATCATGCAAATATCATTTAAATCAAGGGTGAGTCATATTCAAAAGATGAATCATCCTGAGGCAGAAATTCCCCTCCAGCTGGGATCCTGTGAAACCAGACAAGTAATGTGCTTGCAAAATATAATGGTGGTACAAGCATAGGATAGACATTCTCACTCCAAAGGGAGAAATAAGAAAGAAGATAGGGCTCTGGGGTCCCAATCAAGACCAAAACGTATCAGGGAAAATTCCATTAGACTATAAGGCTCAAGGACTATCAAATCACATTTTCAATGCTTTACTTAGAAATAGTCTCAGCTAAATATCTTAGTTCACCATTCACAAATTCAACCTTCCACCAAACATTAGAAGGTGATTCAGCCAGGTTCTTTGCCACCTTATAACAAGTGTCATCTTTCCTCCAATGTCAAATAATCTCCTTCTGAGGTCTCACCAGAAACACCTTAATGTCCATATTTCTCCCAACAATCTTTTAGATACAATCTATGTTTTCTAACATGTACTTCAAAACTCTTCTAGCCACTTCCATAGTCACTTCCAAAGTTTTAGGTATTTGTTACAGTAGCACTTCACTTCTTGATATCAAATTCTGTATTTCTCAGTGTTCTCCATAGAAACAGAACCAAAAGCCTAGGTATATATGTATAGAGTAAGAGGGATTTATTTTGAGAAATTGGTTCACACAATGTGGAGGCTTGGTAAATTCAAAATCTGATGGAGTAGGCTAGCAGGAGACTCAGAGAAGAGTTGCAGTTCAATCTGAAAGGCAATTTGATGGAAAACATTCTTTTTGCTCAGGGAGATGATTCTTTATTCTATTTAGGCCTTCAACTGATTGGTTGAGGCCCATCCACAGTACGAAGAACAATCTGTTTTACTTTAAGTCCACTGATTTAAATGTTAAACTTATCTATAAAACACATTCATTGAAACATCCAGAATAATATTTGACCAAATATCTGGGTACCATGATCCAGCTGAATGGACACACAAAATTAACCATCACACTTCCTCATCCTACAATGCATAAGATAAGACAGTTCCCCAAACAAAGAATTATCCAGCCCAAAATGTCAATAGTACTAAAGTTAAGAAAGCTTGTTCTTAATTTCCAGAAATATCAAGAAGACATTGGAATAGGCATTACATAAATAATCGAGCCTATAGAAAAAAGAAGAAAAAATATATAATTTAGACACCTGAAGGCAAAATTTTTGGTATATTCGTTTTAGGTCATTCCAACATAGTTTCAATAGAAATACTCAGGAAATAGCACACAATAAATGTCACTGGTGGACAATAAGGGTGCTCTATGAGTGGGAAAGTAAGAAAGGAAAGATCACCAGTAAACTTTACTTAGTTTCATAATATTCCATTGGAGAACATTTTTTTTGGCCATGGGTTTAGCATATACACTTCAAACGTTTACTGTTAAAATAACAGACATGGCTGATTTTTTCCCCTCTCATTCTAAATCACTTTATAGTGGGTTGTTGTTGTTTTTTTTTTAGTTGTTGTTGTTTTTTTCATCAACCTGAGAGTCTATTGTTGCCTTAAAGCTAAATTAGGGGCTTTATCTTTGAAAATAAGGGTAATTTGACTAAATTACCTATATAAAATCCAGACATTCCATAGGTATAAAAACTAGGATTCTTGCAAATAATAAATTAAGTGCACATTCTTAAAAGGACTCGTTTAAGTATTATCAACTAAGAAAACATTTTTAAAAATTACTAAGAGCATGACTCATGGGGTTATTTATTTGGCTTTCCCCAGTAATAGCATTGCTTTATAATTACTTAAATTAAAAAGAAGTATATTTATTATTCTAAAATATTATAGCCTTGACTGTCTTAATTTCACATATAAGAAATTTCTCAAAGCAATTTCTGGCCTGGCCATTTTTAGTAGCTACCAATTTATTATGTTAGGTAACCAAAGTTCTTCCACTGGTAAAAAACAACAACAACAAAAACTGTTGCACTTTCTGTATAGTCTTTCATAATTCATCCTGATCGAAGCAGTAAGCAGAGCCGAGAGCATGATGAACCCACAGAGGTTTCACAAAGTAATCAATGAAGTACCAATGATAGCTCCAAAAACAGCTGCAAGGCTATCAGTGCTGCTTTATGGTTATAAATATGCTGTCAAAAAATAGATTCTCTTTTTTTCCCTGAGTATCACACTTGCTTCTAAGTATTTAACGGACCCCTTTATCTCCACAGTCCTATAACTTTCACTCACAGAAAAATTGAATGATTGATTTTGCTTATGGACTGATTGCTGGCTGTACCTTAAACCACCCATCACTTCCTTACCAAATACTATTATCTGCAAATTCTGCCCTGAGTCATTCACACACTTTAAGACAAATCTTAATTTTACAGGACCTTCCACAGGCTGGTTCATAAAACCTAAATGGTTCTTCTTTGGGCTGAGCCATATAAAAAAATCATGATGAGCATGTCCACATTTTTTTTAATTAAAATAAACATCTACAAAGTGTAGTGTGTTCCTTGCGAACTTTGAGTCACGTACTTTTAGTTACAATAAGGAAGGCATAAGAAAAGCTCATTGTTCTGGATCAGTGGTTAAATCCTGACTGGTTGTCAATGAGTTCAGTTTAGAATTAGGGAGACAAGATAGTATACATTTATATTCAACCGAAGACCAAGGGATACTTTGTGTAAGCATCACCACCATCACTGGTTAGGACAATACACCTTAACTACACACCACAGGAAAAGTTCCTGGCTCTGAAGCACAGTGAAACCCAAACATGTGGATTTATTTCAAACCATCATTTGCCATACCAATGTTTCCCATTTGAAAGATGTCTTTTCTAGAAAAGTTTCTTTTTATTGTTCAGATAGTTAATGGCATAGTAATCACATTTTTCACAGAAATAGTAAGTCTGACTCATAGCAAAGCAGAAGTAGAACCTACAGCTTTCTTTGAGTTGAATTGTGTTCTTTTTAGTTAGTAAACCTTTTATTGTGGAATCATTTTAGATTTCCAGAAAAGTTGCAAAGATAGTACAGAGAGATCCTGTATATCCCTCATCTGTTTTCCCCTATTATTAACATTTTGCATTACCACGGCACATTATCCAAAACAAGAAGCTGGTTCATTTACTAGTTTCCTAAGGTCGCTATAGCAAATTAGCACAACTTGTCTGGCTTAACCCCTAGAGTGCCGGGGAGCGCGATCGCCTTCCTCCTGTCTTTCGCCAAAAGTGCCGGAAGCGCTATTGCGCTCCTCCTGCAGAGTCACTATTAGATGCTAGTAGTTCACTCTTTATTGACAGATGACACCTAAGTGCAGATTACTTATGATGCCAAATGTTTGTAGTTCTAAAATTGACCACTGGCATTTATCTGCCTAATTTTTTACAGGTACTACAATTTTATGAAGTTTCCTCAGATTTTGTAGCCCTACAGCTTCGAAATGGCATCAAGTTCTAAATCTGCTTTTATTAGTGATGATGATATTGCTAAATATGTCAATTCTTGATGTGAAGATGACGATTTTGTGGAAGATATTGGAGAAGGGTGTCCCTCTATTTTAACATTATATGTTTTGTTCAAATTTTTTTTCTACTAGTATTTTATAATACAATCAGCAAACAATATATGTCAAAGATGAAAACAAATGTAGTAAAGGTTTCCTTAAGTTTTTGAATATGTAACTTCATTTACCTGCGATTCATAATTTCTTTCCTAAACTGCTGTAAAATCAGCAAAAATGCCTTGGCAATTTTAGCAAAGTTCCTAGGATATTGGTTGGCACTCAAAGGGTTAAAACAATACACATTTATTCTCTCACAGTTGGGGGGGCTAACAATCCAACATTAAGGTGTCCCATGGCCATACTCCTTCTAAAGATTTTAGGGGGATCCTATGCTTTGCCTCTTCCAGCTACTGGTGGTGGCTGGAATTTCTTGGTTTATGGCTCCAATCTCCACTCTCTGCCCCTGTGAGCACACTGCCTCCACTTCTCGTGTGTCTACCTGTGTTTCTCCTGTAAGGACACTTGTCATTGGATTTAGAGCATCCTAGATAATCAAGAATGATCTTGTCGCAAGATCCGTAACTTAATTACATTTACAAAGGTATGTTTTTCCCCAAATAATGTAATATTCACAAATTCTAGGGATTAGAACATGGTTATAACCATTCAACCCTCCCCATTTTATTATTATTAATTAAACTCCAAATAGTCTTCCCATCATGTCATCTTTCATTCCAGGACCCAATCCAGGGCAGCGCAATGCATTTCGTTGTCCTGCCTCCTATTTCCTCTTGTCTGTGACAGTTCCCCAAACTTTCCTTGTTTTTCATAGAGAATCTTGGGGTGTACTGGGCCAGCTAGCTATCCCATAGAAAACTCCCCAGTCTGGCTTTGTTTGATGTCTTTTTCATGATCACATTGGGTTTATGGGTACAGGAGAAAGAATACCACAGGGAAGAAGTGCTTTTCTCCTCACATTATATCAGGGGGCATGATATCCATACGACGTCATGGCGGGCTGTGAACTTCCATCTCCTGTTTAGGCAGTTTTTGCTGGGTCTCCCCATTCTAGCATCACTATTGCTTTCGTTTCCCTGCTCTGTTCTCTGGAATCCAGGCACAACGTTTAGCCCATGGGAGTGCGGGTTGGGGGGATTAAGCTTTACTTTCTATAAAGCAAAATAACTACATATATTACTTGGAGTTCTGTAACTTCTCCCCCATTTATTTATTTTTAATCATTCATTTATATCAGTATACACACGTGTTTATTTATTTTATACTTTGGGTTGTAATCCAATAGTACATTATCTATTTTTTCACTTAAACTGTTCCATTGGGTGTTCTTTCAGATTGGCTCCCGTGTCCCTTGGACATGCCCCCATTTTGTTTTTTTTTGTTTTGTTTTGTTTTGCTTTTGAAAACTTCTTTACTTTCTGGTACTACAAGATGTCCAAGGCTTATCTTGTATTTGTAGCTTATATTTTAAAGCCAGATGAAATATAAAATATGCTCAAACTTGTGTTGCGCTTCTGTGGAATGAAAAAGGACACTATCCTACCGCTGCCTCTTAGACTCTTGCTAAGGAAAAGCAGTGTCTCGGTTTCATAAAGGGGTGATTAAACAAACAGGGAGGCTAAAGAGTTATGTGAGATAAGTGCCTGCCTTTCGTACAGCTACAGCGTCCCTGCCTCAAGCAGAAGGCAGGACAGTAACACTGAAGCCACATAATAGAGTTAGCAACCTTTGACTCCAACACGACCTCAGCTGAGATTGCCAATTCCCTATTGGTGCACACCCTGATTGCCTGTGCTCATGGAACTCCCTCCTCACTTGTTTTTAACCTTTGTCGGGTGTTTGTAAATGTACAGATGCTGCTCTCACATAAAACCACCAATTGAATAATACATAGTTTTCAGATAATAGTTTTGGCTCTTGAGACCCTAGGAAATTTTACAGGGTCTCCCAGACACGGGGTGAAACAAAGTCCACGAGGAATAAAGAGCAAGCACCACGCAGGATTCCAGCTTGTGTGTTTGCTCCTATTTTCCCCAGAAGAGGGACGTGAAGAGAAATTTCTCTGATTTGTGTTGGATGTGTAGAAGGCAGGCTATGTTTACCTAGCACTGCTTGGTCAACAGCACACTAAAAAACGCCAGAATTAGGTATTCTACAGCAATAAGGAGAACTTCAATAACATAAGGTGTTTTATGTTCAAAACATACACACCCACCAATACCAATATGTGTGTGTATTTCTGTGTCTATTTGCTTATTTCATCACCACATATTTCTGCCAGAAGGGCAAGGAAAGTATTCACTATATTATCTCCACTCCGGGGATGAGAAAGCTGCAGTAAGACAGGCTGAATGCTTTGGTGCAATCATAGTTACTTACTTATGTAGCACAAGGATTCAGAATGTCTTCTGAATCGTTTGGGTTAACAATACATGTACAAAAATTCACAAAGTATGGTGTAAATCTAAAACGTTCTTTAATGTTCTTACAGAACATACAAGGTCAATCCCAATTAGGAATTTATAAACAGGTAGAAGGAGCCCACCTCCCTCTAAACTCAAGCTGCATTGACATGGCCCAGTGTACTTACAGCCCGATTAACCAGGCGGTTTTCCACAATGTAGTCTGGCACATAACGAATCTTCCACATCCTTAAAATGGCCCTTCAAGGGAACGATGCATTAAAGCCGGGGTGCAGACTGTGTGTGTTCCTTCCTCTAAAAGGAGTCATTATAATAAAAGATACTTTAGCAAGCTGTGCATTGTAAGATTATAAAAGGGCTCTTTAGTTTTTTGGTTTTCTCGTGGAAGATTTTTTAAATGGTGTGCTTTGCCTTGTTCTTTCCACAAAAGCACTTAGCAAGCCGTTATATTTTTAACATCATATCTTGACAAGACAAAGAGAAGAGTCGTCTGTGGGTGGCACTCGGAAGTAATAGTTAGAGGAGGGTCATCAGAGAGAAGAGCACGTTGGCTGTTAGAAGGCTCCCCAGCTTCTCTGAGCATCAGAATAACCGTCTCTGTGATTACTTATGCTCTAGAGCAGTGGTTCTCAACCTTCCTAAAGCCGCGGCCCTTTAATACAGTTCCTCATGTTGTGGTGACCCCCAACCATAAAATTATTTTCGTTGCTACTTCATTACTGTGATTTTTCTACTGTTATGAATCGTAATGTAAATATCTGAAATGCAGGATGTATTGAGGCGACCCCTGTGAAAGGGTCGTTCGACCCCCAAATGGGTTGCGACCCACAGGTTGAGAACCACTGCTCTAGAGTGACTTTACTGTTCACACCCAAAAACGTCATTCATGCCACAGGGCAAGGCCTCACAACGAAGGTAGCCACCTTGAAAACAGTAAAAGAAGAAGCAAATTAAGCAGTCAGCTTTAGGTTTTTTTTCTCTTCTTGGCACATTAGTCTTATTTTATTCTTCCCTTTAAGACAATGTGATCAGAACAAATATTCCTGAACATGGATTGTTGGTAACTCTCTGAAGAATTAATGTAATGTATTTTGATGTTTGGTGTTTAAGTGCAATTGAGAAATGACTATCCCCCACACTGTTCAAAATGCTGAAACCAGCATTTATTCTATTCCTTCCAGCCTAACCATGTTGATGAATGCTGATTCCCCTTGAATTTTCAGATGATAAAAGCAACAGCATATAAATCTTCACTGCTTTTACTTCTGCCATAGATATAACACGTGTTGGCCTAGTACATTTTTCTGCCTTTTTTTTTAGTTTTAATCTACCTGAGTCTTTAAAATGTAATTCAACATATAGTTGTGTCTCATGTTTTTTACTCACCATGATAGTCTCTCTATTAATTCAAAAAGACATTAGGATTTAAAGTGATTATTTATATAATTGGATTAATGTCTAGCATGTTTATGACTGTTCTATTCCTGGTATTTGTTACTCTTTGTTTGTTTCCTTTCTTTTTCTGGCCTTCTCTCATCTTAATTGAGCTTTTTATATGATTCTATTTTATCTCCTCTCCTAGCAGAAAAGTTATACTTCTTTTTAAAAATTTTAGTATACACTTTGTAAAGTACATAATTGTCTAACCACTACGCTGCATTCACTAGCATAGTACACTTTTACTCTGCTACCCTCACACCACTCACCTGGAGACTTGTTAATAGAACTGGGCTAGGATAAAAAGATCACTTCTGCAATTTATCTGTCTGATTTTAGACAATTCATTGCACCTCTCCCAGCCTCTGGTTTATCATCTGAAGTATCTTTTCCAAGGCCCATTTCAGCTGTTTATCCCCATGATTCTTATGACGCCTCTTGGGTCTGCCAGCTCCTTTGTTCTTTCCGAGAATACAGTTTTTAATCTGCTCTTACCTGCGAGTGTTCTGAGGCTCTACTATCAATATGTTACTAAGCATCTGGAAATTGTTGCTTACAAACAACAAGTAAAGCATCAAGTATCTTCTTTGAAACATCTTTGTTCAAGACCCCAGTTTATAGCACTGTGCCTCTTGGAGTGATTTAAAAGCAAAAACAAGCAAAACTGCAAAAAGGAGGAAGGTTATAAATTGTGCCTGAAACCTTCTAACCACTGGCCTCTTCCTGGAGCATTTTAACAACAGGAATGATCTTTAAATTATGTTCTGTGTTAGAATCCTCCAGTTGAAACACCAGAGAAGATGCGGGCTGAAACCAGTCCAGTGAGAGTGAAAGAAACTCTGGCTCTCTCTCAGCCTGTGGCCACGGCTGGCGCAGGAAAGTGGCACCACCCCAGTCACCCCATTTTATCACCACAATCCTCATCACAATAAGAGCCGCCTTGATATCTGGCCGAAGTGCATAGACCTCTGACATTCTGGACCTTCTTCAGTTAGATCAGCTGGCTGTTATTACTATCTCATTTTACAGCTTTCAGAAACAACAACTCACCTCTGGCATGTGGAACTTTGAAAGAGGCAAAGCAGTAGATCACATGGGAAGGGACATTAACCGTGAATAATTTACATCTTGATATTATATATACAGAATAGCTAGAAACTTTTATTAGGGGTGAAAGAAAGTGAGAATAAGGTTGTTCTTGTTTTGATTTTAGTTTTGTTTATTTCACAGATCCTGGATCTTGAGCTGCTGGTGAACACCATTCTCTTTCATGATCTCTGCATGAGCACAGTCATGCTAGTTCAAGGCCAATCAACACCTCTGGTCTACATCACTTGTTCAAATGGTGCATTTCTTCTCCTGCCCAATGTGAGAATACTGAGAAGCTGCACTGCACAACTCAACAGACACTATGAGAAAATGAATAAGGACCAACAGATAAGCTGAGTCCTCAAACTCACTTCCAAAATTAAAAACCATCCACCTACAGTTTACATTTCATATATCTGCATACTTTCTGGTAAAACATCTCATCAGATAAATTTATACGTTATTATCCCTGTCCAAAAGCTGACAATACTCTTTCTTAAGGCCACATAACTTCTAAGATTTGCAGAGGGAAGATGTGATGGATATGAGTAATTTCTAGATTTGGGGCACCTTATGAAGAACCCAAACTCATTTCTATGTATATTCAATAGACCCCTTTCCCACCAACACGTGAAGAAGCGGAAGCTGAGAATTCACCTTGACTAACAAGTATATTCCATGGTTAAGCATAAAACATGGGCCTTCAGGTCCTTTATCCCCAAATGCTGCACATTGGATGTGAGATCGCTTCTTACTGAAGCCTGCTAAAATCGTCAATCCCCTTGCTGAGGCCAAAGGGGGTCAAATGGACCAATTGCTCTTCCATGAACGATCGGATTTTGTCAAACAAACAAAAATTAAATGCAAGTCCTGTCATAAAAACAGAGCTTATTGAGTCTGCCAGGAGCACCAGCAGAATTGGGCTTGCTCCCAACTTTCCTGCCTCTGGCATCTCAACATTGGCCAAATGTTGTCTCAGAGCATAACCAAATCAGAGCTCTCCCAGCCACCTCTGCTCTGGCTGACACAGCGGCTGCTTTGGGGTAAGTGGTGTGTTTGTAAACCCTCAGTCTGAACTGCTGACCATAAAACAGATAATGATCAAAAATTAGCTCCAGAAGAGAAATTTCATTTTTCTGAACTTTCCTATTCCTGGGTGTTGGTTTTTTTTTGTTTGTTTGTTTGGTTTTATTTTGGGGGTGGTGAAGGGGGGAGCCTTAGGAAAAATAGGAAGCTTCATCCTTCCTCATGTTTTAATATTTTTCCAGAGTCTATATTCTCTAGATTGGTTTGCTTTCATTTGGGATTAACATTCTACCTGTGTTGTCATTAATAGTGTCATTCTGCCTAACTTATGATGGTCAAGAGTTTCCTACTCAAGAAAATATCAAGGATTAGATACAAAAGAACGGAGGCAGGCATGCATGGAAGGTGTACCAACCAGAGCACTTCCTTCCTGGGTGTTTCAGGTCCACCTTTGCCCCAGGGTAGCTGATGTCTGTGTGATGTACTTTGAAGGCTTATGGGTGAGCTCTGGGTGGAGTTTAAGATTTCTGCATAAGTCTCAGAGTTCTCCATTCCCTTCACATAAATATACCGAAGGACAGATGGCTTTGAAATTATTCATTGTAAGGATAGATAGAAATAGAAATGACCTTTTTTGCTCAATTACTAATAATCCTTTGATGTTGGCTAATTTGAAAGTAGAAACATTGGTTGTGTCCACCTTTAGTCATAACTCAGGATCCAAAGAGGTGGACATTGAATATCATTTTAACCAGTTCTCCCTGTTTATCTTTTGCTTCCAACCAAACTCAATTTCAATCTTGCAGGCCATTGAAGAATTATGTAAAATAATTATTATTTTACTTTTGCTGGTTATAATGTGTCAACCCAAACTCCTACTCCCACTGAGGCTCTGTTATTTATTTATTTATTAACCAATCAACTATTGAAATGGAAAAAGAATAGTTCCTATAGCTTGAAACTATGAATGCATTGCTTATTATAACTTGCTAAAATTTAGTATAAACATGGTGTCAACTTAAAGATATAAATTACTGTAGAATTAGAATATGAAATTTTAAAATATACTTCTTCACATAGCTCTTCAAGTTTATTCTTCCAAGAATAGTCCTCTTTAATTAACTGGTTAGGTGCTTATTTAAGACATTTCTTTACATCTCAGAGCAGAGGCAACAATCTATGTTTAATTTGTTTTCCAAAGCCAAGTGGATTTGAACTGGAAATTTAAAGGTAAATATAGCTTTCAAACCCATTTTATGATGATTTGCAGTTAACAAACATTAAACAAATACTACAAACATTTGAGGGTTAGCTATTACTGAGAATAGTGTATATTCATATCTGCTTGCTGATTTTCATCTTGTTTCTAAACCTTAAGAAGTTTACTCCCTATCCTTTTTAGATATTTTTCAGCCTATTGAAGTAAAACAAAAATCTGTTCTGAAATAGTATTTGTTCTGAAGTTAAATCTACCCAGCTATTAAATGCTGCCTCCTTTCTCTACACTTTGCCTTATAATTCTCTCAAGGCATCTGGGTAATTACTTGTTTGACCTTGAAATTTTGGCACCTTTTATTTGTTGTGAGCCTCTGAATTCAAAACCTTAAGGATGCCATTACACCCACATTACATCAACCACATCACAGAAATAGAACTGGTAAATATAATACACTGAATGTTACGGGTTTTCTACTGAAGGTGCCCCAGCGACACCAAAACAAAGCACAGGAAGGGAGAAGGACCCTGAAATGGTCGAGGATGCAAAAGAAATATGTGAATATAAGTTCTGATCTATAGAAGCTGAAGGAACGAGCAAGGACACGACCTGATTTTATGGCTCGAGCACTTAAGGGATGGAAGATAAAGCAAATCTGCGATTTGCAGCCAACACAAAACACACCATCCCTGCTAATAGCTGGCATCGTAACTGCCTTCCTTGGAAAACCCTTTCTGAACTTTGCTTTTGCTGTATTCTGTGCCAGTGATGTTCTACCTGTGTGCCGCAAGAATTTTTAAAACATGCAATACCTGACTCCTGAGTCCAAGGCACTGACCTCTTCTCCCTTAGATTGTCAAATTTTAAAAAATGACAACAGCCCTGACTGGTTTGGCTCAGTGGATAGAGTGTCAGCCTGCGGACTGAAGGGTCCCAGGTTCGATTCCAGTCAAGGGCATGTACCTTGGTTGCCAGCACATACTCAGTAGGGGGTGTGCAGGAGGCAGCTGATCGATGTTTCTCTCTCATCGATGTTTCTAACTCTCTATCCCTCTCCCTTCCTCTCTGTAAAAAATCAATAAAATATATATTTTTTTAAAAATGACAACAGCCAACATAACAGTAGCCATCCGGTGTGAATGAATCAAAATTATATCATTTTTTAATATCGGCCAAAAATATATTTTTTAGTGCACTGCAGAATCCTAGCCCACAAGAAATTTACTGTAGCCTTCGATAAGGACCCATGTAAGAACTTAACTTCAAGCGCTTATATAGCTTAAATAGAGTTCCTAAGTCTTATGGAGACCCAGATACCTAAGATATCTCC
Organism: Myotis lucifugus; assembly: GCF_000147115.1. Classification (NCBI taxonomy): domain Eukaryota; kingdom Metazoa; phylum Chordata; class Mammalia; order Chiroptera; family Vespertilionidae; genus Myotis; species Myotis lucifugus. Next base: position 570,357 of record NW_005871150.1, on the reverse strand, counting down.
CAGTCGACTTGGAGCTCGTGAAAAGAGAATCGAGGTGAGCTGCTAAGTGTAATTCTGTGTCCACCTCATGACTAATGGGAGGCAGGTGTCCACTTGCTCCCAGGCTGTGGACTCTCTGATACACTAGACATTGGATGGGAGAGCGCTCTCTGCCCTTCACAAGCCTGACCCCAGGATCCGCAGGCGTCCAGGCAGAGGAGTTGCTGGCCAGCTGCACCAAAGCACAGCGCAAGAAAGAAGAGCAAGTGCCCTAACCGGTTTGGCTCAGTGGATAAAGCAGCCGTGGGCAAACTACGGCCCGTGGGCCAGATCCGGCCCGTTTGAAATGAATGAACTACAAAAAAAAAAAAAAGACCGTACCCTTTTATGTAATGATGTTTACTTTGAATTTATATTAGTTCACACAAACACTCCATCCATGCTTTTGTTTCCGGCCCTCCGGTCCAGTTTAAGAACCCATTGTGGCCCTCGAGTCAAAAAGTTTGCCCACCCCTGGAGAGCATCGGCCTGCGGACTGCAAGGTCCCAGGTTCGATTCTGGTCAAGGGCATGTACCTTGGTTGTGGACACATCCCAAGTTGGGGGTGTGCAGGAGGCAGCTGATCGATGTTTCTCTCTCATCGATGTTTCTGTCTATCCCTCTCCCTTCCACTCTGTAAAAAATCAATAAAATATATTTTTAAAAAAAGAAAGAAAGAAGAGCAAGTAAGTCCTGCCTGGAAAGTGAGTTACAGCTGCTGAGGATGCAAAGTGGTACCGTCACTTGGGAAGACAGTCTGGTGGTTTCTTACAAAACTAAATACACTCTTACCGTGCATTCCATCAATCACACTCTAAATCTTTTGGGATTTACCCAAAAGAGTTCATGTATGTCCACACAAAAACCTGCATACCGCTGTTTATAGCAGCTTTATTCATAACTGCCCAAACTTGGAGGGAACCAAAAGGTCCTCAGTAGGTGAGTGGATAAATATACTGTGGTACATCCAGACAATGAAATATCCTGCACTAAAAAGAAATGAGCTATGCAGCCATGGGAAAAAACATGAAGGAACTTAAATGCATATCAGTAAGTAAAATAAAGCCACATACTATATGTTTCCAACTATATGACATTCTGAAATGGCAAAACTTATATAAAGAAAGTTTAAAAAAATCAGAGGTTGCCAGCAGTTGGGGGTAAGGGAAGAATGAATAGAGAGAACACAGAATTTTTAGGGCAGTGAAATTACTCTATGATATTATTGTAGTGTACATATATTATTATACACTTATCCAAACCCTTACACTGCTCAACATTAAGAGTGAACTCTAATGTACACTATGGACTTTGGGTGATAATGATGTGTTAATATACATTCATCAGTTGTAAAAATGTACCACTCTGATAAGGGATGTTGATGAGGAAAGCTATGCATGTGTCGGGGTATAGGAAAATCTCTGTACCTTCTTTGTATTTGCTGTGAACCTTAAACTACTCTTAAAAAATAAAGTTTTTATTTTCTTAAAAAATACAATGCAGATTATCTCACATCAGCCCTGTCCATTAGAGAACCTTGGTCAATCAATGAATGCCAGGCTATCAGCAACCTCACCTGTTCATCAGTACATCTCCCAAGAGGAGAGGCACACATTACAGACTCAGTGGTTCTCCAGGGGGTCGGAGACCACTGAGGGAAAGTGAGGGCTGAAATGAAGGGGGGTTTGCGTTCACACCATCACAGGGATGGATGTTAAACTGTCCTGAAATAAGAAGCACAGCCCTGGGCAATGAGGAATTGTGGAGCCCGATGAGCCAGCAGTGCCTATGTGTAGAAATGGTAGAAAGGTGATAGGAGCACCTTCTCCATGCTCCCACTACAGACTCAAGATCACGGCAGACAGTCCTTTATGAACTAAGAAAAGTAGGGAGAAGAGGAGAGGCATTCTCTATCTCAACTCTTATACACGCCAATGGTGGCTTTTACCTGGGCTCATGAAAGTCTCCCAAGGAAAAATCAAGTGCCTAAAAGCACAAATTGTTTCATACATGTTGAGATATGCAAGAGGCAGAAGGTATAATGAGAAAGAGGAAACAGTGGGAAAGGGTAAATGGCAAATAATGTGGAAGCAGGTGCCTGAGCTGACAAAGCATAAGAAATTTAGTGTTCAGGGTTTCTGGGTCTGAATCCATGTGTGGTAACCATTCTGTAAAGCTGAAACTCAGTCTGTAGATCAGTGATGGCGAACCTATGACACGCGTGTCAGAGGTGACACGCGAACTCATTTTTTTGGTTGATTTTTCTTTGTTAAATGGCATTAAAAATATAAAATAAATATCAAAAATACAAGTCTTTGTTTTACTATGGTTGCAAATATCAAAAAATTTCTATAGTCATTTCTAACTCTAGCCAGAGTTAAGTTAGGGTTTTTCAAAATGCTGACACGCCGAGCTCAAAAGGTTTGCCATCACTGCTGTAGATAATGGAGAGCCACTGGCCTCTTTTGGTTGGAAAAGGTATGTAAATGCTCAGAGAAGCAACAGGTATATGGCTGGAACCGTCAAAGCACCATTTGGAAGGCCACCTAACTGTGCCACCAAAAGGTGACATAGCCCTTATTTCTTGTCTGCAAGAATCAGATCAACACAACCCTTCATAGCCTTAGCATGTAAATGTACAACTTGCCTTCTAATTATTTTCCATTTGCTCTAAAATTATTCTCAACTCTGAATCATAGAGCCGAAGCAAACCTTGGCTGTCATGTGGTCCAACCCTCTCATTTCTCATAGGAGGAATCTGAGGACAAGAAATTTGAAGGTGTTTTTAACAAGGTCATACAAACAGCTGATAACTTCATGTGTACAATAAACTCCCTTAATTAGGTAAGTTTCTTGAAGACATGTACTATGACTTGGGGTACTAATACAGGGTTATTGAAATTTTTTAAACATCACTTAATCCAGCACTTTGAATCTGATCAACCTTTGTGGGAGTATGTGGTGCCCTGAAAGTTGAATGATTGTGAATGACATCTTGTTAAAAAAATAAAAAGGCAAAAAAACAAAATCAGCTGAACAGAATTCCAGTTCATTCTCAAACCAATCCCCAAAGGAAATTCTAAATTCTCGTGTTTTCTCTATGGACATGTTTATAGATGCTTTCTAAGTGAGCTAATTTAGACTGTCATTTTTTAAACATCGTGGTTATGTAATAACAAAAACGTCAACCTGTTTCAAATCACGATTTATGGCATTAAAGAAATATTTCCTATAAATATAAAAATTACTGACTAGGAAAATAAGTCAATGAATAATAGTCATTGAACTAGGATATTAAACTTAAGAACATTTTGTTCTATTTGCCAGACTCACACTAGTGATGAACTACCCTGAGTGTTTGAATTCAGCTATCCTTTCTTTCTGGCAACTCTGTATTGCTGGTACTTAACTCCAGGTACTTAATTCCTGAAGTCAACTTTTGGGAGGTTTTCATAATCTAAAACTAACTAAGACTAAAGCCTCTTCTAATTTCTAGATTGTAACTTTTGCTGAATAGCCACATCCACACCGCTTCAAGATAATCTTGTAAACAATGTCTGACATCCTAGATGTGGAATTTTAGAAAAAGCTTAATAGAAAGATTCATACAGCCCTGGCCAGGTATCTCAGATGGTTAGAGCATCATCCCAATATGCCAAGGTCAGGGCACATGGAAGAATCAATCATGGATGCATAAATAAGTAGAACAACAAATCTCTCTTTCTCTCCCCCCCCCCCCTTCCTCTCTCTCTAAAATCAATAAAAATATTCCATTGGGTGAGAATTAAGAAAGTATTTATTTAAAACCTAAATCTGTATCCCTCAGAAAAGTATTCAGGATAGCTAACAATTATAATTAGCTTCAGGTACAAACAAATAAACACAGAAAAATATTCACATATTGCCCATTAGTGACCTAATAAAAAAGACCCTGCAGTTCCATAAACAATCCTTTAGGCTGAGCCCTGAAGTGTCAACAATGGCAAAATTAATGAATCTTTTATAGACCCTAGTTAATAATAGACTTTACATCTGTCAGGTGCATGTTCTAGAAACAAGCAGAAATCCTAGCATTGTAAAGCTCTCTAACGCATTCACTGATAGTATGTCAGCTATGGGGCCATTTTTCCCAACAAAGATAGCAGCATGTCTTTGGATTGATGATAAAACTTTTCAAATGTATTTGTATTTATCTGGGACTCACGATAGTTGTTTTAGGCTAAACCCCTTCCACTCCCCATCCCCGCCCCTGACCTGAAAGATAAGAAGGATGCCACAGAGGTATAGCTAGCTCCGTGAGGGCTTGGGCTCCACAATCAGGTAAGTTAGATTGGAATCTCTACTCTACTTGCACAGCTCTAGGTCCTTAGACAAATGACTGGCTCTCTCTGTCTCTGTTTTCTCATCTGTAAAATGGTCAAAATAATGGTGCCTACCTCATGGGTTACTTTGAGGATCAGTTAGTTCATGAAGGTAATGACCTGAGAATAGTGCCTGTCGCATATTATTAAGTCCTTAGTACATAAGGCATTAGTAATATTGTTAGTACATATTAGAATTAGATTTCCATGCCTCCTGCTTAACTAGAGAAGGAACAAAAGAGAAAAACGTTGCTTTGTCTATATCCAATTTTAGTTAATATGGAAGAGAAGCCATCATTTAGAGTTGCATGTAGTAAAGAATATTAAGTTAACTAACTTGCTGTAACACTTAAAGTTTTAAAAGTGTTAAGCAGGATCTTTTTTTTTTTCAGACAGGAAAGGAGAGAGAGATATAAACATCAATGATGAGAGATAATCATCGATCGGCTGCCTCCTGCATGCCCCCTAATGGGGATTGAGCTCATAACCGGGCATGTGCCCTGACAGGAATCAAACCATGACCTCCTGGTTCATGGGTCAATGCTCAACCACTGAACCACACTATTTGGGCTCAAACAGGATCGTGATCATGTTGGAACACTTTTGTTCTTAGCCATTATTTCCTTTAATAATGTGATCAAGGAGGCATCATTTACAAACCACAGCAAGAAACTTAAATCAAAATACCCTGTTTTTCAAAGTACATTTGTTTCTGGCCTTTCCCAGGGCCCAGGTTTCTCTGCTTAGCAGTAATGTAATTTCTCTTCTAAGCATTTCCGTGTTCACTTTGACCATGGCCTTCATACCTTGTCAGATTTGCTATTACAGTTTCTGCTGATCTCCATGAGCACATTCCCTGACAAGAATAGAGAGTTTGGGCCATTAACCCAGTCAAGGGCACTGGGCCACATTTTAGAGATTTTTTTTTTTTAAATCACACACCTTTGATCCCGAGCAATAATTCTCAGCTGACAGTTCACTGAGAATTTAATACATATGAAATGAAGTTGACGGGAAAATGTTCACCCTAGCTGCCCAAAAAGATTCCCTGCCCCAGAGATTCTGGTTGATCCCAGAAAAGCCTGGAACCTGACAAGAGTGGGCTTCAAAAACATATTTCCATACAGACAATGGCTCGTGGGTGTTTCTTCCCCTTGAGTAGATCATACATGCAATAAAAAACAATCAGGATACTGCTACCGTGAATTAGCCTGTGACCTTCTGAGGCACTATCTTTATGCAACATGACCTTTCCATTCTAAACATGAAGAAAGACTGATCTCCTGTCTATTGTAAGTGATTTAAAAAAAAAAATAGCCTGAGCTTGAGCTGGTGGAGCTGGGTGGCCCAGATCTTGGAGGTCTATCTGAGTACACCGTTGTCCCTCATTAGCAAGCAATCAGAGGCTACTGGATTCATGTATCCACTTACTCACTGATTCCAAAATTGAATGCCTCATATGTATTAGGCACTTCTATGGGCTGGGGATACAATAATACAGAAAAAGGAGGCTTGACTTTCCAACTCAGTGTGCCTTCAAGAACTGATTTTATGGACATAGTACTTAAGCTTTTTAAAATTTCTGACAAGGTTAGGTTTTCCAGGAAGACATAAAAGTTAGCTTGAAAATAAGAAGAGGCGGGATTTCTTCTCTTGTGAAAAAAAAAGCCAAAAAAGAAATAGAAACAGTAGCTTTTTCAGAAAACTAAAACTCCACTGTACATTTTCCAAGAAGTAAATAGCCTTAATCCAAATACTACCTACAAAGAGACCAGTTTCAGATTGGGCTGAAAACTGAGAAATATAGTATTTGAAACATGTTCAGTATTAAGAATTTTAATGAGTTGAGCTCTATTTTCTTCAATAAAGTTTCTAAAACAATAAGCAATAGTCTATCAACACACAGTAGTCAGCATGAGGTGAAGAGCTATGCAATAACATGTTGTTTGCTGACATCCAGGGAGTGTTTTTAATTGTTATTCCTGCAGAGAAAACTGTCAAAGAGAAAGTCCTCAAGTTTCCTAGAGGCTGCAAGGGCTGTAATACATGATTGTAATACAAGCTCATACGTCAAGGAAACCCTATGCCCCAGAGTGATCATGCTGCACCACGGACAGCTGTACCAAGCTTGCTACACACAGACGTAGCTTTCAACATCAGGTAAGGCAAATTTAAGAACTGCAAACTAATAAAGTAGGTGTGGACAATAAGACCCCCATTTTATGTCAAACAACAGTTAGCAGTCCTCCTGGTGAGGGTGCAGATGGTAGTAGTTAACATTTCTCCATAATTGTGCAAATGAGGGCATGAATCCAGATTGCACGAACTGAAGAAAACATACTTGGTAAAACACAGTAACTTTTTAATTGTTCCACTGTTTACCCTCTCTTGGAAGCAAGATTGTAAGAATTAAGAGACTCTTTGAAGCTAAAGGCAGTCTCCTATAGAAAACAACATATAAAATTGCCTCTGCTTGGATAGCACAGGAACACCTTAAATTCACATATACAAAAGTGAACCTTTGATCATACCACCTTTCAAACAAGTTTTTCTTCAGTGCTCCCAGCTCAGGCAACAACTCCGCACACACTACCCATCAGTCAGAGCCAGAATCTTGGCCAACAATTTTGGTGCCTTGCATCCTCTTGTTCCCCAACACTATCCCATCATCATCAAGTCCTGCTGATTCTAGGACTAGAAGGCATCTGAATCAATCTGATCACTACCTTAGCTCACTTCACCTGGCAGGGGGAAGAGAAATCATCCCTGAAGGAAGAGAACATCATATGGATCCACTACAATTATTTTATGCACAGCAAGTGGTATTCAAATTTAAAAAAAAAATACTAGGACAGACAAGAAACAGGCTTTTCTAACTAAAAATACAATAAAGAAAACAGACAATAGAAACAGACCTACAGATTCATCAGATATTGAGCTTAGAAAGTGAGAAATCTAAAATAATTGTGATTACTATCTCCAGAAAATAGAGGGGAGGAAATGACAGAAATAAATGAAAAGATGAAGAATTGCTTCTGACTGTGGGGAATAAGAATACAATATGAATTCTAGAATTAAAAGACACTCTAACTTGAAAACCTTAATAAATGCGTTTGTACATTTGATATAGAAGACTGAATTAGCAAACTGGAACACGGTTCATTAGAAACTAAACAAAAACACACATTAAAAAAAAAGAAATGAAAAATATGAAACCAAGAGTAAGAGACAGATAAAAAACTATCAAAAATTTCCCAAGGAGGAGAAAAAGAATGAGGAAAAAAGGTTAATATTTAAGGAGACATTGGCCAAGAATTTTCCAAACTGAAAAAGATAATTCACAAATTTAAGAACAAGCAGGATAAATTCAAAAGAAACACCTAGAGAGATCACATGAAAATGGCTAAAAAGAGAGGGAGGAGAGAGAATTTTAAACAGCAAAAGAGAAAAGATGTATTATTCTCAATGGAGAGAAACTTAAGACTGGAGCTGCCTTCACAATAGAAGTTAATGGACTCCTTGAAATGCTTTGTAAAAAGAATAACTGCCTAATTAGTATTCAGTATCCAGTATAACTATCCCTTAAAAGAGAAAGTGAAATAGAGATGCTCTCAGACAAATATATATGTATATCTATACTAATAAAAGGGTAATATGCTAATTAGACCCAATAGACCAGAAGTCCTTCTGGACATCCTTCTGAACAAAGCCACAGTGGCGGGGCCAAGGCAGAGGCAGTTAGAGGCAATCAGTCAGGCAGGCAGAGGGGTTAGAGGTGATCAGGCAGGCAGGCAGAGTGGTTAGGGGTGATCAGGCAGGCAGGCAGGTGAGTGGTCCCGGATTACGAGAGGGATGTCCAACTGCTGGTTTAGGTCCGATCCCACAGGCAGTTGGACATCCTCCGAGGGGTCCCGGATTGGAAAGGGTGCAGGCTGGGCTGAGGGACCCCCCTCCCGTGCACAAATTTTGTGCACCAGGCCTCTAGTGTATAATAAAAGTATAATATGCTAAGTGTCTGATCGATCCTCGGCCAGTTGCTATGACATGCACTGACCATCAGGGGGCAGACACTCTGACTGGTAGGTTAGCTTGCTGCTGGGGTCCAGCCAATCAGGACTGGGTGAGAGGGACAGACATGCCCTGGAGCCCTCCCACAATCCCTCCCCAACTGGCCAGCCCCCATTGGCCCAGATCTGGGACTGGGTGAGATGGCCCTGCCAGCCAGGTCAAGGGACCCCACCCGTGCACAAATTCGTGCACCAGGCCTCTAGTGTACATATATTTGAAGAAAGTCATCTGTGGCTAATAATAATAATAATCTAAGTGAACAGTTCAGGCTAAAGAAAAGTGAGCCCGGAAGGAGAGGGGGGACAAGGTAAGAGATGGACCAAAGGACTTATATGCATGCATATGAACATAACCAATGGACACTGACACTAAGGGGATGAGGGCATATGCTGGGGGGTGGGAGTGGCCGAGGAGAGGTCAATGGGGGGAGGAGGGGAAGGAGACATATGTGATACTTTAAGCAATAAATTTTTTTTTTTTTAAAAAATGAGCCCAAAGGAAAACACTAAAATTCCAGAAAGGAGAAAAAAAGAATGAAAAGAGTAAATATAGGATGGATACAAATTAATGTTGACTGCAAAAAACAATGATTATAAGTCTTGTGAGGTTTAAAGCAGAAAATCAAGAGCAAAAGATTTAAATGGAAATAACTTTTAAGCTTCTATCACTATCAATGGAGTGGTAAAAACAATAATTAATATTAGAATTTAAGTAGTCATAATACATGTCATGGTATTAAAGGCAGCCAATAAATTATTATTTTACATGTATTCTTGCCCTGGCCAATGTGGCTCAGTTGGTTGGGCAACATCCTGTGCACCAAAAGGTTTCCATTTCGATTCTAGTCAGGGCACATGCCTGGGTTGTGGGCTTGGTCCCTGGTGTGGAGCATGCAGGAGGCAGCCGATTGATGTTTTGCTTTCACGTCGATGTTTCTCTCTCTCCCTCTCCCTTCCTCTCTCTCTAAAAAAATCAATAAAAACATTTTAAATGTATTCTTACTAAGCTAATATGTGGATAAAAATAATAGCAATAATATTTATTAATCCTATAGAAAGCAATGTGAGAGTGAAAACAACTAACACCAACAGAGTCCAATCTTTTCATATCAAGTATTGAAATTAACACATAGGTACTTTGAATTATAGAATATGCATGCACTGTGAGAGTAATCACGCAGAGTATGGCCTGGCCACCAGTCACTATGAGTGAACATCAGCCACAAACACATGCCATTATCTGATTCATGCAAAGACAGTGATATAGTGCTTCATCCTTAAAGTGCACCAGTCCCTCCACACCAAAAAGAATGGCCCTTGGAATATGCCATGAGTTCCTTAAAGTTCTCAAACACAATCTTCTCCAATGCCTCTAGAGGCCCCTTGTCCACATGGGCAACACACACCTTGACTGTATTCAGCATGACCCCAAGGAACAGAGAAGGCCAACGTTACTCCTCATGTTGGCTACCAGAGCGGACCACACATCCTATCTGCTTCCACTCCAACTTGCCTCTGAGAAGCATCCTATGAGAGCACCGAAGGAGACCTCCAAGGGCTAAGGAGTCAGTGGCACATCAGATCTCTGTGTACGAACTCAAATGTACAGCCCATGCCCGTCCACATTTATTGTTTGACATTATGATTACACTTTCTGACCATAAGGAACAGTTCTCTACATAGAGAACAAATAAGTTAATTCAGCAGAGGGAATATCCCATTAGTTAGTGCTTCTATTAATCCTACTGAATAAATTCAAGCAAGTTCTGACTGACCTTGAAAAATTATTCTTTTCTTCTTGGGGCGGCATTATTTTCTACTTGTTTGTTTAATTATAGTTCCTGGGTCATTTCAAATACAAAGGACTTTATCTCCAAGCATTTTGCTGTTTGTCATGTGGTTTCTGTAACTGACCACACATTTAAACCAGATTAATCCCTATAAAAATTTAACCTTTTCAATCTTAATGAGCTTCATAAACTGGAAGCAGGGAGCACAGAGCCAGATGATTTATTCACACAGCCCACAATCTACACTGACATAATAAAGAGCATGTATTTGTCCTCATTCAGCTCCAAACCAACCCCCAGAGGCACAAGTGCTAGTTGATCCCTGGTGCTCACCACCTACAGAAGGAACCAGAGGTGGGAAATACAACTGACCAGAAAGAATGAATGGGGAGATAAACAAAAGAACTTATATGATTATAGGCATAGTCCATGGACATAGGCAATAGGGTAGTAAAGGGGGGGAGGGAAGATATCTGTAATACTATCAACAATAAAAAGTATATTTAAGAAAAAAGAATGAATGGGATGGAGGACAGGTTCCTAGAGAAGAAACTATAGAGAAAAGGCATCTATGAGAAGGGCTAAGAAAGAGAAGACAAGACTATCCACTTGTCATCAACCAAGTTGTTCTTCCTTGAAAGTTCCTGAATTCAGATTTTAGTTTCCTCAAAGCCTTGATAATGCAAGCACTCTGTGCCACCTTCAGCTGCTTTATTATTGGCTTGTTCTTTGCCTTCCCTACACAGGTTAAGAATTAAGCAAATGCCTCGATAGAATAAGCAAGTGTCCAACTTCTCTACCTCTCAGCAGCCATGCTGTTCAGGACATTTCTCGCTCCCGACCTCCCCACCCCTTTCCCACTCTGCTCAGCAAATGGCCTAAGGGGAAGGGAAGCCCACAGAATGTTGGATTCGTGCTCAAAGAGCCCTCTTTTGTCTGGATCCTGTTCCGAAGCCTGGCTGTCTCAGAGGCACTCTGGTGCCCTCAAAGAGATGGATTTTTGTAATTTATTCAGCTTTTATAGCTGTTCTCAGAAGGACCATTGGTACGTTATTTGCTACTCTATCATAGCTGAAAGTGAAAGCCTCCATCATATTTAAATTGTGCTTTACTCATGAAAATAGCTTTTCCTTGGTGGGTGACATGAGCAAATGAACAAGTTTGGATTTTTTCCCCCCACTCTCCACTGAATTTGAAAAGAGAAAGGAAAAAGATACTTCATCACTACATAAGTGAAACAATCCTTGCACTCTATCTTGTTGGAGAAAAGTTGCATGAAAGGTTGCCCTTTTGAAATGTGGATCTCCATGGGATGAGAGACGGGAGCAAGCCTCCTGCATCTCTCTCCATCCGCTCCAGATTGTACCATCACCACCCGCCTTATATACACTAAATGTCACTACAGCAAATCGGGATTTGCCTTTTTACTCTTTGTCAGTTTTAAAATCTTTCCTGATTGGACTAAATATTGAGATCCATGGTAATATGTTTTATTATCAGAGTGATTTTGCATCATTCCTTGTTTGCAAGCCAAACTAAGTATACACACACACACACACACACACACACACACACACACACACACACCAATGTGCAGGACTCATCCATGATTTATTTAGAATTAGGCAGTCTGCCTAGTTCATTCTCAGACCAAGCAGAGGGCTTGAAGTACAAATAAATTTCTCTGGTAACTAGAGTGAAATAAGACCTAAGCACCAGAATTCCTAACAGTGAGTACAGAAATAAAAAGAACGCATCTGTATTTACATTATGTTCTCTTGAGAATGTCAGATCATGGTTTCTATGTAATTAACCTGGTTTTACCTGTGTTTACAGATATATATTGTATGGTCCAATTAGTCTGTGCCTGAATAGTTTTGTAAAAATCAAAACACATTCCAAATTCTCCGTTCTATCTAAAGGAGCCGTGTGTTAAATCATTTTCTAAAATGAGGAAGCTCTCAAATTGCCATTCAGACATATATATTGCAAATGGTGTGTTAGATATTAGTCGCATCTTTGAGTTTTGTGCTTTACTTTTCATTTCCTTTTTTTTTTAGAATTTAATTAAAAGGCTTGGCTAATTTCCTATTAGTATATTAAACCAAGACTGATGGATAACGCCCCAGGGAAACTTTTTGGCAAGTTTTATTCACTAAATTACACCTTGCCTGACGACCCCTTTCTCGAGACAACCCTCCCACTGGTCAGCATTAATTCAAGAAGGCACAGGAGAGTAGGACACACGCAGGCCGGAAAGGTTGACCAGCCAGCTCCAGGTCTAGGCTCTGTCCTTACAAGCTGTGTGGCTTTAGGGATGTTCCTTAATCTCCAAGATCTCAAATTCCTCACTAAAGAAATAAGGTCTAATATCATATACATTATAGAGATTTTGAGAATTACTTTAAAATACTCTAAGGATCTATTTATAAGCTGCAAATAATGTAAAAATGTAAAGAATGGTATTTTGTTAATATCATGTTTGCAAGCTTAATATAAAAGTACTAGAGGCCCAGTGCACGAAATTAGTGCACGGGTAGGGTCTCTAGGCCTGGCCGGCTATCAGGGCCGATCAGGGCCTTCCAGCTGCTGGCCGGGGCCTCCCTTTGTTCTGCACCACCCCCTGGTGGTCAGCTCATGTCATAGCGAGTGAGCAAACTCTGTCTCCCGGTCGAACTCCTGAGGGGACACTTTGCATATTAGCTTTTTATAGAGAGAGATTGCTAGTTATCTAAAGAGTTATATATTGTAGCTACATCAGCTACCACCATCTACCAATTTCTTTCAAGAAATATGCTGCAAAATAGTTCCTTGCAACAAAATAATTCAATTCCTATAAACTTTATAAAAGGTATATTTCTATTTTATGAGTCCTATTTAAATCCAGTTGCATAAAAATGTGGTTAATTACATTCTAGGAAATAGCCACTTTGAAAAGAGGTAGGTGTTCATTAAGGAAACAAAATTCCATTTACCTCACCATCACACCTACACTGATTTCCCCTCTGTGTTCAAAGGAGGTTAACATGGTAAAAATATGCTAGAAAATGAGAATTGAATAACTTAAGTTCCATGACCCAATCCATTGAATAACTTAAGTTCCATGACCCAATCCATGCCTCTAACTGTGGTTAAAGGTAACTTTTACTCCCTAAGTAAACTCTAGGTTCAAAAACTAGTACCAAATCACGTGTTCTATTTAAGACCAACCTCTAAATGCTGAATGCCTTCTTCTCTCAATGCCTCCTCTTTCTTCCTTTCTTCTTTTCTTTCTTTCTTACTTTCTTTCTTCCCCTTCCTTCCTTCCTTCCTTCCTTCCTTCCTTCCTTCCTTCCTTCCTTCCTTCCTTTTTTCTCTCTCTCTTTTCCAAGTTTTATTTCTTGGATCAACTATTCAGGATTTGACAGTTATCTGTAAAGTCCTGCTTGACTCCAGGGGTCCCAGGGCACTCTGTTCCAGGAACCTGAGTCTGCACAGGGATTCCTTAAGTGGCAGTGACAGACAACAGACTCCAGGAGACCAGCCATTGGTCAAAACATCTGCGTGGAGTGCGTTCACTCACATGACACATCAAACCCCTCCAGTGTGTGAGAAAATGTGAAAGTAGGAGAGTGTCTAAGAATAAAGAAAGTATTGCTACAAGTTAGAAATGTCAAAAACAAAAAACGGATTATCTCCAAGGCTGGTGATGTCATTAACATCAGATCATAGGTTGTTAATCAAAGTTAAGCAACATATCATCTGGGAGAAGTCGCTCAGTATCTTTGAGCCTCAGTAGCCCTCTCAGTAAAAGTTTCTGAAATCTATTCCATGTCAATAGCATCCTGGGTGCCTTATCTGATCTGATAGCCCTCAATTTAGATTTTTTTGGAAAGTTAAATGAATATGTTGTTATATATTCTTAACTGTGAACTATTCCAAATATAAGTAGTAAGTAGTAAGAATGGGGATGGAAAGAGTTTACCAACTACATGAAATAACCATGTTTTTCTATTTTGCCTTAACCAAGATATAAAAATTAGTATAGTGCCTATAATAGCGTAGATACGAGACAAATATCTGTGAAAATCAATTAATGTATTGATTAATAAGAAAATAATGCCTGGTCAAAACCCTTCTGTAGTAACTAAGAATAGCACCCCATTTAATTTTTTTTTAATTATCCAACAGGTTGCTTCGAATATTGACAAATGCTCTTCAACAATGAGTCACAGATACTATTGCTCATATTTATAGTCACAGGAAACATTTCTGAAACCTGTAAAATATTCTTAGCAGTCAATGGTAAAAATATTCACATGCTCATCTTACATAGGGTTCAATATGTAGCTGTTAAGATGCTGGGAGGTCAGGGATTAAAGAAATTGGAATCTTTTTCTCTCCCTGCCCCTATATTTTTCCTACCTTCTAGCTAAATACTGTATGTCAGTAATATTTAGTAAAGATGAAGCTTTTAATTCCACAGTAAAAAAAAAATTGGGTTTAAGACAAAAACATCACTAATAGAAGTATTATGGAATTCATTCCACAAGTCAAATTACTAAATCAAGTGTATTTACAAAATTATAATATGGGAAATTTTCTGCCACAGATTACAGAAGTAGCCCGGCTGGTGTGGCTCAGTGGTTGAGCATTGACTTATGAACCAGGAGGTCAAAGTTTGATTCCTGATCAGGGCACATGCCCAGGTTGTGGGCTCAATCCCCAGTAGGGGGCGTGCAGGAGGCACCCCATCAGTGATTCTCTCTCAGCATTGATGTTTCTATCACTCTCTCCCTCTTCCTTCCTCTCTGAAAGCAATGAAAATATTTATTTTTATTAGAGGTCTGAAAATTAGAGTTCTGAAACCTAAAGAAACACCAAGGAGCAATACAAGCGAAATGATGAAAGCAACGCCCTAACTAACTGTATTTGCTTTGAGTGCTCAGAGTGCCAGGGAGGTTTGCAAGAATCAGCCTGAAAATCTGCCCTTGTCCCAGAAATCCACACTGACAAAGGAAAGGTTTCTAAGCTCCAATTTGAAGAATTTAATATTTAAAGACTAACTGCTCTATTTGTCCCCTTTGTTTGGCCTTGATTTCTTTTACTTCTGGTGGTCCTTTTTAAAAAATGTCAAAAGGCTGGTTGTTCTTATATTCTTTTCAACTCAGACATATTCTTTTCTTCCTTCCCCTTTCTTTCCACTTCTCTTCTTTTTTTTCTCTTCTCTCCTGTCTTCTTCTCCTTTTCCTTTTCACTTTCTTTCTTCCCATCCCCCTCTTCTTCCTTCTCCTGCTTCTCTCTCTCTCTCTCTCTCTCTCTCTCTCTCTCTCTCTCTCTCTCTCTCTCTCCCTCTCTCTCCGAAAATAAAATAGGACCAAAACCACCCATATTGGTGTGGAAAGGTCATGTTAATGGTAAGCTTTTGGCTGAGAGTTGTCATTTCTGGCAAGATCCCTCAGGGTGCGCTTGAATTGCATCTAGGATAATAGCACTCCAACTTAAGAAAGCAGAATAAAGCTTTGTTCCTGGGCAAGCCCACCTGAGAGCAGTATCTGCAACATCAGATCATGCCATTCCAATTCTTATGGGAAGGAACCCAAGTCATAAACAGGAAGATTTACAAACTCTAGTATTGGAAGTTTAACTGTTTTTCCTTTAGTGACATTTTTTTCAACACAAAGTCACCATGAACATTAGGAAATATTATATGCAAATAGTATTCAAGAAGAAACAGTGTTCTTTATTATTCAACTTCTGAATTTATTATTCAGAGGAAAGAAAAATGAAAAGTGATTGCAAATGAAGCTGCCAATTACACTTAGAATATATCTTTTAAATATTCCTGTGGTGACAGAGACATATGATTTTTTTTCTATCTAATTTACCAGATTCTGAACACAATAGAGGCCACGTTACAGAGAAGTATCAGGAAAGAGCATAGAGGAAAGACCCAGAAAGTTATGGCTCTTAAAAATCAATCTACTGGGTTTTTGAATTTTTATTGAATTTATTGGGGTTACGTTGGTTAAATAAAATTATATAGGTTTCAGGTCTACAGTTCTATAATACATCATCTGTATATTGTATTGTGTGTTCCACCCAAAGTCAAGTCTCCTTCCATCGTCATTTGTCCCTCCTTTGCTCTCTCCTACCTGCCCACACCTTCTTTCCCTCTGGTAATCACTATACTGTTATCTGTGTCTATGATTGTTGTTGTTGTTGTTAATCCCTTCACCTATTTTACCAGCCCCCTAAATTTTTTCAGTGTATAGTGGTTTCCTTAATGTACATGCTGGAAAGAAAAATACATTTACAGTGAGCTAACAGTATTACCTGTATTTTGTATGAAATGACAATATCACATATTTTAAAATTAGAATGAAAAAGAAAACTATGGTGCTTACGATGATAATCAAATCATGTGCCCAAACTTTAGCTGGAATTTTGTTCCTAGCATTTACTAAAGGAGCTCTTCCTCTGGACACGGGTGCCAGTCATTTTTAAGTTTATTTCCAAGATTGAACCCCTTTTGGCTTTTTAATTCTAGACCAATAGTGGAAATGTTAGCACTAGGACAGTTAATGCCGATTTTCTCGCCTTAAACTAACAAGATTTCTGGATTGCACTGGCAAGCAATTCAATGGAAATTTAGAAAGGATATTTTAAGAGCAGGAAATCCCTCATCAGAGAAGAAGAAAAAAAAAACTAGAGGCAGACAATTCTCATGTCCAACGACTTCTACATTAAAAACAAATGTTTCATACAATTGAAATCATTTCATTACCCAGCTCATTCCTCTTATCTGGAGGTAATTTTAAACAGATCCCAGCCTACTTTGCAAACACAAATTTCCAGCCACTCTCCTGCATCCCCCAAGAGGCCATTTCATAAGCAAGCTAACATCAATTCAAACAAGATTCATTTTTGCCATCACTTTACACCCTAGAAAACTGATACAGACTTCCCCAGATGAAGTTTAATACAGAACATAGGTTTATGAAGTGTGTAACCTCATTTCAAATGTACACATAATATATTGATATAGACTTTGGGAACATTTTCAAAGAATACATCCGTGATGGCTCCAAGGTTTAAGTGGTCCTTTTTGCTGAAATGAAGCTCATAAAAGATTTCAGAAGGCCAGAAAACTTTAAAATATAGTGCCTTTTTAAAGATTTCCCAGAATGTTCTAATTTAGAAACTAAATTGTATATCCACATTATAATGTATAGTATAAGCAATTCATTATACAAAACAAATTTGACAATTGAGGGCCTGATTATTAATTTCAAAGCTTGAGTGCTTAGAGAAAAGTCACATAAGTGAAAACCAAGATGACAATAAATAACACACAATAGTTTATGCACAATAAAATGTCCCCCAAACTTAAGGATGTGATTAGTCTAAGTTAGTAGAAATGGCTTCAGGTCCATGGTCATTCCAGTTTATATCCTGTCTAACAAATGTCACTATGGAATCTAATGTAATACATAGATAGAATTGTTTCCTGCATTACATCTTTCTCAAAAGCTTGTGGTGCTGCTGTAATTAACCTAGTTATTAATTAATAACAGGAAAGAAGCAAAGGGAAGGCTAAATAGTATAGGCATGTCATTTGGGCAACTTCATCAGGAAGCAACAACTTTACACTCCCCAAGGGTCCAACAGAGGGGAGATAGATGCATGCCCAGTCAAGTTGGAGAGACTAGTGAGGGTGCTTGCTCAGTCACACCTGGGTACAGGTCATTGGCCAGAATGGGTGTGGCCACTGCAAGCACGGAAACAAAGAAACTCCCTCTCTTGTGCTCTTGTGCTCTTGTGCTCTTGTGCTCTTGTGCTCTTGGCTCCTCTTGGCTCTCTTGGGATACTTGTTATAGGGGCGCACGCTCTCTTGGCTACCCTTCATTTGCCCACATGGCCCATTCAGACCCCACACACAATGGACCAATGGACTGCAACCAGCCTGAGACTGAACTGGACCTGGCTGTAATATGGGACAAAAACTCTGGGCTACAGGCTTTGCTTCTAGCTCTACACTTCTTCTATAACAGGACTAAGGGAAATGGGACTTTGGAAACAGGGAAGTACCTACACACAAATAAAAGTCACTCATTTTCCCAAATGAGTCTCAGGAAATTCTTTCCCTTGAGATATAATAAGGACTCTATCCCCAGTATTCAGTGGGGGAAGGAATACTTCAATTTCCCCAAGAATGCACAGAGATATACCCTCAATCACATCCAACGTTCTTTATAGGTATGATATCTATTATTGTACCCTTCCCATATGAATGTACTAGTATATCTTATCCTGAGTAATGAGTTCCATAATTAGACTATGCAAAACTACTATATCTTCTTACTTTGCCCAAACTGCATTTTTCTGTTTGATAATTTTCTCTCTTCAAGGTATGTATCCCACTTCATTCCCTGGAATCCAAGCTATATGATCACTTGGTTAATAGAATAGTGTACAATTGATGATGACCCAGGACATAAGGAATGCACAGCTTCCACTTTCTGCATCTAGGAGAAATCTCTCTCAGAACCCAGCCACCATGCAGTTAGAGAAAGCCCAGCTTGCCAGCCATGTACTAGTAAGTTGAGCCATCTTGGGAGAGGATCCTCCAGTTCCCAAGCAAGCTACACCAAGAGATGACACTCAGAACAAAGACAAACTACCTCTATCAAGTCCTACTCAGACTGCAAATTAATGAACAGTAGAATTGATCATTATAGTTTTTGGCCACAAAGTTGTGGGGTGGTTTGCAATGGATAACAAGGACACACTATATTTTCACTCCTACCTAATTAAACATTTCACACATAATCTTGAAATATTGCAAATTATTATAAAAGTAACTTATTTTAGTTTCTGCTGTCCCTCTATTCCTCAGTGCTTTTTAATGTAAGATCTACAACATGAAAGAGACATGATTTTTTAATAGTTTTATTGATTAGAGAAAGAGAAAGATCGATGTGAGAGTGAAACTTCCATCCCTGAGTATGTAACCTGGGTATGTGCCCTGACCAGGAATCAAACCAGTGACCCTTCGGTACATGGGCCTACGCTCAACCAACTGAGCAACACCGGCAAGGGCAGAAAAAGACTAAATTTAAGGATATCAAGTCTGAAGCAAAGTCTGGAAAATCCAAAAACTGGTTAATCAATGTTGTGTCGTTGAAATATAAGGTATAGTGAGTCTGAAAGGCGGTGTGTGAAGAATTAAAAGCATACATTATGGCAGCATATGATTTTTTGGTAAGATTTAGAATTAAATTGTGCTTTTAGTGTTGTCAGATTACTTAAAAGCTGGATAGTGGAGAGTAGTCATCAAAACTCAAGATACTAACAAGCTGAAACCTTAACTCTTACTGGGTCACAGAACTAAGGTTTTGATTCCTGTAAAATATACTAAAGCATGCTATGGTATGTGCTAGTTATCAGATCACACGTTTTCACAGACATCTTTCTCATATCATTTTCTTAGGATACTGTGTCACCTCATACAATCTTTTTTCAGAGAGAAATGTTTTCCTTCTTGCCTTGAAATTTCCCTGCATAAACATGAAAAATCTAGGGACAATGTAAATATCACCCAAACCAAGATTGCTGTCTTTTTCAATTTGGAATAAAGTTTTGTTTTAACAGTTACTTTACTATGACAATCATTCTGCCAACAAGTTACATTTGATCATTAGTTTTTAAATAGTAATAATCATAAAAGATGGACTTCAAAAGGGAAAGTTCCTTTAGAAAATGTTGCTTTAAGACAACCTCTTATTGCAAAATATGGTGCTATTGTTTCCTGCAAGACACCACCGGGAGAGACATAATGACAGCAGCAAAGGTAGTAGTAATAGTAAAAGTTAATGATTTATTCATAGACATAAGAAGTAAATACTTAAATAGCAAACCTATTTCTCTTAAAGTAAATTATACACACTTATTAAAAGTTTTCAAATAAAGTCAATAGTTAATATAAACTAAGGCCACATATTGAAAGAGACTGTATTTATGAATTTACATAAGCCAATTACATTTTATTCCTAAGAACATGTACAAAACCTCAAAAGACAGGATTTATGCATCTGAGCTCAGAAATCAAATGGTCAGCAAGTGCTGATAAAAGAAACATGGCCTTTGATACAGAGTCTATTGAAATTAATAAATAATATAGAGGAAGTTATGATGGTTCCATATGCATTCTTTTTTGAGTCCCTATTTAAAGGCTGCCATTTAAAAAAACAAAAAAACAATGCCCAAATTGTATCTCATTTTCCTCAAGTTCTCATGAATTATATGTCTTCTAGTCATTATATATCACCAACTGCTTTAGTTATTTTTAAAAGACCTCCAAGTTCAAAACAACAGCATTTGAAAATATTTGATTCAGCGGCTTTCGTGATGGGGCAGCTGGAAAAATAAAAGATGATTGATGAAGCGGTGACACTCATTTAAGCCACTGGTAAATCTCATGTTATCCCTTGAGATAAGTAGCAGTACCACCTTTCTCATATGTATGCACAGTCACACGTACACATGTGAGCAACTAATAACATGTGTTAAAAAAATAACTAATGTCCTATGGATGTTATTAAGTAAAAAAAAAGACTATTATATCACAAAGCAGAAAAAATTCTGTTACAAGTAAGGTTTTAACCAGCAAGATATGAGTCTGGTTAATATCATTTAAAGTGAAAATTAATTAGAGAAGCCATTTATCAATGACAAATTTTGAATGTGTATCAAAATATTTATGAAATAAAAAAGCATAAGTAAATGTGCTTAATTTAAAAATAGCTTCATGATAATAAAATTGGTGGTGTCAATTATAATTTTTAATTATTTAGTTTCTGGCTTATTTTTTGATAATTTAGTTACCCAGTTGATATTTGTTTTTCTTGATGTCATTCAATGGAGTCAAATTTTAGTGCTTTATAGTTTCCCTTCTTAAAACTGTTAGTTTAGTTTTGCCCCTTTGTAGATTAATGGATTACTACATTTTTTGAGTATTAACATCCCCAATACATTATTCTCTATCCAGAGCCCACAATAGGTTACTGGAACAGAGCATATACGGACTGAAACTCGAGAGGCACTGTGGGATATGGGAAAGGACAGAGGCCTGAGAATCGGAGAGAACAGAATGAATTTCAGTTTTTCATGAATGAGCTTTGAGACATTGGGAAGATTTCATCTCCCTAATTTCTTCTTCCTTGTCTCCAAAATGGGCTTCAAATACCTACTTTGGTGGTTTTAAAATTAATTAAGTGGGATAAAGTTTGCTAAAAACTGAATTCGGAGCCTGGCACATATAGTTGATGGATACATTATGCTACCATTTTAATAATTAAGGTATCAGTACTACTTTCATAGTAGTACTAACAATAAGCCGGTATAATATCAGTTAAGAACAGAGATTCTGCAGCTAGACTGCCTGGGTTGAAATCCTGGATCACATACTTACTAACTGTGCAACCTTGAGAAAGTTACTCTTTCCTTACCTGTAAAATGACAACAAGAATAACAGTGGATACTTTATAGGCTTGCTTTGAGGATTAAATGCATTAATATAAGAAAAGTACTTTGGGTAATGTCTATTACATAGTAATCCCTAATAGCTGATTTCTAGTATTTCTAAATAACTAAGGCTATCTTAAATTATAATGTTTTAGAATGTCAAAAGACTGACTGGGTTTGAATCTCAACTCTTTCTTCCACTTACTAAGTGGGTGACCCCTTGGGCAATACATATGTACTAAGATAATTCCTGGGAACTAGAGGAGTTAAATAAATGTTACCTAATATTATGAAAATAAAGACATTATTTTATTAGTAAAATATTAAAATCATAATATATCTAAAGTGAACCTCTCCCACAGACTTAAAGAAAAGGAATTGCTTTTTAATAGTAATTATAACAATGAGGTAGATCATTTGGCTCGTCATTGTTTGAGGCAGGCCTTAGCTTCCATATTTTTCACCAGGGGAAAATGTGTTTGAAATTAAAATACGAATTTATGTTCAAATAATTCCTTATGTTCAGGAGAAAATCTTTTCCTAGACTCTTGACAGGTATTAATTAAGACTACAGGACAAAAATGATTTATTTAGGCTTAGCCCACGTTTAAGTTCTGCCTGATTACAGCACTGAGAATTTAATCCACCTGCTCAGGTTGGAAATCCAGTGTAAGTGTTGGGATTAGAAAACCAGATTAACTGACTACCCAGGCTGCCTGCAAACCCCTATCCTCAGGGAACATTTTTTCCCCCAGGTTGGTGAGAAATACCATATGCCTATAGAGCCATTAGCATACAAAATACTGGATCAAATTCCATTGCTCCTATGAGATTCTAGAGGGCCTTTCTGAACATCAGTAAAAACCATGACCCCAGGGTTTAGGATACAACTCTGAACTAGACAGCAAAGAATAAGCAGAAAATAAAAACCAGAACTCTGAATTCAAGTCCAAATGCTCATTTCATGACACAGAAGGTGGAAAGCAACCACCATGCCTAGCCTCCCTTCATGAATTCAATCTGAGAATTTGAAGGGCTCAA
This sequence comes from Myotis lucifugus, assembly GCF_000147115.1. Lineage (NCBI taxonomy): Eukaryota > Metazoa > Chordata > Mammalia > Chiroptera > Vespertilionidae > Myotis > Myotis lucifugus. The sequence goes on along the minus strand of NW_005871150.1, from coordinate 547,575 downwards.
ATCTAAAGATGGGTGGGTTTCTTCCATTGCTTTCTGTGAGTAAACATTTTAATCTTTCTTTCTTTAGCTTTTTAATATTCTATCTGAATTCTTATTTGGGGAACTCTAAGCAGTTTCAGAAACAGTTATTTCTGGAAATGAGAACCTAAGAATAAAGGCAATCAAAGTCCCTGGAGCGTGGTTACTACCTGGAGAGCAAATTATACTTGTGGATACTTTAAAACATACATTGACATATATATGTGCTCCTTTTGAGTAATTGGTTTACTTGAGTAATTTTAAAATTCATACTATTTGCTTCCCAGACCTATTGAGCCTTTTATGTTTTATTGTGACAACATAAATTTCTATAATGAAATTAATTTTTAAATCCTAATATGTAATCATCATCAAGAAGAATATATTCCAACAACTAAACAGCTCGGTGGGTTTCATTCCTTTGAAAACTAATTTAATGCCTTATTTTTTAACCTCTTGATTCATTTCATCATTCTTTTTTTTTCTGAAAAGTTCTCCTCAAGCATATTAGACTCAGTAGGTGTCTGGAAGCTTCAATTTGGAAGTTTTACTAACATTTTTTTAATGGTGAATTATGATGAAAGATACAAAATAAAAAATATCTCAGCCTAAAAAGCTAAGAAACCATAATAATGTCCTGGATGCTGCCTTAAAAATGATCAAATGTTTTCATTTCCAACAGCACCAGAAAGAACTCCGAGTTATAGGTTAAGGTTTTAAAAGCATAACTACCCCAAATCCATACATGATGCCAGTGATAAATCATATCCATAGATAGATGATAGCAGATGGACAGGACGGACAGAAGATGGATAGATGATAGATAGATGATAGGTGATTGATAGATAGATATAGATAGATAGATGATAGATAGATGAAATATAGATAATAGACAGGTAGATAAATCAGATTTACTGACAACAGGCTGCACCAGGGAACATCTGCAGCAGCTCTGATTCTGAGAAATGGTTTGCAGGACAGACCTTCCCCACTTCCCCCATGTTAAGGACTGGCACATGGAAGGCTTCTCCCACGAGTCCCTGGGCTCCAGGAGGGTTACAAACACTGAGATGGCACGAATCGGCTCTGGGTTGTCCGATTCACGTTGGTTTGTACTTCTATGTGGTAATTATGGGAAACAGTGAGTGAGACAGAAAAGCTGGCCTTCAGCATTCAGGTTAGCAGATCAGGTCAGGGGAGGAAGTGGGGAAGCTCTGCACTCTGCATCTGGGTGCTGGAGCGGAAGAGCACAGGCCCACAGTGATAGATGGAGAAGCTGGCCGGGAGAAAGCAGACAAGGACTACAGCTCTGCACACGCGCAGACAGGAAATGTTCCATGCAGGCATTTCTCTCTGAATACAAGCTATTTGCCTGGTGGCACCATATGGCCAAGGAGAACTACTGCTGCTTCACACAGGGACGCCAGTTCTCCTGGACCAGCGGGAAACAGAGCAGAAGATCGGCTTCTCTCTCTGCAAGCTTTTACCCAATCATGTGACTCGGTCCCTTGACCTGAAAGTTAGCAAAGGTAGACGAGGAGCATTTACCAGATAAAGTTTAGGACTTAAAAAAAAGGTTTATGAGTGGACACATCTTCCAGATTAGATATACAAGTTAGTACTTTTTTTCTCTCCAGAACCCAGCAGGGTTTAGGCAGTGATCTGGATTTTCTGCAAGCTTAAATTTGCCCTTAATCTTATTTTCTGGTAAATGGATATGGTTTCATCTACCTGCATCAGAACATATCCATTCCCCCTACTGAAATTTCTAGAAGAGATACATTCAAATCTATGAAACTCTTCCTCTACAATGAGAGCTTCCCGGAGGTGAGTTAACCATCTCAGAAATTTTGGTATATCAGAGCAGGGCCTTTGATCCTTTTTTCGTGTCATTGGTATTTCCTAGGAGAAATGAACAAACTTTAGGAAAGGCTGTTGAGTCCTTGCAACCCAATATAAACACTCAAACAGAGGGAAGATAAAATCGGATCCAACATGTGGGTGGTAAAAACAAACAAAGACTTTGAGTTGTACTTTTTGTTTGTTTTCTAACAGTCCTTAAAATATAATAGAGTTAACAACTAGGAAAATTAATTTACAATTATGGAGAAAACATACATTGGGTCTCATTTCTCCATGCATATGTATCACTATATTTGCATTTTTCTCTGTGTTACTACCAGATTGCCTTGAAATCTATACATGGCCATATATATATCCCAAATGGAATCATCTCTATGTGGTATGCATACTTGCCACTTTCACAAAACATTTGATGCTACATCTTCATGTACATTGAGATTTCCCTCATAATCTGATGTATGAATTATTCATCTTTTTAAAGGAAGAAAATCTGATGGATCTGGTGGAGTGGACAATCATTAAGAGAAACAAAAGGATTTGGTTCCTTTTACCTCATACCATCACAGTACTCCATGTGGCCTACGGTTCTCCTGGCTTTCAACTCCTCAGTCAACAGCATCTGTGCTCAAAAACATAACCTCACCACCATGTGTCAGGGAAAACTACTCCAAGCCTATGTAAAAAAAGCTTGGCTTTCTGTCTCAGCCCAAATGAAGTCCCCTTGCTAAAGCGGATGCCCACTAAAAATCTGAGTCACCATGTGCTGTTTCCACTCTTTCATTGGATTCTCTTGGGAATCTCTCCTTTGTTTTATGTAGAAGATATGAAACATTCGGGTGGGAAGAACCCTGTTTGTACCGGCTGACACGTAAGCTTTCTGTGCAACATTGAAGAGCTTCCTAACCTCATCTCTGGAAAAGGTAGTTATAATTTTACGGAGGACATCTATCACATTGCCTGCTCAGCACCCCTTGCTCTCTCTCCGGAGTCAAGCTTCTCCCACTTTTAGTCTTTGTAGGTTGGATGGAGCTGACCTTCACACCTGACCAACAGGAGTTCATCATGCCCCCGGCCACAGGGACTAATGAGTCACACCTTGGACCTTTGCTGCAGCTCTCACAGAAGTGTTTTCTTTCCATATCCAAGCTAGGTTTGCCAAGTGAGAGAGTTGGTAACCATGCTTGCTACCACACAGAGTGCATAACTGAGAATAAATGCAGGGAAGAGAAAACAGAAGCAAAAAGAGAGAGAGAGAGGCTATATCCTGGTGGTATTATTTAGCCTCTGAATCCACCTCTGTCTGAAATGAGGAACTCTAAGATACTTATATAATTACATAAATTTCCATTTACTTGAGCTGGATTTTCTTTCATTTGCAATCCAATCATCTTAGGCCTAAAAGCGAAATCTACCAAAACATATAATCGCAAATGTAAATGATCTTTATAAACTCTAAAGTGCTATATAAAAGTGAGGGATCGTTTCTCTAAAACAGAATGTTCTTCCTGCATCAGTCTGTAAATCCTGCCCCAGATACATGTGCCTGGTAGTAGCTCACAGTGGTGAAATCTAGCCTTGCATACAAATGAGCAATTTTTTGTGTGTTTTTCCTGAAACACTACCTAATACACAATCCTAGTACAATGGCAACTGGCAGGTTTCTGTAGTTGTAAAGTTGCAATCACTGTTTCCTGGAATGCTTCAACACCGGTTTTGTTGTTTTTGTTGTTTTTTTTTTTTACAAAACTGACTCTTGTCAATCTCAGCTCTTACGTCTCCTTCATAAAAAGCCCTTCAAAGGGTCCCCTCCTGATGAGTCTCTCCCACATGACGGCACTATAAGTGTCCTTAGCACATGCCTCTACCTGAAATTCCCACATGTATCTATTGACCTGCCCATTGTCTCCAACATACAAAAGCCCCATGAAAGCAGAAACTTGGTCTCTCATCTTTACCACTGGGTCCCTAGTGACTAGAATCAGTCCTGGCACATACTAGAACCTTAACAAATATTTGTGGACTAAATGAATATACTCTCAGGCCTGCTGTTACCTCCACATGGGAAGCACAGAACTAAATCTCCAGACAGGGAAAGTCCACACCAGCGATGTGAGGAGAGAAATTGTCCTGGCGACCTCAGTGTTCTGGGTGTCCCCACTAACAAGGAGGCAAAGTCAAAGAACACTTACCTGAGAATGACAAGTGACCCCCTCCTAAAACATATGACAAGTGACCCCCTCCTAAAACATATGACATTTATAGTTAGTAATAAGCTTTCCAGTTTAGTTGCTGGCAGAAACCACAAAGAACTTTCGTATCTGATTGTCATGGTACAGGCTTGCTCTAATATATTGATGCATGATTTGGGATATTAGAACTATAACCGTAGCAGCTTTCTAATTTATGAAAATATTAGAGGCCTGGTACACAAAATTTGTGCACTGGGGAGGCCTGGTGCACAAAATTTGTGCACTGGGGAGGGGGGTGTCCCTCAGCCCAGCCTGCACCCTCTCCAATCTGGGACCCCCCGGTCACCCCCAACTGCCCTCCCCTGCATGCCTGGTCCCCCCCAACTGCCCTCTGCAGCCGGCCGGGTCGCCCCCAACTGCCCTCCCCTGGAGGCCTGGTTGCCCCTAACTGCCCTCCCCTGCTGGCCTGATTGCCTACAACTGCCCTCCCCTGCTGGCCATCTTTTGATGGCCATCTTGTGACCACATGGGGGCAGCCATCTTTTGACCACATGGGGGTGGCCATCTTGTGTGAGGGTGTGACGGTCAATTTGCATATTACATCTTTATTATATAGGATTCCTCTCTCTACTCTATTAACAAACTTGGAAATTCAATGTCCTTAAATGCTATCACTGAATAACCTAAATGATAGGTAATTATGTAGTAAAATGAAACATATATTAATTTTGCTTCTATAATAACATGTAACAAGACCTAGAATATAATTAAATATACCATTTGTATATGTTTAGATATATTACCATAATTTAAAAATTGTATTATTTTGATGGCAGAAAATGGTCTCCATTCATAAAATCCTAAGTGACCAACAAGCTAAGCAAACTGGAGGCCCAATCCCTGGTTCAAGCATGCTGATTGTGGGGCCACTACAAGTCCCCTAAGTGCTCCAGGGTTACAGTGACATCAGTGGGATTGTTGTCAAGCTGCAGAGTTAAACTTTCTCAACATTAAAGTCACTGGTTGCACTGATTTCCTTCCTGATTGCCATTTAATTTAGTTCTTCTATGATCATTAGAGGAAAAGATTTCACCAAGAGTTGAAAGGAAAGCAGATAGACAGGGAAAATGGAGGCCCAGAAGAATTCTCCAGGAATTTTAAAGTTGGTCTTTTCCTGTAGACTCCGAGGCCCTGTGTCTGTGCCCTGTATACTGCACCTAGTGGGTGTACTGGAGAGCTTGCTTAACATCTCTGAATCCCTTTTTACATCCATGGGTTGGGAATAGTTGTTCTCTAAAGTCTTTGGAGAGACATGGCAATGAGTTAAAGAGATGCTTGATATCATTGAAATATGGGATGTCTTAATTTTTATCCTACTCATGTAATTTTAGCGACATCATCTTCTTAGTGACTATAGCATGGTCTATGATTTAGTCCTCATCTTTGCAAGTCCAGAAATTGGAAAAATAATAACATAAAATTCATGATAAATGTTACAAAAAGGGACTTCCCAGAACTAAGTTCACAAGGTTTATAAGCTAAACTGTTGGTTTATTTATGATCACAATTTCGGCATGCTGTATTATATACTTAACTAGAGGCCCTGTGCACAAAATTCATGCATAGGAGGAGGTGGGGCGGGAGGGTGTCCCTCAGCCCGGCCTGCACCCTTGGGGATGTCCAACTGCCAGTTTAAGCCCGATCCAGCCTAAACCAGCAGTCAGACATCCCTCTTGCAATCCGGGACACTGCATGCACCAGTGACCATACTTTTCATACCGGTGAAAGGCATCTTGCTGTTGTATAAGCAGCTATATTTTTTTGCCCTACTTTTTTTGTATTTTTTTGTACTACTATAAAAAGTAGTACATAACATGATCCTTCTGAGGCAGTAGCACCATTTTCCCCAATTTATGGGTGGAAAAACTGAAGCAGAGAGAAGTTAAGCAATTGGCTTTGTCACACAGTTATAAGTGTCAGAATCAGGGCTGACCACAAGATGTGCAAGCCAGAGTCCATGCATGTCATTGTTGCATCATCCTGTTTTTTCAGTGTTAGAGTAGCCTTGCCAGGTTTTAATTTTTAAATCTGAGAGACTGTTCCCAATATATAGGGTAGGGTCCCTAGGCCTACCTTGGCTGGCGGCCTGGCGCTGCCCACTGGCTCGCCTCGCCCTCCGATCACCACCTGTCGCCTCCCTCTCAGGGTGCAGACGCTCAAAGCAGGAGCTGCCCCCGACTGGTCCTGCATTGAGCATCTGCCCCCTGGTGGTCAGTGTGCATCATCGCGAACAGTCTTTCTGCTGGTCGTTCCACTGCTTGTTCGATTTGCATATTAGGGTTTTATTATACAGGATAGTCTCATCTATTTCATGATCTCAATTTTACTGAGAAGTTTCTGTTTGAACCCCAAAGTCTTTTTTAGTGTCTGGAATGAGAGCAAGAGAAAGGACAGTCCTTTTACCAGACCCTCCACCCATGCTGATTGAGAGTCACTGTAAAAACCTGGACTTGGCCAGTGGAAGATGTGCTCCCACTGGGTGATTTGGAGCAGAGACAATGTAGTCTTACCAGTGTTTTTAAATGATCTCTCTGATTTGTGTGATGACGAAAATCACAAATGCATGAAAATAAATAATAACTTTCTACAACCTGTTCTATTTAAGCTCACACTGGGAGCCAGTGGAAGGTAGTTTAGAGTAATATAAAAATAATACATTTTCAACTACAGGAACGGATTAAATTTTGAAACCTACTAAAACAACAATAATAATAATTGCAACTTTTAAATGCCTATCAATGTGGCACTTAAAATTATATAATATCTTATCATATCATTTTAATTTTACAACCTGCCTTAAAGTGGCAGCTATTAACTCCATTTTACAAATGAAAAAACTGAGTCTCAGAAAGGTTATTTGAAGGCTCACAGCTAATAAGGACAGAATATGGATTTAAAAATTCTGGTTTTCTAGCTATTAAGGCTCATACTGTTATGTAATAACAATGATGCTAATTATTATAATAAGCACCCACAAAATTTTTAAAATATAGTCATAGTCAGTTTGGTTTTTTTCTGCTTTATTAGGACAAAATTACAGTTCCTCACTCCCCACAGTAAAACCAGTGTTTGAGCTTGAGTACAAATATTTCTATATAGTATAGAATATATCACTACAAGTACTCGTAAAGTATCAACCCAGCAAAATACAAACACTGCTTGCTTCCCCCTCACCTGGCTCAGCCACCTCCCTCGCCAGTGGGGGAAGAGATCTGAGCTGGGAAGCCCTGGGGAGCACTCATGGATTAGTCACTGCTACCCAAATTGGTGGCTGGCTCTAAGATCTTTCACCACCAGAAGAATTTCAATTCTGCTCAGCATGCTTGGTTCTATCCTTGAAACACTGAATTAATTCCCCATGTTTCATCTTCTCAGTCTAGACCCAGATGATGTTCTCTCCTCCAATTCTTTTCTAAAAAGAAAGCGCTCTGCTTGGTTGAAACTATGGGCCCATTAGATTGTAGGGAATGCCACAGCTCTGCACCAGGGTGGGCAGGAGGAGGAGGAGGCATGGCTTGCCTGGGAGCTGATGGGAATCAGGGGGTCCTCAATAGTGGAGCTTCCTGGGAAGGGTGTCATTGGAGAGTGAACGAGATCAAACTACACGGAATAAGTGAAATCTGGTGTCCGTAGGGCTGGGCGTGAGGGACACTTCTCATAAGTTAGAATGAAAACCGACCACTGCAACACAGGACTCCAGACAAGCTTTAGAACTTCCACTTTACTTAAGCTGCTAATCAATTAACATCCTGTTTTCACACCGTGTCAACTGAGAAACAGAAACCCCAGGTCCTGGCAAGCTAAGTATTTTACCAATAAGTAATTTCAGACAAGAAATGTGGACTCATGTAACTTCAGAACTAGGAAGCCCATCGAGAATCTCAACCGATACCCTCTAAGGGACCAATGAGAAATCTAAGGACCTTTGAATGAAGCTTCTTTAGACTTGAGGGTTGTATTCTTGTATGTCTTTGTTTTTTTATAAAGTACAATAGCTTGTGTTTTCTGTAATCATTAAAATGGAATATTTTTAATTAAAATGTTAAGGTAAATAGATTACTGTGATTTCCCTGAAAACTCCTGTTTATGAAATAACCTTGGCCTTGTCCATCATGAAAAATCTGACTTTGACTCCATTTCAATGTGGCATTGGTGTGTGCTCCACACTGAAGCCACCAGAAGGGTCTGGATCTGCTTGTGAAGACAAGTAAGGAAATAAACTTACACACAGGCGCCTGGCACAGCAGTGGAAGGAAAAAGCTACCGCCAGGCCCAAAATGCTTGGAGAACTGTGTAAAGAACAAGTCACGTGATAGCCTTCAGTTTTGAATAGCTGAAACTTCCTGCCACATTTCTGATTGATTTTTGTATCTCAACAGACATTTTTAGTCTACTTTCATAAGAACAAGACTTCGCATTCACAAAAGCACCTATTTCTTGCAAACACTCCACATCACAATTTTTTTTATTAATCTTATGTGTTGTATGGGTAGCACCTGTCTCCTTACTGGGCCTGAAATGTAATTTTTGACTGAGTGATGCATTTTAATTGATTTCCATTTTCTGATCTTCACCCTTTGCTCTGCGGATCTGCCAGACTATCCCATTCAATCCAAGGTATCCCAGTAACCCTTAGTAGTAAAGATGAGGATATGGTTACAGAGCTCACGAGATGTTCAGGGAGACTGAAATTCACCTGCAATTGTAGTGTCAGGTTCCTGGTGGCATTACACAACAGTCAACAGGTGGGAGCAACCCAAGTGTTCATTGATGGGTGAATGTACTGTAAGAACAAAATGTGTTATATGAAAATATTTATTTCAAGTGACTTGACAGTCTGTACTCCCTTTTTCAATTCTTTTTTCTCCCCTTGGTTTCCATCCCAGCCACATCAGGGCCTGACCTTGCACACTGTGACAGTCGGCCTGTACCTGCTTGTTCCTCGGCCCAGATGCCTTTCTGCCCATTCTCTGGGGAGCACCTGCCCACTGTGCAAAAGGCAGCTCCTCCACACATGCTGCCTTGCCCCTGCTCCCCACCCCCCCAGTTGTGGGCCTTCTCTCTACATCCTCCTGGTCCGCATCATGCTTTTATGATAGAGCTTATCACATGTTACTTTTATGTTTAATTCCAGTAAAGTACACAATACAAAAATGGCCATCTTGACCGGTTTTAATTTCTGTAGTGGTAACTACATTCACATTGTTGTGCAATCACTCTCTAGAACTTTTTCATCTTGAAAACCTGAAACTCTGTTCCCATTAAACAATAACTCTCCCCCCTCCCCAGAGCCCTGGGCAAACATCATTCAACATTCTGTTTCTTAGAATATAATTACTATAGATACTTCCTATGAGTGGAATAATACATTATTTGTCTTTTTCTGACTGGCTTATTCAGTCAGCATAATACCTTAAGGTCCATCCATGTTGCAGCATGCATCAGAATGTCATTCCTTTTTAAGGCTGAATAGCATTCCACTGAATGCATAAAATTCCTTTTGTTTATACATTCACCCATCAATGAACACTTAGGTTGCTTCCACCTTTTAGCTAATGTGTAATGCTGCTGTGAACAAGAGGTTATACCCTCCGAGGACCTGCTTTCAATTCTCTTGGCTACATATCCAGAAGTGAAATGTGTCATCATGTGACAATTCTATTTTTAATTTTTTGAGGAACTACTATATAAATGAATGCACCATTTTACATTCCCACCAGTAGCACCCTCATCAACATTTAAATTTTCTTGTGTGTGTTGTTGCATTACTTTAATAATCTGTTGCCTGGCACTAACTTCCTTCCAAGGGAGAGAACCATGCCTTGTTTAGCTTTATGTTGCAAGTGTCCAAGCATGTGCCTAAAACATAACAAGTCTTCAAAAAATGCTCATTCAAATAATCCATGTTGTTCATGATTAAACCTCAAAAGAGCCTTAGGGCTCTTCAGGAACAGAAGGAGGACAGGTGACTCGCTGCCTCCTTTCCCCCAGCTTGTCAAGGAGTAGAGAGGTCATGGCTGGAAGCTACAGATGGAAGCGTTTAAAATAGGAGCAGGAAAGCCAGTCCCATGAGTCTTTAGGGCTAAGACAAAACCAGGGAGTTGGCCCACAGCTGAGAAATAGCCCTGAGAGTATTTTGGAAGAAATTCCAAACTGCCCATAATGCTCAGTCCCTAACTTCCAGGAGTGTCCATCTCCACTCACCTGGACACACTGCAGGTGCTCCTACCTCTGGCCATGAGCACCATTTGATATGTAGGAAGGGGGCGCATCTGTGTTCCTGGCACCCCAAGTCAGAACAAAACCAGAGAAACACTATATCATCCCTTTTAATGAGATTTTAGGACCCAAACTAAATTGGAACATAGCCCACTGGCAAACTAGAGAATGCCATGGACTTTGTTATAATTTTACATCTGACACAACCAAGATTCGTTATGAATATAAACAATAGCACAAGATCAAAGATTATGTTCCAATGGTCCTGATTTCGGCTCAATTATGGAGCTCAGCCTTGCAAACTTTATCAGCAATGTAAAGATGCATTTTGCATATTTCATTGTCAAATTGTTAATATATTCCTTTTCTGCAGCTCAGTTTTTCTAAGGGAGCCTAATTTCTTCTTTTATATTCCTTCTCTTACTTATTACTACAGCATCAGTAGTTCCGAAACTTCCTATTGCTCAACATTCCACACTTTCAAAGCCCTGGTCTTCCATTCAGTATGTTCTTTAAATAATTACAGGTCTCTTTTATAATAAATTCTTCCCAACTTGTTACCCGTCTACATTTTTATCTGCTTTTGGTCCTGCCTTTAAAGTTGTTTCAGCAATACTAATTATAAGGAAAAAGATAAAGTTGAATTGCTTTTCTTAGCCACTCATAACAGTTCAGGAAATGAACTGTGGCACTCGACTTCCTTATTTGTGCAGGTAATGATGTGTTCATTCTAGCGGTCTTCACAGATAATAAAAATTACATGCTTTTTGTAGATGTGCTATTTATCGCTTCTTGATCAAGAAAGAGAATATTGAATCAGCTTCTAACTACACAGTTTAATTTACACCCACATTTGATGTTGGCAAGAAGCCTGGGCTATTTTGTATTACTTTTTTTTTTTGCTAGACAGTAAAAATTATTATTAAGAAATGTTTAAAAAAACTAATATATATTATTGATTGTGGAAGATCACCACCGGTTAAGTTGTAATGCCCATGTCAATTCAGAGACATGGAAAGGAAACCAAAGGACAAACAGGATGCATGTTTGCAGTATCCAACTTAAGCAATGACACCTACTCCCATCTATTGTGGACATGCAGAGATAGCTCTGATATGAAATGACTATTTGCACCGGAAAGGAGCAACCGCTATATTTGTAAGATATAAAGACTGCATCATTCCCTGGTGACAGAAAGAGGCTAACACTGTTGTGTTGCTCCATTCATTTATTTCTTTATGCTTGTCCATCATTAAGATCAGAAGTGCTTGCAATTGCAGACTAGGTTACCAGATCCTGCTTCTTCTGATTAAAGTTCTTTCTAATTTTATGAAAGCCTATTTATTTTTGAAATTTTTCATAAGATCACATTCCTGAAGGGGAAAGAAACCTTGACTTTAAACTTAATTTGCACATTTCAACTTCAAAGTATTCAATAGCATTTATGTTTATGAAACAATATCTTCACTACCATGAACAACTGTAACTTAAATACCAAAATGGTTTTCACTGTCAAAAGAGAGAAGATGAGAGAGGGAAAGAACTTGCTTTATGTGCTTTGGTTTGTTTTGGTTTGGTTTGGTTTGTTTTACTGGGAACCAGATTCCCTTTCATTTTAACCAATGAACATTTTCAAAATAAATACAGAAAAATGGCTTGCCTTTGCCTCTAACTCAAAAAGTCGTAAGCTAAGTAATCCACATTTTTCTTCACTCTCTTTCTCTCCTAATCTTATCTGTGAAGACACACAGACTTCCATAACATGTTGGTGGGACATTTACTATAAGCCCCCTGCAAAATTCAAAGGGCTGCTGAGCCCATCACTTGGTCTGGATATTGGTGCCCTTGGGTTAAAAAACAATGATAACATAAAAGTAAGAAATGGTGCTAAAATTAATATTCAAGTCTTTTGATTTACCAAGACACTCTAGCTCAGTGATGGCGAACCTTTTGAACTCGGCGTGTCAACATTTTGAAAAAGCCTAACTTAACTCTGGTGCCGTGTCACATATAGAAATTTTTTGATATTTGCAACCATAGTAAAACAAAGACTTATATTTTTGATATTTATTTTATATATTTAAATGCCATTTAACAAAGAAAAATCAACCAAAAAAATGAGTTCGCGTGTCACCTCTGACACGCATGTCATAGGTTCGCCATCACTGCTCTAGTTCCATGACTTTTATTAAGTCTTTCAACTTTTCAGAGTTTCTGAGTCAATATCAAAATTCATATAATAACACTGATCAAACCTATTTGTTGGGTTGCTTTGACATAACTTACATTTACATGGAAGTACAATCCTATATAATAAAAGGCTAATATGCAAATCAACTGAACAGCAGAATGACTGGTCACTATGACGTGCACTGACCACCAGGGGGCAGACACTCAACGCAGGAGCTGCCCCCTGGTGGTCCGTGCACTCCCACAGGGGGAGTGCCACTCAGCCAGAAGCTGGGTTCACGGCTGGCAAGCGCAATGGCGGTGGTGGGAGTCTCTCCCACCTCCCAGCAGCACTAAGGATGTCTGACTGCCGGCATGTCTGACTGTCCTGAACTGCGAAAGGGCACAGGCTGGGCTGAGGGACCCCCTGAGCACACGAAATTCATGCACCGGGCCTCTAGTGTAAAATATAAGTATAAAATATTCTGCCCTTGAAAATAATAAAAATCTCAATAACAAAACATTATGAATATGCCACTCATACTAGCATATGGACCAGACTTCCCTCTGAACTGAAAATAGTAATAATTTGAAACAACTTCCATGAGGAATGAAAAGTGACAGACTAATTCATGTGCCAGTCCAGATATATGAACTTGGCTTGTGTTCTGGCCAAAGAATCCTGGGTAAGAGCTTGTGCTGGTTTCTTGATCCTGGAGCCAGATTGCTTCTGCTGAAATGAGATTGAGGGGCCTCCTGTGGGGCTGTACCAGGCCCCTTATATCACTCATGAACTGCCCTGATGGCACCCATGTGACACCTATGTCATTCACCTCTTTCCTCCTTCACCAGAGTTTTTGTTGATCCTAAAGTGAAAGATGCCACAAGCTTTTATCAATATCCATATATGTGGCACACAAAAATATGAGGGATGTGATATCCCATGGGGTGAAACTTGACCAATGAAAGACCGTTACTAGCAGGTAAATTCTGGTTCCTTCCACTCCCTGGATGAGCTGTTTGGAGAGGCAGTACCTTCTTATGGCTTCTCAGGAACAACTCCAGTGTATTTTTAGTTTCTCCATCCCTGCTTCACTCATATCAGTCACCCTTATCCTCAGCCCTCAGTTGAATTACCTAGCTCAAGCCTTCCTCTTCTTTAGCACATATTTTAATAAATTTTAAATAAATAGGTTAATGGATGAATTAACAGTGAAGTCTATATTATCAAATCCCATCCTGTCCAAAGATTTTTTTATTTCTATGTCTAATTTGATGTCCTGAAATAATTTTTGCTTCAATACCAAGGATGTAAAACAGAAGTCCCCTATCTTTCAAAATTTACCTTGGACTTCTCAAGTATCCCAGAGTATGTAATAAATCATGTTCTTCTAACTCATGGAGACTCCATTTCAGAAGAAGGGACAGCCATTAAACCAATAAGTAAAGCACATCTATACCAGGAAAGCATTAAACCAATAAGTAAAGGAAAGTATGTCTAATGGTTATATGTGCACTGGAGAAGAAGTAACAGAGCCTGTGTGTGTGTGTGTGTGTGTGTGTGTGTGTGTGTGTGAGAGAGAGAGAGAGAGAGAGAGAGAGAGAGAGAATGTGCATGTTAATTTTCGCAGGGTGAACATGGATACATGGATGATAGCATTGGGGGGAGTGAGCCAGGCATCACTTGGAGGGGAAGAGTTCCAGGCACAGGGAACAGCTAAAGAAAATCCTCTGAGCAGAAGGGAGCCTGGAATGTTTGGGGAGCAGGGGAGAAGGCCTGTGAGGCTGGATGAGAGCGCGGTAAAGGGAGTACAACAGGATGAGATCAGATAACTAGAAAGCAACCTGGCCATGCTGGTTGAGAGTCACTGTAAAAACCTGGACTTGGCCAGTGGAAGATGTGCTCCCACTGGTCGATTTGGAGCAGAGACAATGTAGTCTTACCAGTGTTTTTAAACAATCTGAGTTGTGTGATGATGAAAATCACAAATGCATGAAGATAAGTAATAACTTTCTCCAACCTGTTCTATCTAAACTCACACTGAGCCAGTGGATGGAGTTTAGACTAATATAAAAATAATATATTTCCAACTACAGGAGTGAATTAAATTTTGAAAGCTACTAATACAACAATAATAATTGCATTCCTCAGATTACATTCATAACAAAGTGTAACCCCTAATAGTTGCCTCAAAACACTATTTTCTAGGGAACCTGGGCAGAGACACTATCCAACTAGGAATAATAAAATAGATTAACAATTCATTAAGGGCCTTTGTTGAAGATAGAAATTGTAATTTATATTTAGTCAGTAAGTAGAGTGAAATGCTTATTTCTCCATCATCCCAGGAATAAAAGTAGAGAAAACAAGGAGTGAGTTTTATTTATTCATTTAAACATTGAGTTTCTCTTAAGTGTCAATTTCTAATCTAGTCGTTAGGGATTTCAACATATAAAAAATAACAATCCATGGTCTTCTACTTAGCTCTTCTTTAGCAGTTAACATTATTTGGTGGAATTTTAAGTTAAGATAATTCATGATGTAGGTGCAGTGGCATTTGTGAAGCATTAGGAGGGAAGTAAATAATACATTGGAAGATAAGGAGGGGTGAGGACACTGAAGGTCCAGCTGAGACCAGAGAACAAGTCAGTAAGGAGGGGAATGCAGGCAATAAAAGTCAGTGGGAAATATGTCAGAACACATTTCAGATATGAAGCTATTCCCGGTGACAGCAGAGTCCAGTGTATAAGCAGAGGATTTCAAAGACTCATAAGATAGATGTTGTGCGTGATTCTTCAGTGTGAAATGAAAATTCATAGGAAAATATAAGATATCATATCCCACCTTAATCTTCACTCTTCCATAAAGTTGGCTGAGATAGGAACAACCTACAACTTGAAGGAAAAGTGCTAAACTCTCCAATTGTTCAATTATAATAACCTATCTCAGTCCAGTGATGGATTAAATATGATTTCCCAGGTCTTTTCTGGATATAAAGATCTTAACCATCACCATGCTGTTAAGCCAATTCCCATGGCGAGAAGTGATACAAATAAGAAAAACAGCAGGTGGAAGGGGGGGAAGGAAAGAATAAATGATTAGGAAACAGAACAGAAAGTTTATACCTGTATAATAAGTGCAATAAACGAGATGGGGAGGTGAAGGAGAGTGGGGAGGATTCAGTGACAAGCAGCTGCACAGAACACAGTGTTCTAGGGGTAATGAGAAATGCAGATGAGAGCCACCAAAGGGAAAATGGTAGGTGAGCCTTCCCATTCTGACTAAATTACACTAGGAATGCGGTGCCATGCAGGGTTTAAGGTTATTGCTTTCTTTAATTATGCCATTGCCTTCTGTAAGCAATGCCAAAGCCCTCAAACTGAGAGATACTTGACCTTATTAGAAGACAAGGGTACTCCTAGTAAACCATGCTGTGGCTTCTCGTGTGACTACCCAGCACTGCCCTGACCCTCAGCCGCTGCCCAGCATCAGTTTGGAAGCCTGGAAATTGTACTCACCAGCATCCCCATGCGTGTGGCGTACGTGAGGTTTTTGTGGTTAACATAAGCATTCTACTGAAAATGGCCTTCCTAAATGTCGGAGGAAAATACGATCACTGGCATCTGCTTGATGGGTCTCTGACCATTGATTCTCAAAAAGCTTACAATGCACCTGAAAGTTCGCATGGTTAGCCCTGCCCATCACTGTCCCAGCACCTCATAAAGACTCCAAGCATTTAATTCCCTGGATGAAGTGCCATCCTGCTTGGAAAACCTAGAGTGATTTCTGTTTTTCAGACAGAACTCTGACCCATACACTTTTTTCCTCTTTATACTACACATTTTAACAAGAAAACTGGTCATTTTTAGTCCAATAGTATGTTTTTAAGACTTTATTTTTATAAGCTAGAGTTATTTTTTACCACTTCCAATGAAAGTGCCTGCGATTAAATGTTAAATATCTCTGAAATATTATACAAATATTATTAGAACTTGCTGATATGCTATTCTTGCTATCACAAAAGCAAATGAATTAATAATATACTTGTTTTCTTGGGGTAAATCAAACTTTACAAGTTTTGGACCTGAATTCTTCATTGTGAAACTTAATAGAAGCCATAAAATTCAAGAACTGGTTCTTTTGTAATAGGTGAGAAGAAAGAAGTTAAAGAGAGCTCTGGCATAAAAGAAACACTTCTTCATCTCTTTCTAGGAAGTACTGTTGGATCCAGGAGAGAATTGCTCAGTCACTTGATTAAGGCTATAGTGAAAATTTTTAGTTAATGTCATAATGTTATCATCTTTGTAATTTTAGGCATAAGTTTAACTCATTTCCATTATCTAAGCTGAAAATTGCCAAATTATCCTTTAAGCATTTCTACATTTTTCTCACCTTTCTATTAGGAAAATGTTTATATTAATTACCATTTCTGATATTTAAGAAAAAAAAGCAGTGGTTTATTATTTCATAAGCACCTTTAAAGCTATAGACCAAATAAATAATTCTACCCAATTCCAACAAGTGCAGTACCTTCCACACAGAGAAAGACATGCCCCATGCACACAATAGAACCAGAGGGTGGGTCTTTGGCCTCTAGAATAGCTGCTGCCAAAGCAGACCTGGGGGAAGGGAGAGTGGAGGTGTCTGGCTAAGAAAAATTCTGACCTGCCTCCCTACTTCATCCTCCTGCCTGCATGAGTGTCAGACCTAGTTTTAATAATCATTCAGCTTTTCAATGAACATAGCAAGAACAACTTAAAGAACAAAGTTGGCACAACAGGAATGAGGGAGAGACTGGAATATCCTGTATTTCATTTCTGAAGTTGAATCCATGGGATTCCAGAAATGGAGACAATGAGAAAAAGGATGCTGACCCGCCATGGATGCAACAGCCTTGAAACTGTCACAGCTGGCTCCCTGATAATGTCCGGGGTTCCATACTGAGAAAATGAATGGATGATGTCTTGTGACTAGTTTTGTGTGCAATATCATAATTTGTAAAACTCTAAAAATTATCTTGAGCTAAGTTTAGAAAGAAGGGAAGAAAGCTAATCACACAAGCACATGATGGAAAAATTTCACCATCTGTGTGAGGTCACATTTTCCACTTCAAAGAACAGTCACTGTGAAAGTACCATCATTGCAATACTACCAGAATCGATGCAGCAACCTTCAGAGTCTACACTGGGCGACCAGATCAAGTTTCCAGAGGGAGATTTTTTCCTGATAAATGTTATTGAGTTTGGGAGTCACTACAGAGTCTAGTGATCAAAAATTTAGGGCAAGCTTGAGGCAGGATCCTTTCTATTTTATTTACTCCATTATCAACCAAACTATATATTCTTCACAAAGGTAGTTTTAAAAGAGAATGTTAACAACTACTGGTAGATGCTCACTATCATGGCTAATCTGTGAAAGAACAAAAATATCAAATAGAGAGAGAATAAAAGAGCTAACCCAAAAAGCAAACAACTTTCCATTTATGAGATCCCTTTTTACACAAAAGTCATATGTAAACAATATTTCATCTTTTCTCATTATATAATTTCTGTTCCGAAGTTAACAAGGCTCAGGTGCTATGGTACCAATCTCCAGCCCATGTGCAGCTGGCGAGTGGAAGCTGACCTGAGCAGTCCCGTTCATGAGCACAGACACAGCATCTGGAACTGAGGGAGTTCTTGAAACTGACCAAACAGGGTGGGGCAAAAGTAGGTTTATAGTTGTGAGCCCACAAAACACAGTTTATCCTTGTATTATTATTTATAAACTAGAGGCCCGGTGCACGAAATTTGTGCATGGGAGGGGGGTCCCTCAGCCCGGCTCCTGCACCTTCTCCAATCTGGGACCCCTTGGGGGATGTCTGACTGCCGGTTTAGGCCCCATCACTGCAGGGATGGGGCCTAAACCGGCAGTCGGACATCTCTCTTGCAATCCAGGACCGCTGGCTCCTAACTGTTTGCCTACCTGATGGCCTGATCGCCTGATCACTGCCTAACCGCTCCCCTGATGGCCCCCAACTGCCCTCCCCTGACAGCCTGATGGCCCCAAACTGCCCTCCCCTGCTGGCCTGATGTCCCCCAACTGCCCTCCCCTGCTGGCCGGATCACCCCTAACCGCCTCTGCCTCAGCCCCACCACCGTGGCTTTGTCTGAAAGGAAGTCGGACGTCCAGAAGATGTCCGGTCACCCAGTCTAATTAGCATATTACCCTTTTATTAGTATAGATTATTGTATTATTTTCCATATGAACAACTGTAAAACTACTTTTTCCCCATCTTATATAGCTGCATTTTCTAAAAGGTTGAGTAGGATAGAGAAAAGAGAAGCTAGAGAGAGTTTCTTAGGTTCTTAGTGAGTTCAACCACTTGCGAGATATTTGCTCTCCTAAATGATTAAAGACATTAACTGAATGGCTATTATCATGAAGATAGAAGGAATTTCAGGAAACCTACTATCAAAGTATATGGAGATTTTTTTTCCCTTAACGCTGTTTAAATATGAAGTCCCCCATCCAATAAACCATAAAAATATACATGTCCATAAACTCATATATTTATATTTAATTCAGCTATCTATTTTTAAAACATGGGTTCTACCTTTGATTAAAATTCCTATAAATCTAGGACAATATCTATTTTATTAAAGCTGGACTATAGCCAACCCAGCACTTCATAAAGCTGGGCATTCAGAAAACATATTTGACTGTGACTAAAATTAACTTGTGAGACTTAAAGATCAGACTTAACCTATTAGTCATCCTTATGCTCAGCCTCCAGTTGAATTACCTAGCTCAAGTCTGCCTGATCCTTAGCACCTATTTCAATAAATGTTAAATAAATAAATAGATGAATAAACAGTGAAGTCTGTATTTTCAAATCTCATCCTACCCAAGCAATTTTTCTCAGAGACTATTAATATCCATGGCTAATCTGATGTTCTGAATTAATTTTTGCTCCAAAACCAAGGATGTGAAACAGAAGTGCCCTATCTCTCAAAAGTTACCCTAGACTTCTCTGAGATACATCTTGTACTTACCCTGCTTAAGCTCAGACCATCTCAAGTCATTGCAGCACACTCAGACCTATTTTCATCTAATTAGTTGATAATAAATCATAACCCCATAATAAAACTTTTTTCTTCACAACTTCTAGATCTGAAATAGAAAATTTTTTATGGTCCTACTACATGAAATTATACTAATGCAATTTGTTCAATTAGTTCAACTAGCCTTTACATCAGAAGGACTGACAATAAAGTGGGTACACCTTTTTCAATTCTGGATTTAGCTGCCAGATCTGCTTAGCTTTCTGTATCTAATACTTTTCTTACAGGGTGCTATTCCATTTTGATTAGATTCTTGCATTTCAGTGGACTATATTAATTTAAAATATAAAATAGTTGCTACTCTCTGAAAGATACAGATAAGAGTAGATATATAATTAACCTCTTTAAACCAGAAAGACATAAGTAGGCCACATTTCTAGGGTGACAGAGCAAGTGAAGGATTTCAAAGATGAATAGGAAAAGCCAAAGTTAGCTAATAAATAATATTCATTCATTAGCAAGTGGTATTTACAAGCCATTCAAAATATCTCTCTTGCTAAATAAGTCAGGAGGTATGTTTTTCTCTGAAACCAATCTAAGACAAGGTGATGAAGTCCAGATAAAGAGTTGCATCAAATCACCGCAATGCACTGCACACCTTCAGAAAGCTGAGAATGAGAAAGGTAAAGAGAAGTAATACCTGATTTACATATTCTGCTAACAAAGTGACAAGGTCTTAAGGAACAAACACACAGCTGCAAATTATGTAATTACGTATCTGTATGCAAATTTGAAGACATCTCATAAATGCTGGAACATTATTTGCAATGCTAATTAAGTGGCTTTTATTGCCGCTGCATAATTTCTACATGTGATTTGTTTCCAGATGTCATTGTAGCTTGTGAAACCTTTATTGTCAGGTTAGCTGAGGTAGCACACATTAACACCTCTCATAAAACTCTCTTTATAATTAAATTATTTGCAGTGACTTCGTAATTTTTCATCCTCCTCTGCCCAACTCAGTTACTCATACAGCATGTAGACAGTTGTAACTGGAAGCTGGGGCCAGAGGAAATTTCTCTGTATCTACATTCCCATACAACTGGATAATTTATTTAATCTCACCCACATAAACTAAGCTCATGTGTCTAAAGTGGTGGGAAAGTTCAGGTAACAGACTGAAGCCAATGTGGATTGTTGGCAGGTGCTATGAGGTTTTATTTTAGCCTTTATAACTATAAGAAGTCTCTTTGCTATAGTCTAATATCAGTATTTTAATAGTCTGAAGAATGATTATTTCTTTGTAATTATATAAAACATGTTGAAAACCATATGGAAGGGAATTGGTATCATACTTTTAATTCATAAGTAAGAAGGAAATGATAATAAGTAAAAAAAATGTATACTGAGCACTTACTATGTGCACAGCATTATAGGAGCTCCAATGAATCATAATACTTGGATTTTCAAATAGCTCATAAATAGTTGGGAAGACAAGACATAAAAAGATTAACAATATAATACAAGAATATGAGACCTGATGGTTCACCTGGAACTAAAACATATAAATGAAAATCAGAGATAATCATCATAACTGTTTAAATCTAATAATTTATTTGGGGGGACCTTTACTGTCCGGAAACTTTCATCAGGTAATGTCAGAAGCATAAACTAGTATTGTCACTGCTCCTTTCTATTTCTTCTAAGACGACTCGAAGAAATTATATAATCGGCCTTTGATGTTTTCAGGGTTGACTTTCAGATGATGGCATAATGAACATACATTATAAACTATTTTAAGCACAACTAACCTACATAACAAGGTGCTGAGTGGGGGTCTTCCTGGTTCCTGGAAATGCAGCTAAGGCCCCAAAATAAAACCAAGGCACTAATGAACCCCTACTCTAAAGAGGAGTGCCTGATAGCCCTGGTGCCTCCTGGCAGGGCTTATAAGGAAGCAGCAGAACTAGAGGTCCTACCTTTGACTCTCACCCTGCCACACTCACCCCAGGCTACAAAAGGTGACTAACAGGGGTGACTTTATGTACTGTTCTCCTTGGGAGAGCAGCATTCTAATTCTTAGTCTGGAGGAGAGAATGGAGATGAGGGAGTGGCTAGAATGGGAATGTGAGATGTCACTCTTAGGCTTGATACCTACACAGCTGAAGAAGCTGCAGGGAGATCAAAGCTTCAGTTGCAAGAGGGATGAATTTAACTCCTATATGAGTGTGAGATTCATGCTTTAAATGAACTTCAATTAAATTTTAATTTCAATGAGCAAAAGTGATCATACACTTGATTATGTTGTATGTGGGGGAGGCTGCATATTTAATATGGGCTTTTGGAAAATATTAACTGAAAACCAATCATTTTATTTTATAGTCCAACTAAAGGCCCAGTGCATGAATTTGTGCACAGATGGGGTCCCTCAGCCTGGCCGGCAATTGGGGCCAAACAGGGCCAGCGGGCCCAGGGGAGGGATTGCGGGAGGTTGGCTGGCCATGGGAAGTTGGCTGTGGGAACGCACTGACCACCAGGGGGCAGCTCCTGCATTGAGCGTCTGCCCCCTGGTGGTCAGTGTGCATCATAGCAACCAGTTGACCAGTCATTGAGTCGACTGGTTGTAATGGTCGCTTAGGCTTTTATATATATAGATGATATGAGAATCAAGAACACTGAAACTCCTAGTGTTATACCTTCTATTATCTTTTAAACTTACTTCATTGCTACCTTTCGAATGGTCTATATTCATGCAGAGCAGCAGTGCCCCGAGGTTAGAAAGCAAGTGAAAGCCTTGCAAACCAAAAGGTCAGTATAGTTTTTAAAATGAAATTAATGAGATATGCTTCACATACCATCAAACTGACTCATTTCAATCTTTGATTTGATCTGGAACTGATGCTGATGGTCTATGTGCAGACTGAGATATCTATACAGGACATAGTCATGCTTTCCTCTGGCCAGTGTTCCACCTCAACTTCACCATATCTCCCTGAGGAGAGGACAGCCTAGTTTTCCTTTGGTACCAGCAGTGAGTGGCCCATGTCCCCAAGTCCTTGTCCCTGGGTTTGGAAGCTTACTACTAGGCAGCAGTAGAAAAACATACAATTCAGTGGTTTTAATATATTCACCGAGTTGTACCAGTATAGTCACCACAATCATTCTAGAACACTTTTATCACCCCCCAAAAGAAAGCCATACCCATCAGTAGTCACTATTTTCCCCAACTCCCCACCTTCCACCTGCGGCTCCAGGCAACCACTAATCTACTTTGTTTCTCTGAATTTGCCCATTCTGGACATTTTATATAAATGCAATCATAGAACATGTAGACTTTTGTGTCTTGTTTCTTTCCTTTCGTATAATGTTTTCAGGGTTCATTCAGATATTATAGCATATATCAATGTATTATTCTTTTATATTGACAAATAATATTTCATTGCATGGATATATCACTTTTTAAATCCACTCATCAGTTAATAGACATTTGAGTTATTTCTACTTTCTAACTATTATGAGTAATGATTCTATGACTAGTCAAGTATAAGTCCTTATGTGTATATATGCTTTAGCTACTCTTGGGTACAAACCTAGGAGTAGAATTGCTAGATCACATGGTAACTGTGCTTAACATTTTGAGAAACTGTTCAACTGCTTTTCAAAATGGCTATAGGTATGAAGTGATATCTGATTGTAATTTTAATTTGCATTTCACTAATGGCTAATCATACTGAGAATCTTTTCGTATGCTTATTTGTGGCTTGTGTTCTTTCTTTGAAAACATGTATTAAGTATTTGATCATTTTAATTGAATTATTTGTTTGATTACTAAATTACCAAGTGCCAAATTAATGTCCAATTTATGTAACCTTTCACTTCTTGCTTGTGCTCTTGGTGTCATAGGTAAGAAACTACTGCCTAACTCAAAGTAAAAAAAAAAAAAAAAAAAATATATATATATATATATATATATATATATATATATATATATTCCTCTGTTTTTTTTCTAGAGCTTCATAGATTTAGCTCTTAAATTTAAGACTCCAATTTTTTTCCTTTTTGTCTGGTGTGAGTTAAGGGTTCAGTTTTACTTGTTTGCATATGAATCACTAGTTGCTCCAGCACCATTTGTTAAAATGATTACTCTTTTCCAAATTTCTTAAAACCTCATCAAAAGTCAATTCACCACTAATGTAAAGAATTATTTCCATAGTTTCTATTCTGTTCTATTCTAGTCTAGTCTAGTCTAGTTAGTCTAGTCTATTCTATTCCACTATTTCTTTAGGCCAATACCATGCTATATATTTTTTTCTTTTTAAAGATTGCTTTGGCTTTTGGGTAGGGGATGTTGATATTGAGAGAGGTCATGCATGTGTGGGACAGGCAGTATATGGGAAATCTCTGCATCTTCCTCTCAATTTTACTGTGAACCTAAAACTTCTCTAAAAAATTAAATCTTTTAAAACAAAACAAAGAAAATTAAACCAGCCTAGAATTCCTGGGATAAATTGCCTTTGATCGGAGTGTAAAATTCATTATGTATGGTGCTAGATTTGGTTTGCTACTATTTTGTTGAAGTTTTTGCATCTTAATTCAAAAGGTCTATGGCTTTCTTTTTTTGTGATATATGCCTAGTTTTAGTATCAGGATAATCCTCGTCTAATAAAATGAGATAGGAAGTTTCCCTCTTCTTCTTTTTAGTGGAGGAGCTTATAAAGGTTCGATTAGTAATTCTTTTAAATGTTTTCTAAACTTCATCAAGGCCAGCGGGGCCTGAGCTTTTCTTCTTGACAACTTATTTAACAAAATCACTTTACGTATTATGTACCTATTTTGATTTTTTCATTTCTTCTTGAGTTAATTTCTGTAGCTTAAGTCTTTCTAGAATGTTTTTATTTTTTTCTAAGTCATATAATATGTTGGCATAAAATTGTTCACAGTATGCCCTTATAAACACTTGTATTTCTGTAAGGTTGGTAATGATATCCCCGCTTACATTCCTGATTTTAAGTTCTTTTTTGTTGTTGTTGTTCAATATTTCTTTGTGTGGATTCAAGTTACCGTCTAGTATCCTTTCATTTCAGTCTGAAATAATTCCCGTATTATATCTTGTCAGACAAGTCTGCTATCAATGAATTCTCAGTTTTTTTTATCTGGGAACATTTTAAGTTCTCCTTCATTTTTTAACAATTGTTTTCTGAATATAGACTTCTTGGTTGGCAGTTGTTTTTTCTTTCAGCATTTTGAGTATGCCATCCTATGATTTTCTATTCTTCATGGTTTCTGATGAGAAATCAGGTATTACTCTTATTAAAGATCTCTTGCACACCATGAATCACTCTTTTCTTGATGTTTTTACTTTTTTTCTTTATCTTTGGGTTTCTATAGTTTAACTACAATATGTTTATGTGTGGAATTCCTGGGTTTATTCTACTCAGAGTCCATAAGCTATTTGAATACACACATTACCTTTTTTTTCATTACATTTAGCAAGTTTTGGGTTTTTAATACCTCAAATATTGTTCCTTTTTCTTCTTCCTCTTCTTCTGGGACATCCATTATGTTTGATGAAGTCCCACTGGTCTCTGAAGTTCTGTTTGTTTTTCTCTATTCTTTTTTTCTTTCTGTTCCGCAGACCAGATATTTTCAATTAAGCTATTTTCCAATTCTTCTTTCTTCTGCTATTGCATATCAGCAGTTAAACAACTCTAATAAATTTTTCATTTCAATTATTGTGCTTTTCAACTCCAGAATTTCTATCTTTTAAATAATTTATATCTCTTTATTAATATTACTTCCTCCTTGAGACATAGTTATGGTACGGTTAATCCTTAAACAGGGTTTTCTTTAATTTTTAAAACATATTTATAACAGCTACACAAAGTCTTCATCCTGAGAGTCCAACATTATGCCTTTTCAGGGACAATGTCCATTGATTTTGTTTCCCCTGTGTATGGCCTTACTTTCTTTTTTATGGCTTGTAATTATTTTGTTGTTGTTGTTTGAAACTGGATATTTTAGCAAATGTAATGTGCCAAATATATAAATCAGATACCTCTGCCCAGGTGTATTGCTGCTGCTGTTTGTTCAGTGACCTTCCAGGGCTAATTCTGTTAGCTCTGTTAGCCCTGCTGGATGAGCTAATTATTTTGAAGAGATTTTCTTGAACCAGTAAGTCTCCCAGACTTTTCAGAAGTCTCTATGTGTGTGCTGGAACATGCATTCAACATTCAGGCAGTTACAGCTATCCCTTAGGGTATACATTTTGCTTGTACAAAGCCTCAAGGTCAGCCAGAGGCAAAAGATGTGGGCCCTCGCAGGTCTCCTTGTCAGCACACAGCTCTGTCCATGTCCCTGGCCTTCTAGATTCCTAGGCATATAACAGAGCTTTACAAAGGTCCCTGTGGGCATCTCAATCCCCAGATATTTTTTTAAAGATTTTGACCAGGCTCTGGTTTGTGCCAAGTGCTATCACAGACTCTGCAGCTGCAAGTTAAGCAATTCTGCTGATTGTTTTTAACAAGTGCCTTGTGGGTAAGTCTTTTCCCACTGAGGGAACATGGAGTCAGGTCAAATAATGAGAGTAGCCTACAAATGGAGCTTTTCAGGGAGATGCTAGACAGGTTAAATGGTGGCAATCCTTTGGGAATGGGGCTTTTTGGGGAGCTCCAAACCCAGTGTGACCCTTTCGCTTGCAGCCAGGCCAGGTGACGACAGAGCTGGGGAGAAGAGGGTGGGAGCAGGATGCAATGCCACAAAACTTGCTATTCTCATGAAACTTCTACAGTGTTCCTTGAGTAAACACACTTCACATTGTTGCAAGCCTTTGGTTGATTTCCAGGTTTCTGAAAAAGCTGATGTTAACTATTTTTGCCACCATTTTCATTGCTTTTATATTGAAATGAAAGATACCAGATGGTAACTTGAGGTCTTCAGTCCACTATGTTGAAGGTTCTGCAACAGTTAATATATGATTAATTTGGGGTATAAACATCTAAATAATTTTTCTGTAGATTTCTCAGTTCACCAACTGTGACACCATGATTTTGCACATAAATTGCTTCCAAATAGAATCTTCTGAGAAATAAAAAAAAAGTTTGTAATTTATTAAGCTATTATAAGAAAAATGAGATTTTGTTTGGGAATATTATCTTTTCTTGATTAAAAATTACATAATTATATATAATTTTTATTAATTTCAAGGAATTTGAATGATTATTTATAAATATTGGCTGAATGCTTTACCAAGACTATTTTATCTTATGATAAATAAAAGACAATGAATTCATTTATGATTGTATAACTAATAACCAATATGTTAAGTAAGATTTTTTTATCTACATTGGACACATTATCCTTCAGTAATTCTGATGTATTTGCCCCTCACCATTGTTGCCTACATATATAACAAATTCCTGAAATGTCAGCTGGAATTTTTAGATGTTTATATAAACCACATGGAAGTGGTCACTTTCTTCTCTCCCCTTCAGTATATTTTTTGATTTGCACTTTACAAAAGGTTTACTACAGCTTAGCTCTAAGGTGGTAAAGACAAAAGATGAGATACTTAAAGAAGAAAGAAATGATTGATAAAGATATTGGAGAATTATAAAAATAGATCTACATACCAATTTAAAATAGATGAAGTAATATCTGGGAAACTGTCCTTACCATCTTTGGTTTTTGGTTTGTTGCACAAGTAGCAGATAATTTCTTAATATAAGCAATCAGTCCTGGCTAAGAACAAAGTAATGTTGATCTGGTATACTGCCTCTATCAAAGACGTTATGGTATGACTGTGCAAGAACATCATTGTGGTGTTCCGTGATGCTGAGCTCAAAAGATTAAGTTTTCTCCTGAGCATATTAAATGAACCTTTAATAATGCCATATAATCTCATTAATAATTTTATTTAATTTTTTCTTAATTCCATAGATACTTAACCCTTTCATGAAGTAAAATTCAATTTGATTTTAACCTTAAAGTAGTCACAACTCTTTTAACACTTAAATGCCAATATGTCTCAAATATGGCTCTATATAACCAATAAGGATATGGGAAGGGATCATTTCTTTAGAGCCTGACTTAAATGCTCAAGGCACAAGCTTATCTATAGCAACAAGAACCATAAGAGGCCACAGAAGCTATATGCTAGAAGGCCCATTGAATTGCCAGGTTATCCAAGACTCACGTTTCCATCTCCTTTCTTGCTCAGGTTCTATATTATTGCTTTTCTAACCATTACCTACCCCTGCCCAGTCCTTTCAGAGTGATGACTCCTTTGGATGATGTACCAGCTATTATGATCGTTTATTGCTCTAAGACTTCCTTTGAGAGTACCTAGTGGGCTCCACTGTTGGCGGTTCTGGTCTAGGAGTGGTATCCTTTACCACTCCAACCTTTTCCACATACTGTTGCCAGAGCAACTGTCTCATAGTGATGTTTAATCAGCTACATATCTGCTCAGAAAGCTCCAGTAACTCCCCATTTCTTGCTGTGCCAATGTAGACCATCCATAACTTTGAACTATTTCAGATTCATGGTTGAACCCTAGTTAATCCAAACTAATTGCTTCTATTTCATAGCTCATATCACCCAAAGCAGATAAACTGGTCTTTCGGTACCCTTCCACCCCCCACCCCCAGACTCACCTTAATGCCATTCTTAGTCATGGTCCAAACTAGATTCCTCCTCATCACTCTCTAAGTACTGTTTTGATGTCATTGCTAGTATGGATAGAGTTTTAGAATTTTATCTACTAATGATGGATAAATACTGTGACTACAAGATTTATTGTCCAAACCAGGGCACTTTTGAAAGTGAAGAAAGTGCTAGTCATGGTACACCTGGACAAGAGGCATAATACAGATGCCTCAGGCAAACTGGGACTGTCACAAAAAGCAGGTCTCACAGTAACCTTATAAGATAATTTATATAGAAACAATACAAGAATAATATCGAACTTCTACAAATTAAAAATTAATGACCAAATTATAACTCTGATCATTGTAACTTTGGACTCACATTTAATCATCAAGGAAATAAAAAAGCTGCTATAATCTTAACAACTTAGAGAAATGCAAACCTGATTTTAAAATAGGTATTTCCCAGCCATAGATGCTTCCTGTGTTTGCCTACTTTTACCCGCCTAAAGAAGGTGGTATATGGCTAGTAAGAAAGAGCTCCCAGATCCATCTGCTAACAATTTATGTGTATTGGTCCCTATCTTCTTCCCCTACTCAGGACATTCAGAAGTGAGTCAGCAAGAAACAAACAAGGTCATCCTCCCACTTGCTCATTTCCTAAACTGAATTAGGTTTGTATAGACACACTGCACAACGCCAATCACAATTAGGAAGGAGGTATCCCTCCTCTTGGTCGCCTCACCAATGGGAAATGGGTATGCCAGAATGCACTTAGTCCTCCACAAAGGGGGAAAAAGTGAATTTGGAGCATCTGTCCAATCATGTATCAAAGGAAATATAGTTACATTAACAAGGAAGACACCCTTTCCTAAAGGGTATCCAATTGGAGATTCTGTCCTTTAGAACCTGAATGCAGGGTTGAGAGAGCATGGTCTCTGGTGTCAGCCTGCCTGGGCTCGGAGCTTTACTCAGCTATTCATCAACAACGTGGAATTAAGACATTTACTTAACCCTGCCTTCCCAGAGACATTCTTCAAAGTTCATGTCCTGATCAAAGATGAATTAGTCAAATGTCAATACAAATTTACATATTAGTAAAGGTTAATTCAATTAAGTGAAACTAATCTAATTTATTTTGTTCAAGTTTATAAAATGCCAATAGAAGCGTACCCATAATTAGTCTTGAGACATCAAGCATTGTTACTCCAGACAATATTTTTCTTAAATCAATTTGTTTCAATGGCATGTAAGATGCTGATATAGCTCTCTCTTCCCAAGCCACCCATCCCGGAGGACTGAGGAGGAAGAAGGAAAGGCTCCTATGAGACACCCACCGGAAAAGGCCACACTGAGGGCACACAGCACCCCCCGCCATGACAGCCCAGGGAGAAAGATTCCACCTCTTGCAAGAAGAACAGCCAGAAGAAACCCAACGCAGAGGGAAGATATGGCCTCAGGTGGACGGCTAATAAACCTCCTAACAAAAACACCACAACCAATAATAACTATTTAACATTTAGTAAGCACTTATATGTATCAGACAGTGCTAAAACTTCAGGGCTTCCTTCTATGGTGCTTAATTAGCACCTGAATGTCTCCTTTATTACTTCAGTACCTGGAGACTCCCTTGATCAACAACTGTTTTAATAGGTGGGTGGAAATGAGTTACTGAGAAGACCGTGGAACACCTGTTTCCACAGCTATTTAAACAGTGTGCATGCCTGCATGACCTTAGGCTTATCAGCCCCTACCCAGTAGACATGCATTTTATAGCAATTATGACTCTGGTGCAAAACTAGTCTGAGGTGTGTTATAAATAGCCAGGCACTGTGTGCAGTGTCTTCATTTCTGTGATGTGCTCGTCTCCTGCTGGCTTTCATGTTCCAACAGAAAACCAATTCTCCCTGTTGTGGGAGCATGTCCAGGTGGGAAAGACTGTTAATTCTGCATGAAAGAGAGGAATTCTTCTGAATGTTCAGCTTTTAAAAGTCAGTGCTTTAGATCCCTCTGGTGCATCACACAGTTTTCAGGCAACCCCAGGGAAGAGGCGTCTATTGGAGCCTCTTCATGCAGATTCACTTGTACAGAACACAGCACAGTGGAGACACCACCGGTTCTTTTTGCCAACACACTGGCTTCTTTACAAAGGAGCAGAGTCCCAAGCCCGCAGGACATGCCTCGGAGAGCAGAGGCCCCTCCCTCTCAAGGCAGCCACTCCTTCTTTGCTCCAGGGTAGGTTTACTGCGAGGACACTACTTTCTATAAAGTTCATCCAGCACCTATCTTCTGAGCCCAGTGTGTTGCCTTGGAGTTTATAAAGCTCAACTCTGGTCCCATCTCTAAATGAGGAATGGAAGAAATTAGGAAACAGAAGAGGGAACCGAGATGGCAATCACTACAGGAGTCTACCCCCCAAGTCCTTTTCTGAATTCACACTAATCTACAAAAAAGGAAAAGCCCAGGCACTCACTATCCGAGTCTACTTTGCATGACTACCTTGGGAACCATGAGAATCTTAGGAACTGGTTTGCATGTGTTCTTGGGCTCTGGAAGAAATGAGGAGTACTGCCAAGTTCTTTAGAGCCCTGAGCTTGCACACTATTAGCTGAATGTCAGAGGCTCAGCCAGGGAATGGTCTAGGACAGTGGTTCTCAACCTTCCTAATGCTGCGACCCTTTAATATAGTTCCTCATGTTGTGGTGACCCCCAATTTCATTGTTAAAAATTGAACATAATTAAAGCATAGTGATTAATCACAAAAACAATATGTAATTATATATGTGTTTTCTGATGGTCTTAGGCGACCCCTGTGAAAGGGTTGTTTGAGACCAAAGGGGTCGCGACCCACAGGTTGAGAACCGCTGGTCTAGGATGTGGGAGCCAGAGGAGCAGGAGCAGAACCCCTGCTGAGGGGAGTGGGCTCCATCGGAGAGGGTGAGAAGAGCAGCCTGGTTCTCAGCACACTTGGCGCCCTAATGCAGCCCAGGGGGCTGTAGATAGATCCTTGGAAGAGCCAACCACTGAAGTCAGGATACTTGGGAGCTCTGAGGACACACTGCTAGGACAGCCCTCCAGCGGGGCACTGATGATGACCCAGGCACCAGCTTCAGCTCAGTGAGATGCCAGGGACTGGGACCAGAAACTTCACACTTGGACATATTTGCATGTCGAACAGCACCAGCACTGTCTGCCTTTCTTCCTGCATAGAGCGAACCATCTGCAAGGGCCTTAGACTAATAGGCCATACGTAATAGAACCCGTATTGGCAAAATGTGTTCTCCAAAATACTAAGGTGTTCAGATCAGGTTCTGCCAGCAACCTTCTCCTAGGGTTTAGGGACCCTGCTCTCCTGACTCCAGGCCTCCATCCCACCAGCTGCTAGATGCTGCTCCCCCTGAGGACTCTGCCCCTGAAGAAGTTTAGGAAGAAAAGACATAGGTTGCTTTTGCAAATAAGTAGATTTCCTGGATTAGCCTCTTCCACCGTCATTCACCTATCCAGTCTCTACATCCTTCAATCGTCCATTCATCACTGAGCACCTAGTCAGTGCCAGGCACAGTGAGAAGAGCAGCTGATAAAACAAGGAGCAAGATGGGCAGACAGCTCTCTGGGAGTGTGTGGTCTAGAGGTAGAAGTACACAATGAAGACACCAACAAACAAAACAGATACACGTGGTAACAAGAGCTATGAATGACTGAATAGAGCTCTGAAATAGAGACAAATATTAACTGCTTTAGATAAGTGGTCAGAGGGGGTGGGGACACTCTGAGTAGTTGAGATTTAAACTGAGACCAGAAAGACAAGATGCTTCCAGCTATTGGAAGGGGAGGGGGAGGATGGAGCAATTCCATCAGGGTGGAAAGTTTGATTCAGGAAGGAAAACAGCGTGCCTGAGCAGTAGAACTAGAGGAGAGATGGCATTAGATGAAGTTGAGGGAGGAGGCAGGAACCATATCATGGGAGCCATGAGAATCTAGAAGAGAAATTTGTTTTACACTCTAGACCAGTGATGGCGAACCTTTTGAGCTCGGCGTGTCAGCATTTTGAAAAACCCTAACTTAACTCTGGTGCCGTGTCACATATAGAAATTTTTTGATATTTGCAACCATCGTAAAACAAAGACTTATATTTTTGATATTTATTTTATATATTTAAATGCCATTTAACAAAGAAAAATCAACTAAAATAATGAGTTCGCATGTCACCTCTGACACGCGTGTCATAGGTTCACCATCACTGCTCTAGGGTATAAAAAGAAGAACCCTGAAAGCTACTTCTCAGGGGAGGAACCAAATTAGGATAAATATTTGCTAAATGAATGAAGAGATGAATTAGTGGGTGGCATTACCTCCTCCTAACCCGACAGCTTCAGGTATGATCTGTGACTCTGTGTCCTGTCTTTTTCCCACTCCCTCTTCTCAGTAATACCAGCTTCATTGTCCCTTTAGACCCTATGAAAACCAACCCTGCGCTCTCCCAGAAAACCCACTTCTTTCCACATTCAGACCTCACGGGGAGAGGAGAGCCACGTGCCAACACAGAGTCACCCTTTGAAAGATGTGGAGACACACAGAACTGCTTGCTAACTTTTGCATTTGATAAAAAAGCTATTTTGCAATTTGCTTACCCCCCGCTGCTGGACTCCTCCCTAGCCACGGGAATAGTTATGTACTGGAAGGAAAATTCCATGGGAACAGATGTGCATCTTCTTTACTTCAGTTCTGTGTGCAGATATGTTACCTCGCTCTGCAAACCCAGCTGAAGTGTCAAATGTAACCTCCTGAGCCTGCTCACAGGTGTGCTTACAGCCTCCAGCATTTTCCTAGCGCCTCTCTGAGGGAAAGAGCAACAAACCTAATCACAAGGAGCTATTTTTATTGGTAAATAAAATTGAGGCATGCAAGCAGTCTTTATACGTACCAAGCTCCCCCCCCCCCCCAAAAAAAAGCATTAAGAAGGACCAAAAGAAAATGGACTTAAGTCCCTATATCTTGAAAAAAAATACCTTCCCTCTCCAGCAGGGGGAGGGTATAAATCTATCCAGGGTATTTGTGGTTTTAATAAGATGGATTTTTTTTTTTTGAGCCAAGTTTGTTTCACAAGATTGGCATGGAAATATCAACTGGTCCTAACCTTTCCGCATTTTTGAAGCATCGAAGCTCTGACCTTGTCTCTCCATGGCCCAAGGCAAAGCCCTGTGGTGTCTGTCTGGAACAGTTCTTCAGGGGAGCATCCTTTGCATAAGTTAAATAGCTAACGGGCTGCTCAAGGGTTGTATAATGTTCTGCATTTGTTTTTCTTCTCTTTATCCTTTTTTTAAATCTCTTCTAGGTGATTCATCAGGCACACTTCTTGAACCAGCTGTGAGAGATTAAGAAATGTGATTTGCATTCATGGCCAGACC
Source organism: Myotis lucifugus (assembly GCF_000147115.1). Lineage (NCBI taxonomy): Eukaryota > Metazoa > Chordata > Mammalia > Chiroptera > Vespertilionidae > Myotis > Myotis lucifugus. The sequence goes on along the minus strand of NW_005871150.1, from coordinate 513,963 downwards.
TCTCAGACAAGGAGCAATCTGCCTGTTGAATACATTCATGTAAATAGAACAAATGTTTTAAAGCTGAGCAAAACGAAAGCAAGGGGCACATGGGAGGAAAAACAAGAAAAGAGACTGCCTCTCAGCATGAACCAGGCAGAACTTTGATCATAACTTCAAATGAGACGAGAGCGCACACGTGTGACAAGGCTCTGGATCCAGCTTTCTGCTGAGAGTTCAGGCTGGTACCAGCCATGCTTCCCTTTCTCTTTGAATCCCACCTTTCTAGTTATGGAAAACCCTACTTTCATCATGCAGCTCGAAGGGGACTGCGGGGTGCTAGGGGTGTGCAAAGCAGGTAGGAAAAACACTGAACCTGGAGTTAGAAAACCTGGTTCTGCTTTCAGCTGGGCTGGTGATAAATATGATTACTATTAATCAGATGAAAACTTAAGGCACAATTTTAAGAAGAAGAATGCAAGCCCACCGTCATTAGGAGCTTCACATAGGTCAAATATGATCTAAGGTATTTCTTAAACATAATCTTAGTTTTTTTCCCCAATAGCCCCATGTATCCTTTTAACAAATGAGCAATCTGAGACTCTGAGGGCATAAGTGATTTATCCACGGTCATTTTGCTATGGGATTTTGATCCAACCAAGTAAAATGTCCGGACCTCAGTTATTTGTTGGTGGTGGTGACTTCTAACCCAAAAATGCAGGGTGGGGATAGGTGCACTCTAAGGTTTTTTTCTAACTCCACCATTATTTGATTTGACAGGCTCTCTCAGCCTGAAAGATGTGTTCTCTCTCTGCAACTTGAGTTCTAGCAAACTAGCTCTGCCCTTTCCTCTGAGTCTCTATCACTTGGGCAAGAGAAAAAGAAAAGAAAGGAAAGCAGACGTGATGTAATGGAAATTCCTCAAACTACAACTTCCAGTAATGTAGCACGTGATGCAGAGTAAGCGTTCAATGTTGGCTCTTCCTATCAGATGCGGTGTGACTCCCGTCGACTGGTCCTTAATTTTCCACCTAGTTCCTAATTTCTTCATTTTCTGAAGCTATAGGTCCAGATGATCTCTAGAGTAGCTGTACTTCCTAGTATTTAACACCTAGGGAACCACAATGCCAGGTTGGAAAGTGCCGAAATAATCAACATCAGGCTCAGAGCAGGAAAAGTATCCATGTACTCTGGCTCTATGCTAGTTTCTTCCTCCTTGCTCTGCTTTCCAAGGGAGTCTATAAACCACATGTGGACATCTTTGTTCTCAAAGCTTAACATGAAGAAAATTATAGAAAGTAATATGCAGTTTGTCAAATTTTACTAATCAAGTAGAATCATTGAATGATCTTTGAAAGCTAAGTGAGATGTGAGATGACAAATGCAAGGATGAGGGGGAGCAAAGAGTTATCTAAATTTTCAGGGGATGATAGTCACACTTCATTTCATGGCAATTCATTTTATTCCACTCTTCACATACTGCATTTTTTACAAACGGAAGGTTTGTGGCAACCCTACATTGAGCAAGTCTGAATTGACACTATTTTTCCAACAGCATTCACTCACTTCCTCGCTGTGGGATATTGTGATAACGCTCCAAAATATTTCACATTTTTTGTTATGATTATATTTGTTATGGTTGCTCTGTGATCACTGATTTTTTGTTTGTAGCAACATGAACCATACCCATAAAGATGGCAAACTTAATTGATCTGTCTATTGTGTGTTCTGACTGCTCAACCCACCAGCTGTTTCCCCATCTCTCTCCCAATCCTCAGGCCTCCCTATTCCCTGAGATACAATCTTATTAAAATTAGGCCAATTAATAATACTATAATTGCCTCTAAGTATTCAAGTGAAAGAAAGAGTCTCATGTTTCTTATTTCAAATCAAAAGCTAGAAATAGTTAAGCCAGTGAGGAAGGCATGTTGAAAGTCAAGTTTGGATAAAAGATAAGCCTCTTGCTCCAAACAGTTAACCGAGTTGTAAATGAAAAGGAAAAGTTCTTGAAGGAAATTAGAAGTGCTACTCCAGTGAACACATGAATGATGAGAAAGAGAAGCAGTATTATTGCTGATGTGGAGAAAGTTTTAGTGGTCTAGGTAGAAGATCAAACCAGCCTTATATCAAAACCTAATCCAGAGCAAGGCCCTCTCTTCAATTCATGAAGTCTGCGGGAGATGACGGAGCTACAGGAGAAAAGTTTGAAGCTAGCAAAGGTTGGTTCATGAGGTTTAAGGAAAGAAGCTGTCTCCATAACATGAAAGTACAAGGTGAAGCAGCAAGTGCTGATGTTGAAGCTGCAGCATGTTATTCAGAAAGCCTGTATAATTAATGAAGGTGGCTACACTAAACAACAGATTTTCAATGTAGAAAAAATAGCCTTTTACTGGAAGATGGAATCCAGCATTTCCCACCTAGAGAAGATACGTCAATGCCTTATTTCAAAGTTTCAAAGGACAGGCTGACTCTCTTGTTAGGAGGCTAGTGCAGCTGCTGACTTTAAGTCAGGCCAGTGCTCATTTACCATCCTGGAAATCCTAGGCCCCTTACAAATTATGCTAAACCTATTCTGCCTGTGCTCTGTAAATGGAACAACAAAGTCTGGATAATAGTACATCTGTTTACAACATGGTTTACTGAATATTTTAAGCCCACTATTGAGATCTACTGCTCAGAAACAAAAAGATAACTTTCAAAATAGTACTTCTCATTGACAACGCACCTGGTCACCCCAAGAGCTCTGATGGGGATGCACAGCAAGATTAATGTTGTTTGCATGCCTGCTAATACCACATTCAGTCTGCCGCCCAGTAATCAAGGAGTAATTTTGAATTTCCAGTCTTATTACCTAAGAAATATATTTTGTAGGGCAATAGTTGCCAGAAACAGGGATTCCTTTGATGGAGCTGGCAGAGTACATAGAAAACCTTCTGGAAAGGACTCACCATCCTAGATGCCATTAAGAATATTCACGATTCATGGGAAGAGGTCAAAATATCAATATTAAAAGTTTAGAAGAAGTTGATCCCAACCCTCATAGATGGCTTGGAGGGGTTCAAGATTTAGTCAGTAAAGGAAGTAACTAGATGTGGTGAAAATCACAAGCAAATAAGAAGTGGAGTGGGGGGGGGATACGACTTATTGTTTCGATCTCATTGAAAAAACTTGAATGGATGGGGAGTTGCTTCTTGTGGTCGAGCAAAAAAAAGTGGTTTCTTGAGATGCAAAGAAAGTGGTTTCTTTTTTTCTTTATTTATTAAGTTATTACATATGTGTCCTTATCCCCCATTGCCCCCCCCCCCCGCACCGCTCCACTCATGCCCTCAGCCCCCTGGTGTCTGTGTCCATTGGTAAGGAGGGTGGGGGTTAGGGGAAGAGAAAGTGGTTTCTTGAGATGGAATGTACTCCTGGTGAAGATGCTGTGAAATTGTTAAAATGACAGCAAAGGAGTTGAATATTATATAATCTTAGTTGATAAAGCAGCAGCAGGGATGAGAGGACTTGAGTCTAGTTTTGAGACAAGTTCTGCTGTGGGTAAAATGTCATCAAATAGCATCACAGGCTACAGAGAAATTGTTTCTGAAAGAGTCAATCCATTCAGCAAACACTGTTGTTTTATTTTAAGAAATTGCCATTGCACCCCAAACTTTAGCGACCATCACCTCGATCAGTCAATAGTCATCAATATTAAGGCAAAACCTTCCACCAGCAAAAAGATTGCAATTCAGTGAAGGCTCAGACCATGGCTAGCATTTGGGAGGCAATACAATATTTTTAATTAAGGTATGTACATTGTATTTTAAGACATAATGCTATTGTACACTTAATAGACTACAGTATAGTGTAAACATATCTGCTGTATGCACTTGGGAACAAAACACTTTCTGTGAGTTGTTTTATTGGAATTTTTGTTTTATTGTGGTGGTGTGGAACTGAACCTGCAATGTCTGTATATAGAATTCTGATCCGTTTGCCACTCATAAGCAGCTTACAAGAAAATACCAGCTCACCAAAAAAAGAGAGATCACAGTGAAGGTTATTGTTTTTATATGCATAAGGGTATGAATATCACTATGGATAAATATTAAAGGATTTTTGTTTGTTTTCTTTTGCTTAAGGAATAACCTAGATGGCACACAACTAAATTGTGATGCAAATCCCACAAACCCACATGGAAAGAAAAGCTTTATTTTTTTGAAATTGCAAATAACTCATGTCCTCAAAGATTGTAGGCTAATCCTTTATTTGTGAAAACTTGCCTACCAAATGAAAAGCTTCATGTTCTGTAGCTTTGGGTTCAGACTTGTGGTTGAATTTTTGCTTGCCGAAGGTCAGAACTGTGTCAAGGTTAAACAAAAGCCATTTCATGTTCAGTGACCTGAACTTTCTACCATGAACTTCATGCCCTTCCTATCTCTTTTACCGCTGCTTTTCTTTCCTGATTAAAGTAATCTGTACTTTAATAAACCCTTAGAATTCTAGTTTAGGAACTTATTTTTTGTTATTGTTGTTGAAAATAATTCAAACTTAAAGAAAGGCTACAAGAACCTTACTGTCATCTACTCTTTGGTGAACCTAATGCATAATGAAATCCACTCAGAGGCAATCAGAATCAGAAGAGAGAGAAAGATTACCAAGGCTATTTTTCCTGAAGTCATATTTAACTTTATGCCTGGACTTATCAGCTACATGAGCCAATAAATTATTTTGTACTTAAAAAAAAGAAATGCTACAAAAATACAAATAATACCCAAACACCTTTAATAAATAATGAAATAAAATCACTATATAGAGAGATATTTGTACACCCATGTTCATTACATCATTATTTGCAATAGTCAAGACATGGAAACATCCCAAGTGTCCATCAACAGATGAATGGGTAAAGAGGTGGCATATACATTCAAAGGAATAGTATTCAGGCATAAAAAGAAGGCAATCCTGCCATTTGCAACAGAATGAATGAAACTTAAGGGCACTATGCTAAGTGAAATAAGTCAGAAGTAGAAAGATAAGTATTGTATAATCTCACTAGTATGTGGAATCTAAAAACATCAAACTCATAGAAACAGAGAGTAGGTTGTTGGTTGCCAGGCGTGGGAAGGGGAATAGGTGGCCAAAAGGTGTACATTTCCAGCTACAAGATGAATAAGTTCTGAGGACCTAATACACAGCATAAATAGTTAACTATACAATAATTGTATGTATTGTGTATTTGAAAGTTTCAAAAAGAGTTATATTAAAAGTGCTAATCCCAAAGTGGTAATTATGTGAGGTGATCATGCATTAACCATATTGCAGTAATCATTTCACAATAGATATGTATATGAAATCATCACAATGTACATTTTAATTTACACATGTCAATTGTATCTCAACAAAGCTGAAGAAAATTTAATTAAAGTCGTGGATTAAGTGGAAAAGAAGAAATAATTCCATGGATACACATATCGATTCACAAATCTGTGTTTCTGCGTAGGATGAGGCTTTGTCTTTCGCTGTGGAAGTAAAATCAAAACTCTATAAGACAGCTTTGCATTTGAACTTCTAATGGATACTTTCAACAGTTATTCAATTGAAGTCCTGATATTCAGTCATTAAAAGCAATGATTCCTCTCTACACATAATTTCTAAATCATTTAAATTAGTCCTTTAGAGTTAAAAAATCTTCCATAAAAGTGATAAGGGCCTCCCATATATGAAACCCTAAAGCACTTTCTAACTTAAAGTTTGAAGTAAAGGTACCCATTCGAAAGCCTTCTTATACACTGTTCTAATAATCACGGCTATTTACCAGACTGACCCAAATAATCTGAAGTAAAGGCAGGTAAGCATTCTATTTAACTTATAATGTAGTTAATTTATTTAGAAACATAGAAAAGTTTATAATCTGTGTAGGCTAGCATTAAGTCATCAAATTAAAAAACAACAAAAGTTACAGAAAACTTCATTTGGTTGTAATTTACACTTTTCTCTCTAATTCCAGGGGGGAAATTCTTCATCAACTTTAGTTTAGTGTCTGAAAAAAAGGCTTTGACTTACCTTGTAAATTTTTATATGGGCCATCTGCTCTATGTGATAAAATAAAGGTATAGATATATTTATATGTCTTTGCCATATGAATAAAACACTGCTCATATTTGCATCAAAGAGCAAAACCAATTAATTATACATTGAGATAAATAAAAATTCAAATTTTCCAGCATCTTAATGAAGAAAATGTAGCCTTCAAATGATTATAGTTTAAACAATATTCTGGTCAGGTTGACTAGGTGTTTTTTTATAACATATATAAAATTAAAACAAAAAAAAGTACAAATTCTAATAAGATTCTCCAACAGAATAAAGCATATGCCAACCTGTGACATAATCATTAAATTACAATTGGATACCAATAAATAAATAATAAATCAAAATATTTTAAAAGTACAAACAATCTGAGAAGAATCACTGGTACATCTAATAAAATTCTTGGGTGTTGCTCTAAAAACATAAAAGAAAGAAAATAATGATAAAAGAAAAAGAACTTCATTTGAAAGCAGAAATTGCTTTGCACTTTTCTGGACATCTAAGGAAACAATGATTTTGTTTCTTTGACTCTGAAATTTGTTTATATTGCCAGATTCCTCCAAATACCAGCAAGTTTTAACACAATCAAATCATAACAAATACACATTTTTGGACATTTCTCCTGAATTTGGAAGTCAATAGCTAAATAAAGTAAACTTAATGTTTTTGTTCTGTCTTTTTTTCCCATTTACCTCTAATACTAGCTCTCATTGTTTCTCTACATCAAAGAAACAAGTTCCTTTGGGAACATAAAAGTAAATTACTGGTCTACTGCTGACCTCATAATGATAATCTTTTAGTAGTCTCTACAGCATTCAATAAAAAAATCGCATTTGGTTGACATTCAATCATCTCAGACTTTCAAGGTTTAATATGCTCTCTTTTGTATAATAAAACAAAAATGATACATCAATAGTCATCTGTTTGAGCTGCTTTTCAGATAAACGCACACTTAACATTTCCATTCTAGTTGTACTCAGGAAAAATTAAGTTGTTTGGACCTACATAATTAATAAACATAATTTATAAGTATTTATTTTGGCTTAGCAGCTCTCTGGGGAAAAAATGCTAACATACTAAAGGCTCCATAAACCAAGAAAGTTTGGGAATCTCTGTTTTAAAAGAAATTATGGGGAGAATAATATTCATGACCTTGGGTAGTCCAAAGTTTCTTAAAGAGGAACAAAAAACCCACTACACATTAAAAATTTAATAAATTTAGTTGCATTACAATTAGGAACTTCTATTCACATAAGACGGTGAAAGAGCGAAAAGGCTAGCCACCGACTTGAAGAAGATATTCACAATACATATACCTGAAAAAGAACTCATATCTAGAACCTATAAAGAACTATTACAAATCAATAAGAAAAACAAAGAACCCACTTTTTAAATGTGCAGAGAACTTAAGTATTTAATATCTGCTTAAGCAATCAGATATTAAAATAATAAATAAATATACCAAGAAAGTCACCTTTATTAATCATAAGGGAAATGCAAATTCAAGCTTCAGTGAGGTATCACTACATTCCCACCAGAATACCTAAAATGAAAAGGACTGTTAATGCCAAGTGCAGTTACAAATGTGAAACAATAGAAAGTCTAATTGGTTCCTATGAATATATACTTGGTTTGACCATTTTGGAAAATTGTTGGCAATATAAAACTAACATATACTACACCATTACCCCCAGGAATTACAGTCCTGGATATATAACCATGAAAAATGAATGTATACGTCCACCAGAAAACATCAAAAATGTTAATAGCAGCTTTATTCATAATAGCCAAAAACCAAGTGAGCAAAATGTCTGCTGACAGGAGAATGAATAAATCAGTAATTGTACGCTCCAAAAGTAATATATAAAAGAATTGACTACTGTTGCACACAACACAAATGATTCACAGGCTTTATGTTGCCTGTGAAAACAGAAGAAGCCAGGCACTACAGAACATATACTCTATGATTTCGCTTACGTGATGTTCAAGATCTGGCAAAACTAACTGATGATTATTGAATTCAGAACAGTAATTACGTTGGAGGGAGAGCTATTGACTGGGAATGGACCTAATAATGGTGCTGAAAATGTTCTATATTTTATCTAAATGGTGGTTACTTATTTTGTGTATATTTTAAAAAGTTATTGGGCTGCCATTCTATGCACTTTTCTGCATGTATATAATACCTCAATAAGAAAATAATCAGAATTGAGCTTTAAATTAATAAGACAATTGTAAACAAATTATTAAAATACTAGAGGCCTGATGCACAAAATACGTGCAAGAGGCTCGGCCCTTGCAGCCCCAGCTTCATCCAGAAGGTTGTCTGGAAGGACGTCAGAAGGACATCTGGAAGGTCGTTCAGCTGTCTGGTCTAATTAGCATATTACTCTTTTATTATTATAAACTAGTGCCCCAGTGCACAGATTCATGCACATTGAAAGGAAATTAATTAGAAGGTAGCCGCAGGGCGAGACTGGGTGAGATGGGCCGGATATGCCCTGGAGCCAACCTCCTGTGGACCCTCCCACATCTGGGGTGGTGCCACAGCTTGAAGGGCTTCTGCAGAGTGAGCGGGGTCCCTCCAGCAGGTGGGGTCCCTCGGCCTGGCCTGTAGGGATCAGGCCAAAACTGACTCTCCAACATCTCCCCAAGGGGTCCCAGATTGCGAGAGGGCAGTTCTCAGGTTATGCACCCCGTAATTGGGCTCCCTCCTCTCTGGTTCCAGGGTGCGTCACCCGAGGACCACAGCTGCCAAGTCACTGCAGCTGGGCAGCTCCTGTGTTGAGCATCTGCCCCCTGGTGGTCAGTGTGCATCATACCTATGGGCCAATCAGACGGTTGAACAGTCGCTTAGCCTTTTATATATATAGATTATGTAATCTTATTGAACTGTTAAGTGCAAGGGCATTCAACCTAGCACAGCTGACAGTAGTTATTTACAGATTAAAACTCTATCTTCAGACCCCCACAATTTGACACCCCTCAATATATAAGTCAGTAAGTACAATATAGCCTATGGCTAAAGTATGTGCTGTTGCGTCCAAGCCATCCACTTATTATCAGTGCAACCCTGATAAGTTACCCAGTCCCTCTTTAAAACCTACCATACTGGATAGTTGAAAAAAATTAAAGGGGATATGGTGTGCCTGGCAGAGGGTGAGCCCTAAATAAGTTATATTTGTCACCATCATTTTTATTTGCTTTCCACAAATCTCTAATAAGCTTGAATATGCTTTTCTAAATATTTTATGCATCAGCAACAGTATCATTTGAAGTGTGAGCACAATTTAGTTACTCTGATTGAGATTTGAAGTGTGAGCACAATTTAGTTACTCTGATTGAGATAAATTTAAGGCAAAGAAACCAGGTGGAAGTTGAACATGAGTAGGGGTATTTGGACTAGAGTTTGGAGAAAGGGTAAGTAATGCTAAAGTACAATCATCTTCTTCCTTAAAACAGCACCCAGTGTCTGTGTGCAGGAGAGCCTGATGTCCTGATAGTAGAACAAAAGCAACACAACCTGATCTATTAGAGAAGAGGGTTGAGAAATAGCTACTCATCCCAACCAAAATTATACATCTCGCGAGTTTGAGTTGTCCTATGTTTCTGACTCCAACATGGTCCCAGACCAGTGGAGAGGAGAGGAGTCATCATCTCATAGTCATGAAGTCTCAATGAGGATGAACATTTAAATATCTGACTAGTGAGAAAAACATTGGATTCTGTACATATCTGTGTCAAAGCAAAATTAATTTAGGTCATATTTTTGAAAATGCAAAAATAGAGTTTAAAATTTTTCTGGTGAGTTTTGTAAAATAAATGGAAGTAAATCATACTGTACTATTACATTAAGATATGTAAAATGTTTCTGTAATCACTGTGCTATCTCATTGATTTTTTAAAATTTATCTTTATTATTGAAAGTAATACAGATGTCCCCTCTTTTTCTCCATTGACCCTCTCCACCCCAGTCTCATCCCCCTCCCCAGGCCTTCACTGCACTCATTTATTTTTATAGAAAGAAAAATTATTCATTGCTTCACTCAAGACCTTAGTCTTTCAATTATATTTTGTCCTCATAATACAAATTTCTCTGCTGGGAATTCTTTTACTATATGATTTTATTTCAGAACCACCCTCAAGAAAGGGGATATAGTACTTTAGCAAAATAATATCTTGAGTCAATATCTACAACCCTAAGATTTCTAAGTCCACTTGAGTCTCTACAGAGTCTTTAATTCCTCAATATTTATGTTGAAATAATGGGCCTATTCTCACTCTCTTTGACTACTAATCAGTAAGGTCCCCTCCCCCCTGCTAGGTTAAGCTAGTTTTTAATGACCAAAATCCATAGCAAGTGTATTTGTCAGCCTTAGGAGACATAAAAGTTTTAAAGAGATGCTTTCTCCATTTTAAAGATAGAATTTAATGAGTAGTATGATGAATATGATCACCTTTTACCTATGGGCAGGTAAAAACTAGCTGGTTATGTTGCCCTTTCAAATTTCCCCTTTTCGTGTCCCTTATCCTGGCCCCTTCATATTCTGACTATTTTTTTAGCTGTTAGGATCATATCCAGTTAGAAATGACCTCTAAGGCAAATGTGGACAAATTAAAGGGTAAGAGATCTGGAAGATATTTGATACATCCCTCATGGGCCCTAAACTAATAAAAAACAAAGAAATGTAGGAGACCAGCTCCTTGGAAAAGAATGTGAGGACTGTTTGACATTGCCCAGGATGGCACGGCCGAGATGAATGCGCTCGCTGTTCTGGTACAGGCGATGGGATTGCCGCCCCAGCTGTGATAATAGAAGCGCGCTGACCTGGGCTACATCTTGACTGAATTGCAGGTCTTGAATCTAATCATTATGTTAAATAGAGGTGTTGGACCTACGACAGGAAGGCAAGTCTGGAAAATGAGACACAGCGATATGCGAAAACCAAACTATAACCTAAAATCCACAAATACATGTCATCCCACCTGCTCTTTGTTTCTGCCAGACCTGTCATCCAGTGATCTAGAAATGAGAAAGGAGAGCAAACGCTTTTTCAAGAAATGATACTGTGTGGTGTGAAATTGTTTCTGTGACTGAAAGGCCATATTCTTCATTCTTTCAGTTGAAGCTCCATGAACTTCAACTTCTATCTGAAAAAAAAAAACCACTGGTTCAGCAAACTAACAGCATGCAGATTTCTACTCTTTTCCTATTTGAAATAAGAAAATGAGCCCAACCTGCATGGTTCAGGGATTGAGCGTTGACCTATGAACCAGGAGGTCATGGTTTGATTTCCAGTCAGGGCACATGCCCAGGTTGCAGGCTCCATCCCCAGTGGAAGGCATGCAGGAGGTAGCCGATCAATAATGCTCTCTCACCATTAACATCTCTCTCTCTCTCTCTCTCTCTCTCTCTCTCTCCCTCCCTCCCTCTCTCTTTTCCTCTCTGAAATCAATAAAATATATTTTAAAAAAGAAAATGATTAAGCTGCATTCCTTAAATCTTGAGCTGTATCACACACTGAGAACTATATCCCACTAAAAATAAACATGTATTCTCCCACAAAGGAGGCCCTGGGTCTCGTACATGTGCTTGGTAAACTCTCTTGATAACAGTGTCCTCAGAAGGTGTCTAACACTCACCAGGAACAGTGGTTGCCTCTGGGCAGTGAAAGAAAATTGAAGAACTAGGAAACAGCGGGCAGAGGTGACTTACATGGTGCACCTTTTTACACATGGATGTATGACCTTGTATTAGACCAGAGACTAATAATTAGAATTCCTTACATTTATATCATGCTTTGCAGTTCTAAAAATGCATTTATATCAATTCTCCCAGTGGAGACTCTGAGTTGCATGAGTTTGTATTATTAGCACCATCTTCCTGATGGGGAAATTGAAATCAAAGAGCTTTGGAGATTTTCTATAAGTAAATTATGGAGGCCAAACTAAAATGCAAGCTTCCAAACACTAGTCCAATCCTAATTCTATTACACCATGTTACTTTCAAGGGAGAAGGGAAATGAGAAAGAAAAAAAGTCAAATTCTTTCCTTCAGAGGAGGGTAGTCAGAATATTAGTTTTGAAGATTATCAATAAACCAACAAAGGCAATACCACTGAAGCTACTTCAAAATCTGATTCAAAAAATGTAATTCAAATTATTTAAATTATTAGACAATACAAAATGTCTTCCCTTATATTTACTTCACCAAACATAAATAACAACAGATATTTATTATCTGGGAACAACTAAGAACACATTTCTCTCCTATAATTCATAGGGCCACATTTCTGATGTGAAGCCTAATCTGTAAGCTTTCTAGGAAAATGTCCTTATAATTAGTTAATTTCTAAAAATGTTTCGAAAATGTGACCTCTAAGCATCATTTAGAAACAAGTTCTGATCTTCGTCTCAGTCATTGTCATGGCTAAGACAGCAACACTAACCCAGAAACTGCAAATAGGAAAGATAATAACTAATGGAATATAAGCTCTGGTTTCCATAGTAAAGAGGAACAACCATGTTCCTAATCATGAGTGAGGGCCATGTAAGCATCCCAAAGACATTGAACACAAGAGGCCATCAGCCCATCAAGTCAGGTGGTAATCTGATTTCCTTCCATTTCGTTCCCTAGTCCTTCTGGGTAATTTTTGGGGCTCATTAACACTGATTGTTTGAGGCCTGAGAGTAAGACCCAGGTTCTAGTTTCGGTCCTTATGTTGGTGCCCTTATGATAGTCTTGAGATAGAGTCAAGTGCTAAACAGCCTTGCAACCTCATGCCTTGCTTAAAGCGGGCCTTGGGCATAGACCATGTGGGAAACCAGACAAATCTAGCTATACCACTGGAAACACCATCCAGGACACAAGGCCAGAGCAAGAATGGTCTCACCCCTGAACTTTATTTAATACAGTTACCTCCTACCCCTTAGCAAGCGTCTCCTCTACAATCAGCTGTTTCCATCCTATTAGCAGAACTTAGGAGACTCGCTCTGCTTGGGAACTCTGAGGTAGGACTTTCTATCTTGTTCAGTGTTACACTCCCAGCAATCCACAGGGGACAGTTTACATAGGAAAAATACAAGAAGTGCTTCTTGAACAAAAGATTGTGGTTGAAATTAATCTTTGAGGGGAGAATAAATTTAGAAAGAACAGAAAACATATACTGACATATTTTAGGTGGTTGAGATTATAAAGTGGGAATGTAATGAAATTTTACAAATGCATGGGTAGTATAAATGCTTCTTATATAATACCTAACTTTGTCTTTATTACTGAGAAATCAAATAACCAAAACTGGTCTCCCTCAAAGTGTCTTCCCAGATATGGAAACACATTATTTTACTTCATAGTACTGCTTTTTCCTGAAAACTGCCTGGCCATCTACTAAACATAGTCCAGTATTAAAGACAGTAGATAAAATTGCTCTGAAATTCACTGAACAGTATTTTCAAATACTGCGATTTAAAAATAAAAAAAGCATAATACCTAGGCTTTTAATTCCTTATGTCAGTAATAATTAATATCCCTGAGAAGTTTAAAGGGGAAACACTTATAACACATCAAAGGATATTTAAACAACCACAGATTATGAATATAATAAAATAATCAAATATTAAATATTTGGGCACAGGCTTGTCTTTATACTGAATACTGGAGGAGCAGATTTGAGCGTAAGTGCTATTATTAACATTCTAGCACCTACAAGGGAAGACTTCCGTACATCACCTGTGGAACTCTCATGCATCATCGCAGAGAAACCAGTCATGCCCTTGACTCCCTTTAAATCACCCAGGAAAACGCTTCAAATGCAAGCACGCACAATTGGTACTCATTTTGCTCTAGTCGTCAGGGGAATGACCTTACAAGGAACTAATAGGCCTCGCTTCCCGAGAATCTCTATCAGGGCATGTAACATAAGATAAATCACAGTCAAGGATTTCTCCAAAGTTCCTGATGAGAGAACCATGACCTTTTCAAGTGTAAAATGATGGATTGAATGGAGAAGGAAATAGGTAGATTTTTTTAAAAAAACAAAGCTGGCGAAAATACCACTGACGGATCTACAAACGTTAGCTAGAACACCTCACAGTGTCCTCAGTCAGGAAGCAAAAGGAAAAGGTTACATCTGTCGGAAACACCAGAACTTGTTAAGCAAGAAATGAAGTTAAAACCAAGCTCACTGTAAGAAAATGTTATGTGGGTCACTTCTTCTTCACCACTTCAAAAGCCCTCAGGTTTCCTGGAAAGGTGGGTGGCCAGGTGGTTGTGGCACACGGCCTGTCTTCTTGTTCTGGGGTCTCTGGATTGGCTCCAGGTGAGGAGCCTCCCAAGTCCATGTGGAAGGAGTAGTGCAAATCCCTTTAGACAACTTTCCGCAGTGTGAATTCTTGGAGTCGCCTGCCGACTATGACTTTTATAATAGTTTATTTTATGCACGCATCACAAATTCCATTATACGCTGGCCCTCAAAGAGTTTTGTACTTTGAAAGAAATAATCTAAATTCCTCAGTCATTACCTGACTCCAAATTCACCATCTTATTGTCCAGAGGGCAGTCTGAAAATGTGCACCGAGTTTATTTCTCCATAGGAAATAAACATTCGCCAAGGAACATCTGCTCTAATTTTTTATTCTTACACAGTTAATATAATTGTTGGTTGCTTATTTTTTGTACTTGCCCACAGGATCCAGGCACAGCGTTCTGCTGCATGCTGATCACATTGGCAGTGAGCGAGATCAGACATTGCAAACAGACCCCAGACAAAAGCTGGGGGCAGGGAGGGGTGGGGTCTCTGTGGAGGCATTGACTCTCTGATAAGTAAGCTGAGGTATTTCTACTAAAAACGCCTGTCTGGCTGCTAAGGTGAAATGAGAAGGCCACCCCGTGAGTAAGATCCTTTCCTTCTGATGGACCTGGACTCCCTCAACAGAAAGTGGCCTGATGGTCCTCAGCTCTAACTCTCAGAACAGTGCTCCGACTCTACTATTCTGAATGGATCCCGTCAGGTTTGTTTTTCCTGCCCAAACACTCGCCTAGACAATCTGCTTGCCCTAATTCCCCACCAGGCCAATCTTACTCCCCAAGTCCTGGCCTGTTTGCCTTCAGATCCCATTTGTGCCTATCCCTTCCCTGTTCTGCTCTGTATCCAGCAGGTGACACCTGGCGACTGTGTTTTCTGGGCTCAGGTGGCTCAGGAACTTCTGGCTTCTGACTGGGCTCAAGCAAGAGATTGGAGAGCAGAAGGAAGGGAGAACCTGTCTTCACCTCCTGCAACACTGTGCATCCTCCGCAGTTAACAGAACGGATGGAAAAACTTGAAGTCTGGTTCTCTCCTGAGTTGCCAAGGAAGCTTCTCCTTGGACATGTGGCTGCTCGACATATTTGCATTTTTTCCAGTCAGCTTTGAAGGGTTCCACAAGGATTTAATATCAGAAAAAAACAAACAGAGAAATATGAAATCCTGAGTCCCTGAAAGCACTATGGGTGGGGAAGGGCAGATGATGACACCACCTCTGGGAGGGCACTCCCACTCTCAGTGCTCTCCACCCGGCCAGGGGCCATGGCCACGATCATCCAGGGCAGGTCCAGAAGAAACACATCCCGAGAACCAGTTCCAGGACGATGCTTTGAACAAGTCTCAGACCATTTTTCTGAACAGGAAAATGTGAGAATGACTTCGCTTCTCACGAGAGTCAAAAGCAGCAACAAAGAAACAAGGATGGAACTTTCTACTTTCTGAATGTTCCTACATAACAACATACTGTCTTGGAACAAGAAAATTAAAAGGTGCATCTATCTTGGTACAGCATGAAATAGAACAGAGCCTCTTTTCACTCACTTTAATGGGGAAAGGACAAGGCGTAAAAGAAATATGATGTGATACTGGCCAGAAAGATGGGCATTACACTTGGAGTAGTTATAGATGCTCCAAAATTGCAACCATATAGAGAGTTATTACTTAGAAGCCACTGAAGAAAATTCTTTTTCTTTGCTAGGACTTTTTTAAAGAAACGTTAGAGGAAGCTTTCAGTTATTTTTGTTTTCAGCTTCCACAATTCTAAATCCAATGAAATAGTGTTCTACTTGTGGGAGACTTTTACTTTTAGGGCATTCTCCTTCAACTGTTCTAATAAATACAGCTACCTACAATCAGCATGCTTCAAACTGACTGGACCCATGGCCTATATTATGCCCCCAACAAATTGGCTTCTGGGAGAAATGTAGCTATTTTGAACACAATCCACTTGACTCGAAGGTGACATTGACAGACAGAGGATGGCATGGGAAACTCCTTTAGAGCATCCCCTGCTAATGTGCTCCACATTTCAACATGGAGACCTAATTTTCATTGCAACTAGAGTCTTTTTTTTTAATATATTTTATTGATTTTTTTAAAGAGAGGAAGGGAGAGAGATAGAGAGTTAGAAACATCGATGAGAGAGAAACATCGACCAGCTGCCTCCTGCACACCCCCTACTGGGGATGTGCCTTCAACCAAGGTACATGCCCTTGACCGGAATCGAACCTGGGACCCTTGAGTCCGCAGGTCGACACTCTATCCACTGAGCCAAACCGGTTAGGGCTGTAACTAGAGTCTTAATAATTTTTGAGTTCAAAACAATTTTTTATCTGGCATAGGACATCGGATAACTTGAATTGGGTTTCAACACTGACTCTGCCACAAAATTGCTGTGTGAGCCACCTAATATTCCTGGGCCTCCACTCTCACATCTTTAAGGTAAAATCTGAAAAATATAAGGATACTTCCAGCTTAAAAGCATACCATGCCATGAAACATCAACCAGACGCCTTCCCAAATTCACATTCTGTCTTTCACTTCATCAGTACCTAGTGCTAATTCACATAACAAACTGTCGTTGACTACAACCTAATTTTAGGTTAAGTTCCATACTCAGTCAGTTAGATTACACATGGCCCAATGCCATGAAGTTTGTTACTGGAGGCGAAGATGGAGGATGCTGGAATTCATGTTAGGGAGGTGCCCTGGACTGAGACAAGCTTAGTGACTTGCAGTAGGCCACCACCAAACCTAGGAACTATTGTCTTCCCTGTGACTACCTGACAAGGAAATTCTCGACTCCTAAGAATTACCATCTGATTGAGGGGTAGCTCTGATGCACCGAGTTCTACAGTACAGCTTAGGACAGTCACAGAAGAGAGACACTGGGAGTGGTGATCCTGGACCTTCCAGCCTTTCAGGGGGTTCTCTGAAGAGATGGGTTCTTCCCTGGAGCCAAGAACAGATGTTCTGTGGGGGCAGCCTCCAGAAACCAAACTGTGGCCTCGTCCAGACCCTGGAGGTTAACTCTAAAATTGCTTTACAATCCTATACACACTCCAACAGTTTTCACACCAATAGAATATAGAATTTTGCATTTAAATCCATAAACAGTCTTTCAAGTCAATCCAGAAATACCTATTTGGATATATATGTTGGTATAAAGTGAACAACATTTAAGCTAATATCTGTTTTCCTAGACTACTTTTCCGTGATGAGGAGTGGAGGGATGGAGAAGGGTGGAGGGAGAAAGTATATAATTCAGTTTTGAGATATTACAATGGTATTAGTGCTGCTGTGTTCAGAAACCTTTATTGTTTTAAATATTACTTTATTTGTACGTGGGCTCAATCACTTTTGAAACACATTAGTTAAAAAATATGTTTAAGCTTATTACTTACATACTTATAAATATAACTGCATTTCAACAAGCACAGGGACAAGAATAAGGATGAGATCATATTCTTGGTTCACTCAAACATTGACTTAGTTTTTCAGAGAATATTTTATTAAGGGAATCAAAAAGTTGAGAAGATTCTGTTCTGCATGTAAACTAAAAGCCGCCCAGTAGTTGAGAAATTGAAAACCACAAAGCTGGGGAAGAAAAATGAATGCTTTGAAGCGTACATTTTTCCATTAAATTATGCCAATAAACTTAGGACCTGGAAAGTTACCGTACTCAAATATTAAAAAGGGGAAAGAAAATCCTCTGCCTACGCTCACACTAGGACTGGAAACTGAATAAATAGAGGGGCAATATTTCTTAATCCTACTAGAATAAGTTAATCAATGTATTACTCTTCTATTAAGTTAATATTAATCAGTATGGATTAAGTATAAATGTATTCATGTAGACAATAACTTTTCTAATCTTTCCATTTTAATAAAAGTCTAGACCTATCTCAAATGTTATCTTTCCTCAGATTTCCAGGTGAATACTTGTTTTTCCACTGGTTGAGTAAGAACACCAAAGATGAATTAAGGATGTTACATTAAATCAGAATAATAACAACTCCCAAGATTTCAAAACCACAGAAAGTTGCTGAGCTCCAGCCTTTCTGTCTTGAACGAGTTTAAATTAGTGACAATAGAAAAGCATGTATAATTAAGTTTGGATGATAGTACAGGATGCCATGTTATCACAGCCATATTAGTATACTACTAGTCCCCTACTAATTCAGGTGACGTATGGAATGGGAAAAAGTGAATTTATTGCAGTGACTATTGTTCCCCTATTTCTTTCCTCTCGGCCTAACAGCCTTTTTTTTTCCTCTTTGTCTTCCCCCTATTGAACAAAAACTAGATATTTATAAGACTCAATGGACAGGATGTGGAGTGACAATCATTAATAATCAGGGTGTGGGTTTGCTAATAATTTACAGGATTTGGGGCTTTAAAACAATTTTTGCCAGCAATTAACGAAATAATCATGTAGTCATTTCATTTCACTCTGAACTATAGCAGTTGAAAAGATTAAGATTTATTAATATTTCTTGATTCTATATTTATAACATATTATTGTCCAATTTCATTTGCAGAAAGGATAAAATAGGACAGAGTAAATAGAAGGGCAAGTGGAATTTTTTTAAGCACCTTAAAATAAAATTTGAGACATAATCCCAGTATTATCTTTAAAAGATCCTTAAATCTAGGTTAGATTGAACTCAGACTAATCTATGGAGGCCCTCCTTCTGAGATTTTATCTGTAATAGAAATATTGATTCCACTGAGACCTCAGTCTCTTTGGGCTTTTAGAACTCCACAGATGAGTCATCAGGAGAACTCACAAAATCACACGATATGAACAGTTTTGCTCAAGAACCATATATCCAGTGAACTCTCACTGATGTGTGGAAGGGAGTACCCTCCTCTGTGGATAGGGAATGAGTCACTTCTAAGTTGTTAATTTCCACCCAAACATCACACTCTTCCCACCTCCTATCATCGCCCTCCCTGCTCCTCTGCAATTTATGCAAATGCACAGCCCTCTCCTCCCACCCCGTTCCCACTGCTCCCTAAGCACACACTTGCTGCCTCATTCAGCCTCTGTGCAACGCCCTAGTCCTCTCTCTATAGTGCTCTCTCACTTAAGCCTGACCGGTTCTCTTTTCCATGCTCTTCTGCCTTCCCTATGCCTATAATCCTCAGTAAATAATTACACAGAAGTTACCCAGACAGCTGGATGTTCCATGAACAAACACGTACATTGACTTTTTAGTAAAGATACACCAGGAGTGTGCCTTCCTTGGAGAAGAGCTTGAGAAGAGAACGCCATGGGTATTGGTCAGTAGAAATATTCCAATTTTGGAAAACATGTCAGAAAAGGCATCATGCATGGGATGGGACTTGCCAAACTGCTGATTAAGGTTTCGTTTTCTTAGCCATACATGGACTAAATATTCCTCTCACAGCATCAGTATCTACAGTATCTGAAATACCAATGATCTCACTTTGCAGTCCTTCATTATCAGCATATCCAACAGGACTTCAAAGAATGCTATGCTCTGAATTGCATTATTTTCCCAGAAAAGCGTGGCAAAGAGCCAGCTCCTGAGGTTGCGGGACAGACGGAATTACCTTTGGTCTGCCATCATGTGTTGGGTTTCATGAGCTGCTTTCTCACACTTGATCACATTCGAAATGGGAAAATGTAGCCACGCTGGTAGCTTCAAAAGGACACCAACTCACATACTATCACATGTGACCAGTCTACTTTCTCAAATGACAAGGAGAAGAAGATAAATAAGGTAATATGCTTACCTATTTCTTACTGGGAGCAATGAGGGGCATCATTAATAGTAGTAAACCCTTTTCAAGAAAGAACCAAAACAACACACACCTAAAATGCCTAAAGCAGTCTTAACAACAACAACAAAGCTAGCAAAATATCTTTGTCTCAATACTTACTACACTCCTCCTGTAATGGGAGCATTATGACCATACAGCAAAATAATTTTCGGCAGAGAGCATCTAGCCCAGGCCCTTTGTAAATAATGTAATAAGGGGAAGGCAAATGGGGGCACTATTTTTTGCTTCAAGTCTCCTAAATCAGATAATTTTTAATTAGCAACAATCATACACACACACACACACACACACACACACACACACACACACATTTATCTTCTACAATGAGGCTTCTAAAATAGTGTTTTGTTTTGTTTTTATTCCAATTTGGTTACTGGAATGAGGAAACGGATTCTCCTACTAGATGGTGCTTAGAAGGGGAATTTTTGTTTTCTCTAGTTATGATATTCTTTCAAAGGGCACATTCTTGATTAAAGAGCCCAGGCAATACAATCCATGCTGAAGGCAGAAAATGTGGCTTCAGAACATAATGAGAACGGGTTCCCTCTGCAGCTTTTCCCATCCTCATTACCATCTCTGTCATCAGAAGAGATTCATACTGTGGCATTTTCAACTCCTATTATCATCTTAGTCTCAAGCATGAGGTGTTGGAATTTTAATGCCAAATAAATTCTGACCGCAGGATCCTACGCTGCCACTGCTTTCTGCTCTGGACAGGGGAAGTACTCAGGCCTCGCTTCAAATCCCACTGGACACAGAGCTGGACACAGAGAAGGCTTGGGATGTTAGCCAATCAGATCAGCTGATGGGATTCTCTAAAATCAAAGAGCCTTTCCATTTTGCATCTTAGCATATAACGGCTACTTAAATCTGGTCTGATCGCATATTCTGTAACAAATGAGAACAAGAAATGTTGCACCCCAGGACACACTCATAACCAAAACATGTTTTAACTTCTGGGAGAACACCCCACGGCCTCTGACTGGGAAGCAGTGACGCCAGCTTCTTCTCAGAGCTACACGAAGCTGACAGCACCCTGACGGTGGTACAGGCAACATAAAAAGATCACTTTTCTTTTTTTTAAAACCAGACATACAACATACAACTATTTTCTTTCCAGAGATAAGATTCTTTTTATCTTAAAGTTAAAAAATGTGGAACCCAATGCTGGCTTCACTAATTGTTAGCTTATTTCCTCATCCATGAAGTGGAGATAACAATACCTGCTTTATATATTAACAGGATTTTGGCAAGAATTCAATAAAGTGATGTTTCTGCAAACACTTCGACAAGAACAAAGTATTTTCATAAACATAATATGATCAGCATTAAGTCAACTTTTTAAAAATTTTTAAAATATATTTTTTGTTGATTTCAGAGAGGAAGGGAGAGAGAGAAGATAGAAACATTAAAGATGAGAGTCATTGATCAGCTGTGCTCTGCATGCCCCACACTGAGAATTGAAAGTGAACAGTGACCTCCTGGATCATAGGTTGACAATCAACCACTGAGCCACACCAGCCGGGCAGCATTAAGTCCTCTTTAAATTAGGTATCTTCTGACTGCTAAACGAAGCCCCCTTTGTGGACACTATTACAAAATTCCTAACGGAGGCCTGCAATTTCAAGGCAGAGTGGTGGCATCCCCAGTGGTATACAAAAATCACAAACTGAGGGGCAGTACAGGTATAGCATAGGCTTTCCTCATGCCTTTGGGGGTTTTTAGCTCATTCTTAATCCTCCAGAGCGTGGGCCAAGAGCCCTTCTGCAAGTTTTCTTTCAAATCACCTCTTCCTCCCTGACATGGCTGATGAATGTGCCAGCGAAGGAAGATAATGCAAATCTTGCCTTGTCCCTGCCCCTCCTACCCTGCACTGGCTCCAGGAAAATGAAAAGCCTCTGACGCATCGAAACTTAGCGGCAACCTTCTAACTGGGGTGACAACAATGTTTTGTAATCTTCTCTGGAAAGAGCAAGTGAATCGGTGGCCGGCTCGGCCTGATCCAGCTCTGTGCCCCTGGCTGCTGGGATGAGGAGTTGGGAGGAGGCGGCTGCTCTTGTCCCTGCAACCCGTGTCTCTCCATGGACATCCAGGGAATAGTGATCAGCTGCTCCTGCATAAAGATCAGCCTCGGTGAACTGGCATCAGCGGGGAGGGGAGGGGAGAGGAACACAGACCCACATTTGGCCTGGCATTTACATTCAGCTAAAAGTCATCAGCCCTGGCCAATTTGGCTCAGTGGCTAGAGCCTCGGCCTGTGGACTGAGGGGTTTAGGGTTCCATTCTGATCCTGGGCACATGCCCAGGTTGAGGGCTCAATCCCCAGTAGGGGGCCTGCAGGAGGCAACCAATCAATGATTCTCTTTCATCATTGGTGTTTCTATCTCTCTCCCTCTCGCTTCCTCTCTGAAATCAATAAAAACATTAAAAAAAAAAAGTCATCGCATTTACAGCTGCACTTGGAACATGACTCAGGCGGAGGTTTGACGTTCCTTCTCTTGTCGGCAAGGCAACACATCTGTATATTTCAGTCCATGCAACTCTGTCTTTTAGCAATTACATATTAAAAGCAGATTCTATTAACTAATAATGTTATGATATTATGGCTGTAGCCATTAAAAGTCCTTTCCAATGACAGTTAAAACTCGAAGGCTGTGGTTTCTAAACCTCAGTGTGCATAAGAAACATCTGGAAAGCATAAAATGCAGATTCTAGGCACCCACCTGCAGAGTCTCACAGAGTAGACCTGGAATGAAACCTCAGAAATTGCATTTTTTAACAAGCACCCAGGTGAAGCTTAGCCTACAATCTTTTAATCTTAATGTGATTTTTATCATCCCAACTGCATTTTAAATCCTTTGAAGAAAAGAAAAAATGAAATAAAATGGAAGGAGGAGGACAGCCAAGAATGCATCTTGACAACTTTGTAGATCGTCTTACTCTGGTTTTTAGTGATTTTTAAATTAAAATTTTACAGCACAATAATCAATAATATGAGTGCTCTTTTTGAACCAAATAAATTACACTAAGAAAAGATGTGTTCCCAGAATATTTTTCAGCTTCCCCAAAGCAAATATCTTTTATGTGGGATATTTTAAGGAGCTTCGTTTTATATGTTCAAGTTAGTAGTGTGAGCCTCAGTATTATTTTAAGCTTAAGGTTTTATGTTTTGCATTCACTTTGATAGTATACAAGACAGAAATATAGAAGTAATGCGACCAGTTCAAGACACTCAAATATCCATGGCATATTCAATCAGCAGGAAAATATCACTTCTGCATTTCTCCAAATATAAAGCTCAATAGTTGTCATAGCAATAACCACATTTAGTTTTTTATTTTAGAAGTCTAAGATTTCAGCTACTAACTTTCCATAATGACGGCATCCTGTCTAATAAGGAGGGAATATGCTAATTGACTGCCTCGCCCTCAAAGATGGCGGTGCCCACAGCCAAGAAGGAGGGAATATGCTAATTGACTGCCCCGCCCCCAAAGATGGTAGCGCCCACAGCCACACGATGGCAGCATCCAGTCCCCTCAGCCCCGCTGGGTTGGCAGGCACGCGGCAAGGCAGGCCTGCCCCCAGGCGGGCCCGGCTGCTCTGCGTGCCTGCCTCCAGAGTCCCCCAGTCCCCTCAGCCCCCCAGCTGTCCAGGGCTGGCCCGAGGCACAGGCAAGCCTCTGATGGTGGCTGCCCAGCTGCCCAGGGCCGCCTGAAGCTCAGGTAATCAGGGCCAGCCGAGGCTTGCGCTGCCGGCAGTGGCAGCAGCAGAGGTGTGATGAAGTGTTGCTTTCCCCTGATGGCCAGGTCGCCTCCCATCCCTGAGGGCTCCTGGATTGTGAGAGGGGGCAGGCCAGGCTGAAGAACTCCCCCTCCAGTGCATGAATTTTCATGTACTGGGCCTCTAGTTAAGTATAAAACATTTAATTAGACCAATGGTATATATATATATATATATATATATATATATATATATATATATATAAACAGATAATATGCAAATTAGCCGGGCGTCATGACCGGCTCGAGGAGGCTGCATCATGACTGCTCAGGAGGAGCTTCCCATGCAGATGGGCGGGAGGGGACTACGTGCCGCCCCAGCCCCAGCGGACACACACACACTAGGGGTGGGGGCGTGCTCCGAGCTGCGACACATACACCAGGGGTGGGGGCATGCTTCAAGTGGCTGCACAGTGGCTCAGAGCACACCCCCAGTGGGTGGCAACAGCAGCCAGAGCGAAGCAGCCACGGTCCCAGATGCCTGGCGGCGGTTGGAGCAAAGCAGCCCGGGTCCTGGGTGCCGGAGGGAAACTAGTGATAGCAGCCAGGGGAAGGAAGGCCTACTCTTGCACGAATCTTTGTGCATCGGGCCTCTAGTATAACATATAGTACTCACTCTTTTCAAATCAACCTATTATTCTTTGGAAAAAATACTAGATTCTCCAATTCTGGACAACTTAAAAACCTGTGTGGTTTGTTCTTGGCACTTGAAGATGGGTTTTACTTCCTATTGTCCTTAACAGGGCTGGCTTCATGGTGTGTGGTAAGTAGAGTCATACAGAGCTCAGCATTTGTTTCAATGTTCTACTGTCACTGTCTTGAAATTCTTAAGAATTTTTGAACAATGACTTAACTTTTCACTGTGCCCTGCAAATTGTGTGCCTATTCCTACTCCTTAATAATATTTAGGTGTGATTTTCTTACAACAAACATGACAAGCATTAGCACACTGCTTTGGTGTGCCCATCATCCATTAATGTATTTGTTTACTGTACAGTAGTCCTCCCTCATGCACAGTTTTGCTTTTCACTTCAGCTACCTACAGTCTGCAGTCAAAACAAGTAAATGGGAAATTCCAGAAATAAACAATTTATAAGTTTCAAATTGCATGCCATTTTGAATAGTGTACTGAATTCTCACACCATCTAGTACCATCCCACCCAGATGTGAATCATTTCTTTGTCCAGCATATCCACACTATACACTACCTGTCCCTTAGCCACCTAGTAGCCATCTTGGTTATCAGATCCGTTATATTTTGAGAGAGGGAGAGAAAGAGAAAGACACCACAATCATATAACTTTTATTACAGTATATTGTTATAAATATTCTATTTATTATTATTGTTGTTAATCTCTTATTGTAACTAATTTATAAATTAAGACTTTATCGTAGGTATGTGTGTATGTATAGAAAAAATAGCAGATAGATATAGATGATATAGATATAGATATAGATATAGATATAGATATAGATATAGATATAGATATAGATATGGTTTGGTTCTATCCATGGCTTCAGTCTGCTGAAAGTCTTGGAACGTATTTTCCATAGATAAGGGGGGACTATAGTACATATATATTTATTTTCAATCACTGGATTACAGAAAGGACTAAAGATTCTGTCCCTAGTCTCACAGATTCTAAATCCATTGAAAGAATTAATTATCTCTATGTAGGATAGCATGAACAAAATAGTCCCCAAGAGTAGTCTTCATGAATAGAGTATATAACCATAATTTCATATTAATTTGTTAGATAATAACAGAAACCGTGTGTCTATTGTTCTAGAAACAAGAAGATTAGGACTATGTCTAAAAATTAGGTAATATCAGGTACTTTACATCATAAAACACAACAGAACTATTCACTATTTAGCTGACTGATAGTCTTTACCAGCTAAATAGTGAACAATTCTGTTGTGGGGCTCACAGTGCCCAAAATATGCCATGGAAGCATTTCTCCATAACGCCTGAAGATGACTCTTAGAGATAAAAATCATTTCCTCTTCTTCCACCTGATTATGGAGACTGGTTTCTCCATTAACTGGATTCAAGAAAGAACGAGAGTATGTCTGACTTTAGTTACACATACACATGTGCTAATAATCTCCACATAAACTGTGGGAGAAAGGGCACAGATGAAACCATTCTGGAATCTGCGAAGGTCATGGAGTGCAAGTCAACAGCAGTTATTCTTAAGGCTTCATTTTAAAAAGTGAAAAATAAAAAATTCTAAGCTACATAGTAGCTATGTATGTGCTTCAAGAAGCAAATGCCTATGAATGAATCTCCCTGGAGTTTTCTGCCCTAGGAGTTAAAGGTTGGAGGACAGCGTACACATATTGACAGAGCTTGGGACCACCCATGTGATATATGTTCTGGCCATATTTCTTGCTCCCAGCCATCCTACTGAATTCTGTTTTGTATTTTTTTCCTTTCAGCAGAAAGCATTTCCCCAAAAGGCACCTACATATAACTTCCTAAATACTGTAATTGTATTTTGGCCATAGTCAATCTCTGCTTCCAAAACTTTTTCAGAGTAAGTTATTCTATAGACCAGTGGTTCTCAACCTTCCTAATGCCGCACCCTTTAATACAGTTCCTCATGTTGTGGTGACCCTCAACCATAAAATTATTTTCGTTGCTACTTCATAACTGTAATTTTGCTACTATTATGAATCATGATGTAAATATCTGCTATGCAGGATGTATTTTCATTGTTACAAATTGAACATAATTAAAGCACAGTGATTAATCACAAAAATAATATGTAATTATATATGTGTTTTCCAATGGTCTTAGGCGACCCCTGTGAAAGGGTCGTTCAACCCCCAAAGGGGTCGCAACCCACAGGTTGAGAACCACTGCTATAGACCAAAGATTTCCAGATATTTGAGATTTTACCATTTTATGTGCTAACACTTTGAGGTGTTTTTTGTTTAACAAAGATATTAAACTTTTGTAAATTGTACTACATCCTATATAATAAAAGGCTAATATGCAAATCAACCGAATGGCGAAACAACTGGTCGCTATGATGCGCATTGACCACCAGGGGGCAGATGCTCAACACAGGAGCTTCCCCCTAGTGGTCAGTGCGCTCCCACAAGAGGAGCATCGCTCAGCAAGAAGCCAGGCTCACGGCTGGTGAGCGCAGTGGGGAATGGGCCTAAGCCATCAGTTGGACATCCCCCAAGGGCTCCCCGGACTGTGAGACAGCACAGGTTGGGCTGAGGGAACCCTCCCTCCAAGTGCACGAATTTCATGCACCAGGCTTCTAGTAGTTTTATATTTATACATACTGTATTTGATAGGAAGTACTTTAGACTTTTGTTGATGACCCTGAATTATAATTTAGATCATTGACCAAAGATGTCTACTTTTAGATAAGTTAAAGTAGATTTGTCTTTCCATCTGAAACCTTCAAAACATGGGGGAAATGCATAAATTAATCATGTTCAGGGCACTGAGTCAGCTAACAAAGTATAAAAAATCCCTGAGAAATGAGAAACAAATGAAGTGAACCCTGCAATTGCTTATCTTACTGAAATAGAGAGTTTACAGGGTGTGATGCAGGGAGGCTGAGCACAATGGAGCTCAACATTGAGTTGAAAGCATGGAACTGAAAGTGTAAAGAGACAAAGGTGTCTAAAGTGCAGGAGGACAGAGAATCAAAGAGAGAGAATTCCTCTGTATTAGTCAGTGTTCTCCAGAGGAACAGAACCAATAGCAAATCATACATACATACATACATACATACATACATAGATTTATTATAAGGAATTAGTTTGCATGATTATTGAGGCTGACAAGTTCCAAGATCTGTATTCAGCAGCTTGAGGCCCAGGAGAGCTAATGCTACAGTTTTAGCCCAAGTCAAAGGACTGAAAACCAGAAAATCCAATACTTAGTATAGTTCTAGTCCAAATGTTGGGAGGTTCAAGAACCAGGAATAGCTGGTGTTCCAATTCAAAGGTGGTCAGGTGGTAAGAATTCTTCTCTTACTCAGGGGAGGGTAAGCCTTTTTGTTCTATTTAGGCCTTCAACCGATTAGATGAGGCCCACCAGCAGTCTGGGACAATCTGTTTTACTGAGTCTACTGATTCAAATGTTAATATCATCCAGAAACATTCTCACATGCCATTCAATCAAACTTCACCAGCATGAAAAGAAGCAGAAAAATATATCTTAAAATGAATAGAAAAATTAATCAATTGAAACTGACCCAGAAGTTATACAGATATTAGAATTACCAGAAAAGAACATTAACACAGTTATTATCATTGTATTCCATATGTTTAAAAGTTTAAAGAGATTAAGGAGGCCCCAAATGAACTTCTAGAAATGAAGACTGTAATGTTCTAACATAATTAGATATTGCAGAAGAAAATGTTAGTAAACTTGCAAGCAGGGCTATAAAAAGTATCCACAAGGTACTGAGAAATAAAGATAAGGGTGTCAGTCTCTCACTGGAAACTGCAAGTGAAAAGACATTGGAGTAAAATCTCTAAAAGTACTGAAAGGAAAAAATCAACCTAAAATTCTCTATCCAATGAAAACATATTTTAGAAATGGAGGCAAAATACAGTTTTGCATACATACAAAAGCAGAAGTAATTTATTAGCAGCATAGCACATTACAAGAAACATCATAGATCAGTGGTTCCCAAACTTATTTGGCCTACCGCCCCCTTTCCAGAAAAAATATTACTCAGCCCCTGGAAATTAATTTTTTTTAATTTTAATAGCAGTTACTCATCGCCCCCAAATGCACCTGTGGCCATCACCGCCCCCCTGGATTGCTACAGCGCCCACCGGGGGGCGGTAGCGCCCACTTTGGGAATCACTGTCATAGATGATTGATCAATTCACATTGGGGAGCGGTCCTAAGCCGGCAGTCAGGCATCCTTAGTGCTGCTGTGGAGGCAGGAGAGGCTCCTGCCACCGCTGCTGTGCTTGCCAGCTGTGAGCCTGGCTTCTGGCTGAGCGGCACTCCCCATGTGGGAGCGTACTGACCACCATGGGGCAGCTCCTGCATTGAGTGTCTGCCCCCTGGTGGTCAGTGCACATCATAGCAACTGGTCTACCAGTTGATTCTCTGCTCTCTGGTGGTCAGTGCACATCATAGTGAGCAGTTGAGCGGTCTTAGCATATCATTAGCATATTACACTTTGATTGGTTGAATGGATGATCAGACGACTGGACACTTAGCATATTAGGCTTTTATTATATAGGATGGTCCTCAAGGCTTATCAAATTAATAATTCTACTTTACTCTTAAACCAAATGGCCCCCATAGATTGATTTTGTTCTGTTATGCTTTAGTTTATGTGCCTAATTTTACAATGTTATTTCTTCAGGCTTTCACCTATCAATTCTCACATTTATTTATCACTAGCCTTTTTTGTAACACTTTCTCTTTTCTGTCCTAATTTGCTGTTTCTCATCAGTGGACCTAGAAACTAGATAAGAAAATTTATTAGAATTGTGAATAAATGAGGCTAAAATCTCCTCATAGCTTTAAGCCATCAATTTTGTGTGATATACTTAATCATTGGGAAGTTTTCCCCCCAGCTATATTCTGGGGGAAAATAAGGTAACAACTATTGTAAGGAAAACTACTCCATATTGAATGTTCCCTATGTGCTAGTCATTATTCTAAATCCTTCACATATATATATTTCTAATCTTTTCCATAGCCTTCAGAACCTTTAGTATTCACTTCCAAAGTATGTAAGTTAGTGAGTAAAGAGGTAAAATGGTAACGTGCTTTAGAATATCAGCTTTGAATCCAGATACTCCCATTAAAATTGCAGTTCTCTGCTTCTTAGCACTACATCTGTGGACAGATCACTTAGCCTCACATTCTTTATCTGGGCAATTCCAAAAGCCTACCATTGCATTACCTGCTTTTGCAAGCTGAATATATAATAGGGCATTCAAGTTATATGAGAATATATATGTGAGAAGTATATATTTAGAACATATGTAAATATATATGTGTAGAATATATATAAATATATATGTTTGGGATATATGCAAGTATACATTTTTAGAATTTATTTACCTAATGTTCATAAAATAAACACAGCAACACAAAAAGTTATCACTGTACATCTAATTCATGTTACCTTATTCTTACTCGACCAAATCATGAGGTCAAGAAAATAAAAATTTCAAACACATAAATGACAGACCCTTAGCTATCTCAGGGATCACTAGATTGATTATCCACTTCTAATAATCTCCCAAGGACAGCAAGTGCCACACAGTTTCCTTAAGGGAACCCAAAGTCTGCCAAGCAAATCAGAAAGAAAAATTGGGCCCAATAGCATGATAGATGGGTTAAAGTCAGCCTGTCATTCCAAAGTCTACTTCCAGAATAATCTGCAGGGACAGTGACTTAGCAACGAGCCATAATTCAAGTAACATGACCAGCACTCACACAGCTGAAATAACCTATGAAGATCTGATCGTCAAGATAGTGAAGGGTGTACCGTGCACTTCTGAAGGAACATTAATTCCTTCGATGTTCATTCAGCATTTTATTGGCAGGAATGCTACTCCATTTATGCTTTTCAGATAGGTATTGAATTTATAGATGGCTTTTCTTCCAAATGATCAATGAACTACAAATCTAAAGACTGTGAGTCAGAATGAGAAGACATGGATAGATCTAACCTTCCTTTGATTTCTGTTAGACCTCAGGTTAATATTGCTCTCATCACTGACACAGCTGCTCATGAGTAATTCATACTTTGTGGGATCTTTATGACATCCCATTCAGTGCAGCATCGCCGAAAGTTAAAAAATAAAGAGCAGTGAATTATCTATGAATACAGATCAAAGAGTTAATCATTTTAAAGCATAGTGGAAAGATATGTAATAGAATGAAGACCAGGGACCGAGTCAATACTTGAGGCCATTTTCTAACACTTTATATACAGACCACTCAATCAATTCTTGCACCAATTTCTCATCATTCTTCCTGCACCTTTCTTTCTTTTTCTCTTCCTCTGTCTTTGTGTGTGTGTCTCTCTCTGTGTGTTCATCTATCCTAACTTCTTCTTTACTATTCTTCCCCTTTTTCCTCTTTTTCTCCATTTATTTTGCTCTTCCCCCTTATGCTCTTTTTCTTCATTCTTTTCATCATATAATATAATATTCAAGTCTAGCCATTGTAGTTCTTGAATTATGGTTTAGAGTCCCACTCTTAAAATTAGAATAAATAAAAATGTTTACACAGTCTCAAGAATTAAGTGGTTTTCCATATGGTGTTTTTGCCCTGAGTCAACCAGCCTTGTATTAGGACCTACATATTTGAAGCTATTTTTCATTCAAGGCCTTCAGAGAATTAACACTTGACTTTGCCTTCACTGTCATCATCAACTGCTTTCTGCACCTGTTTTATTGTCCATTCCTTCTTCCATCTCTCTTCTGTAATCTTCTATTTCTAAAAACTCAATTCTTATTTTGGGCAATATTTTCCATTATTTTTTATTAAGAAATATAACTTAATTTTAAAATATTTCTTTTGGAATAAGTTTACTTTTGAATGTTATGTTTTGGTAATTGCCTGAAAGAATGCTTTGCTTTTCTGCTAAGAAGCTGATAATGAATAGATATGAGGCCAAGTAGTTTAATATGTCTTGATTCTATCAAGTAGTCTTTAATTATATCAAAAACCCAATAGAGTCTTTGAAAAATGGAGTTGTGTATTATGTAGCCATAAAGGGATGTTTCTGTGGAAATATCCATGGTCTTTACAGCGAAATTGCCAGAGGACAAAGGAGCAAAATTCAATGCGGATCATCATGTGTGGCGAGGATTTGAACAAAAGAGTGGCTCAATAGAAGTAGGGAATGAAATACTTAGAAACTCAGGAAAAATAGTAGAAACTGGAAAAAAAGGGGGGAGGTTGGGAAGATGGGTGAACCATAATAGTCAACTACTCTTAAATCCTAAAATCAGCCAACAAATATATATTGAAGGTCTAATCCATACAAAACCTTCTACCAGTTGTTAAGACATGCAGGAGTATTCATGTTGTAGTGGGGCTGAGAAAATTAAAAATTGAGCCTTGCTGGTGTGTCTCAGTAGTTGAACATCAACCTATGAACCAGGATGTCAAAGTGCGATTCCTGGTCAGGGCACATGCCCAGATGCGGGCTCAATCCCTCATAGGGGGTATGCAGGAGACAACCAATCAATGATTCTCTCTCATAATTGATGTTCCTATCTCCCCATCCCTTCCTCTCTGAAATCAATAAAAATATATTTCAAAAAATAAAAAATTGAAATGCAATTTAGAGATAAGACTCGGGTGCAGTGGAAACATTTAGAATAGGCCCCTATTTCAAATATGTAGATGGATTCCTGACGGAGATGGCATCTATCCAAATTTGAAAGGGGGATAGGAGGTGGAGGAGGAGGGTGAAAACATGTTTTGAGCATAAAGAGAATCTGGTTCAAATATAAGGAGGCAGGAGAGCACAGACATCTGAAAACATTTAACATGCAGCATCTGCCATCAGAGAATTAGATTCTCCAATTTTCTAAATATATGAAAATCGGTGGGTTATTTCACTTTTCTCCACCTCCATTTTCTTTTTCATCTGTATAAGGGAGTTAGAGTGAAGATAAAATGAGAGTTCTAGATCATGCCTAGCATAGACTCTAGCACAAAGTATGCCACAGTAGAAGTGTTCAATATAATTGCATTTTATCTAACCTAGTACACCAAACACAGTAAGATACATGATTATTGTATGCATCACAGAGGAACATTTTTAAAAACATTACAATTCATATTAAGCTATAATCAATTGTAAGATGCATCCTAATTTCAGAAAAATTAAAATGTGAGAAAAGAATTGTGTAGCTTAGAATGCATGAAATGCAGTTAGTTTATCCTCCCAACTCCATCCAGTATATTGAAACCGAAATAATCCAAAGATAAGACCATTATAAATTGTCAAAACAAATGTGAAAACTTAAAGCAAGCCAGGAGGACAGTCCTAGTATTGTGGTTACCATTTCGTGATATTAATGCATTTGCTTATCTCTTCTCAAGTCAATATCATATTAATCAATCAACAAGTACTTATTGATGCAATAATGCATCAAATGATATGTAGCAGCTGCATTCTTTCCAGCAGCAATCCCAGTTGATGTTTTGCAGTCTTCCCGGCAGGCACTGGTCAGCTGGTCAGTATTTTAAGTCCCATGCACCAAAGAAAAGGAACTCTGATCCAAGAAACACAATGATAAGAACTGTCCACTCACAGTTCATCCTTATTTGCACGATTGGATGTCATTACAGCCTCTGTTTGTAGAATTCTGGGCTACTGCCTACTAAATTATGAGGTGTATTCAAATATCAGCCCACATTCCTCTCAAGTGAGCGTTACCATTATGCAAAGTATATTCTACTTCTCTTCTAGTCTCCAAATGACTAATTCAGACAAGACAATTCCCTTTCTCTTTATTAATTTGCTTAATCCCTTCTAGTCTCTAAGTGCCATATCTTGTTCAAATTGTAAGCTACAATTAGTAAACTCTAAATCTACACTGTCCAAAAGAAAAACATTATTTGCACCAACCAGTTGTTATGATTATGTTCAATTCCCTCTGAATAAATAAGAGCATGTGCCTTAATGAATAACAATGAAAAAAATATTTGGGAATTTGCCATTTGCATTCTCTCAGCACTAATATTCAGACAAAATTAAAGTACCTCAGAGAAGGAGAATTGTATGAAACTGCTGGAATCAAACACAACACAAAGAAAACAGAACTGGGAGAATCATAAAGCAGAATCACCACTAAAGACTCACCTGCAGTGCAGCACACAGAAGCAGAGGAGCACAGATAAAAGAGAAATGCATTAAGGGGATCCCAGGTTGAACCCCATATGGGCCACAGTGAACTGTATGATATTGCTCATTCATTTTGCAACTCAGGGCCTTTGTTTCCTGGTAAAATTCGGATATTGGACTAGATGAGGGGTTCTTAAAATTCATTTAGGGGGACTATGATCATAAATGGGAAAGGCATCTTTATTTTCTCTAAAATAACAAACTCATAGCACTTCCTCCAGTGATGAGCATAGATGGTAAACAGCACTCTTAGCAATGCTTATGATTTTCTTCCAAAATAACTACAAATATTTTCACATTTAGTACAGTTGTTACTGGTATCTTAAAATATTTATGATCACCAGCGCTTTAAATTTACAGTAAACTCACAGCTATTTTTTATTTAATGCATTAGCAAAGATGCACATATATTGCTGGATCACAACGTTCTCAAAAGTGTTATGATAAATATAGTGAACATAATTCATTTCTTTCATAATCATACATATGTTAGCTTATGATGTTTAAAATGTTGTTCTGAGAGAGGGATTTACCAGACTAACAAGGTCCCCTGGGCTGGGCAGTATCTAAGGGCCATTCCCCATAATGTTGTAGAATTCTAAACCTGCCAGCTCTGAACCAGGATGCCTCATTGGCTGAGACACTGTCAAGGACAAACTTCAGAGTGGAGGGGATGAGAAGGTGGGGTCTCTCAAACCTTAATGTGCAAAAGAAGCATCAGGGTGTTTGTTAAAAGTGCAGATTCGAGGGACTCCCACTAGACGAGAGATTTTGAATCACAAGATCTGGAGTGGGATCCTCCCAATTTGTATGCAACAGGCACCTGTGGTTTAGTATGATGCAGGTGATCTGCAGATCATACATTGAGAAAAACTAGCTGAGGCTCCTAGTTGAGAAATTTTGAGTAAAAGAAGTAAAGAGCCAAACCGAAATGCTACCTTTAAGAGCCCATATCTACTCTAACTCAGGCGCTGGGACAGAAGCCTGTGCATGGGGAAAGACCAAACCTGAGTTAGAAATACGGTGATAAAGAGACTATTGAGAAGTCATTTGACTTCAGAACCAGGTGGAAGATGCAGGGATAGAGAATAATGAGTCAAGAAATGATTAGACGTTGGGATTGGCGGGGGGGTAAAAAATTACTCCCCCTCAGCTAGCCATATAGAGGTTCAGCCTATTAAATATGGGGTCTCCATGGAGAATAGTGAGATGAACAAACACTTCTAACAGGGAAAGATCAGACACATACACAGAGGCATCCTGGGAGGAAAGAGCTGCATTCAAAGCCAAAGTGAAAACTCCGCATCTCCTGTTGATATACCATCTCTGCAATGGCGCGTGCAGACGCTGGTTTACAGAGACCCTCGGATTCTAGGATGATCCGCATTTCTCTACATCTCTGTGAACTCACAGGGGATACCAATGAAGCTAACTTGTAGCTCCTGTTGAAACAGTACACTGATCCGCCCACTGATCGGGGTGGCCGAATAAGGAACCCAATAATAGAAGAGAGCTGAGTTGGTCTCAACATGATTACTGAGAGTCCTGTCTCAGCCTGGTCAGGAATGTACCCACACACCACTCTAGGTCCATGCTCAACCTTCTCTTCATGTATCATCAGTGAGAAAATAGGCCTTCCTACCACCACTCAAGCCCTGGACCACCACTCCTGTTCAAAGCACAGAGAGAAGACCTGCAGGAGTGGTGTCCTTGGAAACAAATTCACTGGCCAATCGGTCCATTGTGTGGCTTTTCCGGAACAGGATCTGCACTTGAAACTTAGAGCAAACAATGGCCCTCAATGTGAACTTGATCTTAGGAATCACACCTTTGCACTTGAAAGTGGTCATTACAAAATGACCTGGAGCGGGGAACGTGAGAGTTAACGATGAGAAAATACGATGAACAAACTTCTGCACCCTAGAGTTTGTCCCAGAATCAAGTAAAATGAATTTAAATTCTCCACTTGTCATAAAAGTTTCTTAAATGGGAGGGGTAAATTAGGGTTTTCTGATGATGCTATCTAGCATTTTGACAATTGTTTCAAAATATTATATTCATTTTTTGTCTGAGGGCCAAAGCAGGTTTTGCGGAGGCACGTTGAAAGCATGTATTAAAGACTCATGTATTAAAGTTGATATGTATAGCAGCCTCTCAGAATATCAACTGGAGGACTGAACCACCCTCTTAATTTGAAAATAACAACAAATTTGAACTCACTCTTCATTTATCTGGACAAAAACTTTGGGTATATTTCCAAAGGTCAAACACGCAAGGTCCATGACTTTTCATTTCCAGGCAAGGGGTTTAGTAGGGCTAATCATGAACTGCAGAACCTAATTATCCTCAGAGAGCGGGGGCCCTGCCCCAAGTTGGAGAGGCAGAGTCTGAAGCAAAGTTTACTCTGTGCAGTTCCTAACTTCTTCTGACTATTGGATTTTTATTTAATACAGCAGATTTATCATGTGCTGGATAATTTCACATTCATGGCTTTTCTGGTGCTCAATTTATCAAGGGGAGTGGTGCCACATCCTCCTGTATTTTATCGCAAGCACCATCCGGGTAAGAGAGACGGGTTCTCTTTCTCCTGCAGTGACTTAGCCGCTAAATCATCATTTATAATGATGTACCTTTCCTGGGTTCAATTTTTAATGTTGTTTCCCTTTGGGGAATGTTTACATAACAGGAAAAAAAGGGGGCCTTATATATGAGTCACATCCATATCACTCATGTGTTCTATATCGAGAAGATGAAACCTGATCGCTGAAAAATACTCCGTGATTTCAACCACTCGCTTTGGACACTTCTCTTTCTGAAGTTGCGCACTTTTTCACTATCAAAGACAAGAAAAATGAGGAGAAATGTGATGAGGGCTGAAGTCATGATTTTCACTTTCCTTCTAAGTTTAAAAAGTGAGGTGGCTGATGATATTGCACATTGATTACATGGTACACAATCAGTTAGACTCGGGGCCATATGGGTCAGCGAGAGCCAGTATCCATCAGCAAATGAAGCTATTTTCTTTGTAGGCTATTCTTCATGCTGTGAATAGAGTTGCTAATAAAATCCATTTTACTTAACAGAAGAGCAATAGATCCTTGCGCTTTCCCTTGAGAATAATTCTTGTTCTTCACACTGTCTCTCCTCATCCACCCCCTCGTTTACTTGTAGAGGGCTTACCTGTGCAAGGTGAGCACACGATGCAATTAACTCCTTAATGAAACATTAACTCTAAAGATCCCCAGTTTCATTTCCACGTAAGCTAATGTAGATTCTCCAAATAAGGGCATTTTCAATAGTGGTGGGTATTAGGAAGCAGTGAGCTTTCCAAAAAAGCTCAAATTTTCTCCTTCAAATGAAGGCAATGTGCTGATTCAAAATTCAATGGACCAACATGCACTGTGTGACTTTTAACAAAGCACTTCATCTCTCAGACCCTCTGGTGACTCATCCGAAAACTAAGGACAATCCTTGTTCTCAATCGTATGGTTCCTTGGTTGATCATTTTCTGATTTTTATTCAAGTTGTTGCAAAGAGCAACAAAATTGCATCATCAGTTTGGATTTGATGGCACCTATTTTGTATAATATAAACTGTGACAGTTAGAACCCCATTCTAAAATCTTTGTCAAGTTCATTTGGTCTCTTCTATCTGTACCTTATAAGCATAGAGCTATACTAATTTGGACAATAGGACAACATTTTCCCCAAATTTTAAAGATTTAAATAAAATGATAGTTTTATATCCTCAAGACTTGTAATGGATCAATCCCTGGAATATTTACATAAATTCAGTGACTTATTAGTTGGCTGAAGTTCTTAGCATTGCAGTAAAAAGTTAATAGCTATTAGCAAGCATTCTCGAGATTGGTTATCATCTACTCACTCTAGGTTAAATTCTTGTTTCACTCTAATGGTGCCCTAAATTGCTCATTGAAAGTAATTTGAATCCTGAAGTAAAAATAAACTCAGCATTAGCATCTTACATAAGAAAACATTATAATAATAAAGACTAGATGACTTTAGGATTATCCAATAGGTCATGGGTTTAAAAAAAAAGCCCAATAGATTAAGCTATAAATATTCTTTTAATAGAAAAAGAAAAACCAGATGTAAAACCATCTAATGTTTTCAAGCAACTTGAACAAATTAGATCAACAAAATGCAGAAGTTAGTTGTTGCAAAATAGCCTCAAAACATGCTTTGGGTAGGAAAATGCTTGATACACACAGTATACACTGAATGCACGTTAACTCTCCTAAGTACAATTATCGTTACAGAGCCTGAGGCTCTGTTTTCGTGCTAGAGAAGTTTTTAACATTGACAAATATTCAATAGTCATAGTTCTTGTTTCTTGTCTGTTCTGCCTTGAGAAGAACTCACTTCTAAGAAGGATGTTTCCTTTCCTCACCAACATAAATGAGGCACAGTGTCCTGGACTTTGTGTCTGTGCTTGTTGTTTTGTTTTGTTTTAGTTTTTGTTACCATTTTTTGATATACACACTAGCTACTTAATTCCCAAACCAGTATTTTTCTTAAAGCCATAGTATCTGTCTTTGAAAGACCTTTTTCATTTAAAACCAAAAACAATGACAAGTGTTATGCTAAGTACCATAGTATCCTAATGTATAATTATGTTCGCATTACCTCCTCTACATTTTCATCCAAAACAAGGGCAAGGGAGTGGAAGATGCTATAAAAGTATCCATTTATAGTAATTAATCTATGTACTACATCATCTGTGTTGCATGTGTGTACATAAATATGTATGTATATAGGGAGCTATGTATATGTACATATCTATATACACAGAATATAAATTTTTAAATATCATATGTCTAAGAGATGGGAATATCACTTTTTTATCATTATAAATTTGTTTTCTAAATTTGCTATGAGGAGTAAGTACTACTTCTATAAGCCATATGAATAATAAGCTTAAAATAAAGTGTGTTTGGTGATGGTTGCACAACAATATGAATGTAAATACTAGTACCACTGAATTGTGCACTTATAAATGGTTAAGAGAGTAAGTTTTGTTATGTGCGCTTTATGTCAATAAAAAATAACAGTTATAAAACATGTCTTATCTATGAAGAAAGCACGGTTAGTAACCGCCATTCTAGCACAAGGACAATTCCCACAAGAACATTTGCCTCTTCTTTGCTTATTACTCCTGGATCCCAAATTGGGGCCTAGAAAAGGCAGTCTTGCTGAAGGTCTGTTTGCCCTCTAGTACCCACAGGGCACAGATAAAAGTGAGTTTTCCCAGCTTGAGTCTGGCTGCCAGGCCATTGCGAGGGAGTGTGGGCTGGTGAGGGTACAGTCCCTACTTAATTATGTTCATGTGACAAATTCAGTGCATGTGTGAAGGTGAATCACCTAAAGGCATATTACCCAGAATTATTCACTACTCATATTTGAGTATCTGTCCACAAATTTGAGTTCTCACTGTGCCTACTGTTTTATAGCCTTCTCTTCTCACTGTGCACACTTCAATGTCATTCAATATTCTTCTAAATAGCAATTGTATGGCTGCCTATATGTGTCAAATGACTTAACAAACACCTTATGCTTAATCCTTTAGATTATTTCTAATTTTTCACCATTATAAATAGCACTGCCATGAGCATCCTTATGCAAATACATTTTTCTTCTATAGACAATGGCATTCTCCTACTTTGTTTTAATTAACAAACTTTATGTTTTTAGCACTTTAGGTTCACAGCAAAAATTGAGTGGAAATTACAGAGAGTCCTATATGTCCTCTGACCCCACACGTGCACTCTCTCCACCGTCAGTATCCCACCCCGCAGTGGTACACTTGGTACAATTCATGAACCTACACTGATATATCATCATCACTCCAAGTTCATAATATGCACTAATATTCACTCTTTGAATATCTTTTTTATATCTACTATATCTTCCTTAAGATAAATCTCTTAAAGTGGAAAGATAGGAACAGGAGACAAAAATGTACAGATTTATTTTGTATGCCAGTTTCTCACTATGCCTAAGCCTGAGACCTTCTCCCAACATGGCAGAGTAAATTGTAATCAGTCAGACATGGGTTCAAATCCCAGCTCTGAACTTCCTAGCATGGTGCCCTTTGGTGCAACTCAGCCTCTCAGCTTCAGTTCCTTTGCACCCAAAACAGTGATAATAACAACCACCTCCCATGACTGTTGTATGAATTAAATGAAATCACGTGTAAACCTGCTACTCACAGTTCCTAGTGTCAATCACTATTTTGCCAAGAATTTGTTGAGGCCAAGGCTGTAAATCTAAGTGAGTCAAAGTCCTGAAAGTCGGGGTTGGCTGTAAATCTAAGTGAGTCAAAGTCCTGAAAGTCGGGGTTGTTTCCTGACCCTTTAGTGAGCTGTACCACATGCAGAGCATCTATCTCCTCAGACTAGACACCCACTTTGATCTCAGATCATCAATTAGGATCTAGGCTCTCGAGTTAGGTGCCCATGTGACTGACCTACCTGAATAATCCACAGGGTGATCAACGGGATGATCTGATCCCAATGCGTCCTTACCTCTCCATCGGGCCAGGATTTGCTGTGTGTAAATACACTTCCTCCATGAAGCTTAGCCATGTGACTTGCTTTGGCCAATGGCCTGTGAACAGACTTAATACCACATCTACCCAGAGGTTCCAAATATGTGATTGTGGTTGGACTCACCTTCCTGTGCTCCTTGCTTGCACCAAGGAGCAAGCCTGGCCGCTGCTCTCCCATCTGGGCCCTGGAAATAAAAAAGGGATATGGAACAGACCTGACCTCCTCTGCAGCCAACCCACACACCAACCTGGAAGAGATTATTATTTGTTGTTACAAGCCCATAGACGTGGAGGGGCCTCGCTGGCTAATACCCATGGTTGTTCATTTCTACCAACGGATACATGCTTGACTGCAGAATAGAGACATCAAGGGAAAGGAAGGGATCTCTTGAGGCATCTTTGTTCTCAGACATTTACTAAAAGCAGGGCCACCGTAATGACCCCACCTTCCCTTCCCTCCCCCGTAATAAAGGCAAGGTACCATGAAGTGTTAGCAAAGATAATATGTTTGAGGAACTACAGCCAAGGTCCCAAGATAGACAGGCTGGTAATGGAAATCTGCCTTGTCTCACGTTGGTTATTTCTCCCCAGGGGTGATTTACAAGGTGATAAAAGACTTCAAGCTGCAAAAGGTACTTAGGCCGTTAAAAACCAGCTTTTTATGATCCCTTGTTCTTTATAGTACATGTTGTTTCATTAATCAAATGCTTATTCTATTAGAAGTCCCAAACCTTTTTAAGATGGTGGGACATTTCATTTTTATTGCCCTGAAGTGACATTAAATTCCACATGCCCCCCTGCAGGCCACTGGTGAGTTCTTAATGTTCAGGCTCTTTGCTTCCTCTGTCCTCTTTGATCATATCTATTTTGTATTAATAGTGTAAACTTCAAATTTACTGTCTTGCTTTGTGTTGATATTGGAATAGATGCTGAAAAAGTTAGGCAAAGACCATTTTCTTCCATGGCCATGTATTTTAAGTCTGGAGCTAGTCGTCAATGTCATGATCAAGCACATGGGCTTGTACAGTATTCCTCGTCTCTTCTGGTATAAGCTTCAACTGGCTGTCGTAACTTCAGCAGGTAAAATTAGGTGCTCTCATCCACTCAGCCCAGAGCAAAGCCTTCAAGTCATTCTCTCCCTTGTCAAAATGGGTTTTATACGGGAATTTCTTGCTGCACATTTTCATGACCAAAGTGATCATCATTCTCTACTTGTCATTTTTAGACTCTTCTGAGTAATATATAACTGCATAACTCTCCATTTATAGTTCACAATCATTATGTAACAGCCACCTCAAGTTGCTCTTTAGAAACAGATGAAATATGTATTAGGTAGGTAGAAAGATAAACTGATAGAGACAGAGATCAACTAATATTCACATCATTTTCACTAAATTATAATTCATAAATATATCACAGACTTTAAAAGATGTTTTCAGACAAATGCAAGCCCTGACTTCTTATTGACTTGACTGTAACAGTCAAGATTAGATTTTCTAAAGAAAGGGCAGACCAAACCACAGTATTTAATAAACAGATCTCACTGACAGGAAGCAAGGAAACAAACATGGGAAGAAAGGAGGGAGGGAAAGAAGAAGGGAGGGAGGAAGAATTTATCTGTGTGAGAAAAACAAAAACTGGAAACAGGGAACAACACTGACAACCATGGAATCCCTCCCAGTTCCATCCCCTGTGGGAAGGAGACCCCACCTCTAATTAGAGTATTGACAGGGCCATGCGCTCTCTGAGGTCCTTAGTATTTTCAGAATGTCCTCAACTGTTTCTTGCTCTGTACCTTAAAACAGGCACACACTTCCCATGTAGAAAAGAAATGTGTATTTGGCAATCATCTGCCTTACATTTCCCCTTTCCTTGTACAAGAAAAATTGTAATGTTGTAAATCTGACTTTGCTCCACATGCTACTGAAAGTGGCTCTCAACACTGACAAGGCATCATGAATCCCAATTCTAGGTGCTTCCTTCTTCCCTTCTTTTGATCTGTCTATAAGATTTGACTCTAACTGTGCATTCATTCTTAAACCTTTGCTCTAACAAGGCCATGTTCTTACAAGGCCATTCCTGCTCAGTTTCCTTCACTAGCTTTCTCTCCTCCCTTCACCATCTAACTATGGCATGAAGCCACAATCTTTAGCCATCTCTCTGTCATCTTTTTGTTGAGCACTCATTGATCTTCATATGAACATAATCTTAAAATATCTGTCTCTAACGCAGACCTCATGCCCATGCTTCATTGCCTGTAGTGAACCTCCTCTGGGATGGACATGTGCATCTGCTTCACCTCCAATCCCAAATCCCCAAACATTTACTCAGTGCCTCTTCCTCTTTATTCCAGCTGCCCAAATCTCAATCCAGTCCCCATTGCCCCACCTATGGTTTACTATAGCTGCTTCCCCTACAGCGGCCTGAG
Source organism: Myotis lucifugus (assembly GCF_000147115.1). Taxonomy (NCBI): domain Eukaryota; kingdom Metazoa; phylum Chordata; class Mammalia; order Chiroptera; family Vespertilionidae; genus Myotis; species Myotis lucifugus. The sequence continues at coordinate 471,150 of NW_005871150.1, read as the reverse complement.
CCCAATCTCTCCCTGCTCTGTTCTACCATGAAGACAGGTTGTTTCCAGAATCAACTGTGGTACCTATCACACTTTTATTTTCATTTTAAAAATATATTTTATTGATTTTTTACAGAGAGGAAGGGAGAGAGATAGAGAGTTAGAAACATCGATGAGAGAGAAATATCGATCAGCTGCCTCCTGCACATCCCTACTGGGCATGTGCCCGCAAAACCAGGTACATGCCCTTGACCGGAATCGAACCTGTACCATGAAGACAGGTTGTTTCCAGAATCAACTGTGGTACCTATCACACTTTTATTTTCATTTTAAAGCATATATCTGGTCCCCATACATAAATATTGTTCTTTATTAGGTCTTAGGTAGGGCCCCCAAATTTATTTTAATCACACACATGGGTTGTATTAGTTTCTAGGGCCGCCATAGGTGGTATCACAAACTGGGTGATTTAAGGAACAGAAATTTCCCTTCTCTATTCTGGAGACCAGAAGACTGGAATCACGGTGCTGGTAGAGACCTGCTCCCTCTAGAAGACACTAGAGGAAAAGCCACTCCAACCCTCCTACCCAGCCTCTCGTAGCCTCAGGCACTCCTTGGCTTGTAGATGAGCATCTTCTCCCTGTGTTGTCATGACATCTTCCCTCTGCACGTTTGTGTCTCTGTGTCCACATTTCCCCTTTACATAAGAACACTGGTCATATTAAGGCCCACACTAATGACCTTATTTTAACTCAATTACCTCTGTAAAGACTCTATTTCCAAATAAGGTCACATTCTGAGATACTGGATGTCAGGACTTCAATATATCTTTTGGGGGGTGGGGGAGGGGGATCACAATTCAGTGCATAACACAAGTAATCCTAATCATAGTATAAACTTGTGAACCATTGCTATAGACCAAGGGTCAGCAAATTACATCCCACAAGCCAAATCTCCCTCCTACTTTGAGAAATGATGTTTTATGAAGACACAGCCATACCTATTTGATTATTTTTTGTCTGTGGCTGCTCTCATGCTATAACAGATGAGTCAACTGTTCACAGCTGAGTCTGTGTGGTCTGCAAAGCTTAAAATCGTTACAGAAAAAGTTTGCACGCCCTGATTCCTACCACTGTTACCCAGTGAGGGTAGTAACACTGATGGAAGAGAAGAGGATGTTATGTGGCATCCAGATATAAAACCAAATAATAATTAATCATAGAGTGAGAAATATATTCCCTTTTTAATTTTCTTTCTATTGTTATGGTTACATAAAGGAGAAGATTTTTTTCTAAGGGATCTTTATTGTTTTTTTAATACTTGTTTACATCTGTTTATAACAGAGAACAAACAGACTTCAGACTTAGAAACTTGAGCAGAAAACAGTATCTACCTGTAATTCAACATTTTTCTATTGTATTCATTTTTTATGTTTATTTCAACTAATGACCTTATTTTAACTCAAATGCAATTTAAAACAAATGATATTTGTTTTTCATGCACAGATGCACAGCAGTGATATAATTTACTTTTAAAATAAGCCATTTAAATAGAATAATCATTTAAAGAAAAAATATGAAGTGGTATGTAGTAAAACTGGTGTTCAAATAGAGGAGAAAAAAATCCCAAATGTATTCACTAATGACTGAAATTTCGTATCACTTACATCATGTCACTCCCCTGCTCAAACTCCTTCAGTGGGTTCCCTCTTCACGCTAGCAATCATGGCCATTCACTATCTGGTCTTGCTCTATGTCTACAGTTTTAGCCAACCACTGCCCACACTTGACATAAACTTGACATAAACTACTCATGAGCCAGACTCTCTGGTCTCTCCTCTACCCACATCTTTGCCTTTTCATCTCTCAGTCAACTAACACTTTTCCCAAAATTTAATACTATTTTCCATCCCTCGTTTTCTGCTATTTCTTTTAGGACCAATTGGGCAACAATTGTAACTAATGGTGAGACTTTCTCCCAGATCTCCAACTGCACTTCACCGTCTGTTCTATACAAACTGTCTTTTCATGACAGTTTTGATCCTTACCCTAGATACTAATAAACATAACATATGTGAGCCTTACCCTCCCTAGGCTTAAAGGCCTTGGAGGAGAAGGGACAAGCAAATCACCACAGGGCAGTAAGTGCTGGACATCATGAAAGGGAAGGTGCTGTGGGAGCATCTAGCAGGGAGAGCTTACTATTCGAGAAGGTTAGATCAGCCCTCAACAAGGAAGTGAGAACTGAAGGATGAATAGCAGTTAGCATGGTGAATGAAAAGGGTGGAAGAAAGGGGAGGGGTGGAGGCAGAGGGCATGAAAGGGCTGGAGGAATTTTGGCAGAAGAGGTTTGCAAGCAAATTTCAAGGACAGGAGATGGGAGGGAGCATGGCCAGTTTGAGGAGGTGTAGGATGTACATGACAAAGAGATGAGTGATTATAGCAAGTGATGATCTGGGAGGGAGTGAAACAATGCGTGCAAGGCTATGTAATCGTTGTGGTGTTGAACTCTGGAGCTCATGGGAGCCACTAGCAGGTTTAAGTCAGGCAAT
>NW_005871150.1:442807-468520 GCF_000147115.1 Myotis lucifugus | reverse complement strand
CCTGGTGAATGATGATGCCATTCACAATGACAGAAAACTCAGGGAAGAAACAAACTTAGAGGCGGGAGGTCTTGGGAGAGGATGAGAAACTGTGATAAGCATTGCTCCTTCTAAGATCTCCAAGAGATGGTGCCTGGGGTGAGGTCAGATTTGGCGTCTAAGGCTCAGAAAAGATACAAAGCTGGGAGGCTCCATATCACAGAGCATTGAAGTTGGGCTCATCTTTGCAAACCTGAAAAAAAGCATGGACCTACATAGCAATTTTGCATATAATTTCAGGGAAGCCCCTGGCCCCTGAAGTCTCTCCATGGACCCTAGATTAGAAGCCCTGCTCTGAATGATAATAGAAGCTGCGGGATTGGGTGAAACAACCCATGGAGGTAATAGAGCAGAGGACTTAGGAAGCCCAACACTTAAGAAACCAGCAGAGGGAAGAGAAGTAGCGGACTGAGAAAGAATGGCCTATGAAGTGGGAGAGGGGGAAGACAGCATCCTAGAGGACAGTTGCTTTTTAATCAGTATTATTTTGCCCATTCTTTCTGTATCACACCTCTGCAGGTTCTTTAAAGACCAGGCCTTACATTTCTTATGTACTCCTTGTATCTGACCATGGAGGCTCAGATGATAAGCAACTGATACACAGTGTCATTAATTAAGTTCACAAATGATGAGGAGTTAGTAGGCTGAGCTTGGTATGACTTCAAAATAGTAAAACAACTAACCGAGTAACCTATGGGATAAATACTATGTGGAAACTATGGGACAGTTTACGCAACATAGCCTAGAACAGGGGTCCTCAAACTTTTTAAACAGGGGGCCAGTTCATTGTCCCTCAGACCGTTGGAGGGCCGGACTATACTTTAAAAAAAAAACTATGAACAAATTCCTATGCACACTGCACATATCTTATTTTGAAGTAAAAAAACAAAATGGGAACAAATACAATATTTGTATTTGCATGTGGCCCGCAGGCCGTAGTTTGAGGACCCCTGGCCTAGAACGTAGTCTGCCCTTAATACATGTTTGTGGACTTGGCATGTGAAGCTACACATGGGTTAACAGGAGCTGCATCTAGTCTAGCAAAGAGTGACACTGGCTATGCCGAACACACAGGGTGCTGTCCAGTCGTCGCTGGGCTAAGAATCAGGAGAACTGGGTTCCAGGCCCAATTCTGTCACCAAGTAGCTGTGTTGCGGTGGGTAAACCTCTGCACTTCCAGGGTCTAAGGTTCAAGTTCTGATGTTCTGCATTGTCCACTCTGTGCCTTTCCCGCTGGACATGCGGGACTCCACTGATGCTAAGGCAGATGGGTGCTGATTGCAAATGGCCTATCACTTCTCTTTGACAATGCACCTCTTACAACGAAAGTAATTGTTACCAAACTTTGCACACCTGCCAACGTGTTATTAGATATATAAAAGACAGAATCTTCCCTTTCGGAGTAGTGTTTCTACTGATTATTTTGGCCAATGAGCAATTTCTAAGAGTGGGGGACGGTGATTAATTGCCAAATGGTTTTAATCTATTATCTAACGCCATTCTACTACTAATGGGAAGGGGGAAATGAGTAAATCCGTCACTAACCTCAGCCTAGTCTAAATAATAATTAATTTTTTGTAAAAGGCTAAGTTTGCCAAATATATCGAGAGTGTACGCAGGAAAATAAAACACGACCCTAACAACAAACAGATGGCGTTCTCCTTTCTGTGATTGTGTTCACTTTTGAAGTTTTAGAGAAACTACGCAACACTCATGCTTTCAATTATTTCCCCAGCTGACAGAGGCAGCCCCCAAATGTACGTTTTCCTTTATAACTGATTGCTCTATCATTCCAGTTCATGAGTCGGAGCTTGAAAGTCTCCTCAGTGGAAGAAAGAGAAATAAACTTCAGCAACCTCTTGGCTTGGCACCCAAAAAAAATATTTGACTAAATTTAAATCATCATTTGGCTGGGTCCCCTCTCCCACGTTCTTTCTTCAGAGAAAAATAGGGAAAGGGAACTCAAAGAGATGGATCCAATTAGACTAACTTTGTCTTTTATTTTTCTATTGGAAAAAGTTACTACACTGGTAAATATTAAGTACACATGGACTTTTCTTTTGTTTCTTCTCCTTTATCTTCTTGGCTGTATTTTTACTGTTCAAACTGAAGGAATACCCACAGATAGAGATGAGGAATGTTTTATTCTTGTCCAAAGCATTCTAAATTGGGCATATTATCTGCTACATTTTTTTCCTGAAATTGGAGAAAAGGAAAAGAACAATAATATAATTTGGAATAATGTAAAAAATTCGGAGTGGTTAAGAAAAAATTCTTGCCTAGCCAATGTGGCTCAGTAGTTGAACGTCGAACTATGAACCAGGAGGTCACAGTTCAATTCCTGGTCAGGGCACTTGCCTGGGTTGCAGACTCGATCCCCAGTAGGGGGCACACAGGAGACAGCCGATCAATGCTTCTCATCACTACTGTTTCTATCTCTCCCTCTCTCTTTCTCTCTGAAGTCAATAAAAATATATTTTTTAAAACAAGAAAAATTCTCAATTAGATTCATTTATTCATTCATTCAAAAAATACTTATGGGGTACCTCCCATGTCCCAATAGTTTTCTAGGTTTTGTGAATATGGTGGTGAGAATGACAAATAAGAAACCTGTCTTCCTCAAGCACCTTACATTCTACTCTAGGGGAAGAGAGAGGATAAATGAGAAGCAAATACATAATCAAGATGATTTCACGTGATGGAAGCATTGTGGAGAAGATACACAGGTAATGTGACAGTAACTGCAAACCTAGCCAGGGTGGCTGGGAAACCCTCTCTTAGGAGAAGACACTTGAGAGGAGAATTGAAGAAGAGAAAGAGTCAGCCATAAACAGAGCTGTACAGTCTGGAGGTGAGGAGAGAGAATCCCAGGCCGAGGCAGAGAAAATCCCAAGACCCTACGTGGGAAGAGCTTTGTGTATTTCTAGCAAGTGTGTTAAAGGATGACGCTGTTTGTTCCCATGCATCACTTGTTTTAGGCACACATCACACCTGAACGCGCTAAGAACTCCTAACATCCCCATCACACGGGAGATGAAACTGACAGCCAGAGAGATGTAGCTTGCCCACATCACCGAGGAAATAAACGACAGATTGCGAATGGGACGATTTCTTACTCCAAACGTATTCTACATTGTCTGTCAGAATGATGCTTCTGCTGCGCACGGCATAGAGCTACTGGACCAAGAACAAGAGAGCAAAACAGGCTGACTATGTTTTATACAACTGATATATCGGCCCAGAATCCTGTACATCCTGAACCACGTGGCCTGTCTGCTTCCTCTGTCCCCTTCCACAGCACAAGCTCAGACAGGCCCTGACGCCCAGCTCTCTGCAAGGCGGCCTCACTGTGGGTGATGGTAAAGAGCAGGCCCCTCTGGCTAAGGAAGGGTTAAAGGGCAAGGCCTTTTCACAGGCACACTTTGGTCTCGATTGAGTATGCTTTCGGTTATCAGCATATTCAAAGTGGTTTCAACCATTAAGCCAAGAAAAAAATAGCATGTAAAATATTTTTATGGGTAATTATGCATTGAAACCCCCTCAAATTCCTACACAGGAAAATAAAATAAAATAAAAACCTTTCAAATGAAAGCCCAGCATAGGAGGGGGTGCTTACGGCCCCATCTCCTCTGGCCTGTGCAGGCTGTCAGCACTGACCTCCGGCAGCTTTCTCCTGTGATTCCTGACTTACCACAAACATTTTATTTCTCTGCCTAAATCTTCCTCCAGGCATCCTGATGACTTATTCATGCAACAAATATTGTATGTCTTAGGCATGCACGGAGCCGTAATAGCAGACAGAAATGCGCAGTCAAATGAGACATGTCCCCGGCCCCCACGAAGCTATAGGAGAGATGGTGTTTTTGTTTAATTATGATAAATGCCTTCACAGGAAAAAGCACAGGGAACCGTGAAGACAGAAGGGAGGCAGGTGCGGGGACCACTGCTCCTTATCATCTCACCTTTGTCTCGTAACATGTGGCAGTGTGAGACCTGCCCTTAGCCATCCTTGTAATCGATTCTTGGTGAGCCAAAATGCCCCCCCCCCAAAAAAAATGTCCTTTTTGGTTATCAGGGTTGGACGCTTTCTTGTTACCCATATTGTTTGTTTCAATGGCTCTTTATCTTTAATCACTCGCATGGATTTCTCAGCTAGTTCATGTTTGTTTCTAGCAAAATGAATAATTAAGATTATTTGTTCTTCCCTTCTTAGAAAATGTCTTCTTTTTTTTAGATTTAGGTTTTCATCTCTGAATAATTTTTTGCAGGTAACTTCCTCTGGGAAGCCTTCCTATCCATTGTTTTACTTGACTTTATGGTTTACTAGAGGACTGGTGCACGAATTCGTGCACGAGTGGGGTCTCTCGGACTGGCCAAGGGGTCCCAGATTGGAGAGGGCAGTTCTTGGGTGACGCACCCCATAATCGGGCTCCCTCCTCTCTGGTTCCGGGTGTGTCACCCGAGAGCTGCAGCTGCCAAGTCACTGCAGCTTGGCAGCTCCTATGTTGAGCATCTGCCCCCTGGTGGTCAGTGCGCATCATAGCTACCGGTTGGAGCATCTGCCCCCTGATGGTCATTGAGCATCATAGCTACTGGTCAGACGGTCAAACGGTTGGATGGTCACTTAGGCTTTTATATATATAGATTATTACTCCAAGTATAGCAAAGAGTAAGCATTTAATAAGTGCTTTGAAAGTGAAAATGTATATTAACAATCACAATGGAGGAAAATAAGTAATTATATTTATTTAGGATGCCCACAACCATAAAACCCCAGACTCAACAATATATCTGAAGTAATTGTATATCTCTAGAAAGACATGTTCACGCATAGTATGACTACAGTCAGATGTACAGTGACGCTTGGAGCAATGGGACAGACTAACACTCCAGCACGTCGGTTTCTTACTCTAGGCACTGATGCTTTTTCGGGTTTAAGGCTTGACTGATAGTGTTTTAATGAAATAGATGTCATTAGATTTTTGTGGAGGTGACTAAAAATGCCATCTGGAAGTCTCAGTTAAGCAACACATGTGACAGATACATGTCAAGACTTCTCTTTAATTCAACATTTAATTACTGAGTTCTGTGACACACAGGTGTCTCTGAGTACCTGGCCCGAGAGTGTCTGGGAGGCAGGAACTTGTCCTCCACTCTGCATCCTTCATCACCCTGCACAGCTCCTGGCACACAGGAGGTTTCAGTACCTGACATGGTAGCACTTAATATTTTTTGTCATGAGTCCAAACCTCTCAGTTAACTTAAGGTAGTTTTAAACAGTGAAGTTCCAAACAATTGAAAGGAATAAACAGTTACTTTTTTTTTTTAGAAAAAGCAAGGTCCTATCAGGAAAAAGCATACTTTTACTGCTGTGGCAGGTCCTCACCGTGTGTGTGTGTGTGTGTGTGTGTGTGTGTGTGTGTGTGTGTGTGTAGTGTGTTAGGATGAATGTGGATGGTGGCACGGAAATCACCCAGAAGGGGCTTCTCAGAGTGCACACACCACACCCAGGCTCAGGCTCACTGAACCAGATCTCAAGCAAGTGGGGATAGATGCTCAGGGAGGGTTGGTTCATGAATGGTTTTTTGTTTGTTTGTTTTTATTGTTAATCCTCACCCAAGGATAATTTTTCCTTTGATTTTTAGAGATAGGGGAAGGGAGAGGGGGGAAGGGAGAGAGACAGACAGAAACATCGATGTGAGAGTGACACACCGATTAGAAAGATATCAAACCTGCAACCCAGGTATGTGCCCTTGACCTGGAATGGAACCTGAGACCCTTTAGTATGTGGGCCAGCGCTCTAACCACTGAACAAAACACTGGCCTGGGCTCATGAATGTTTTTAAAGCTTTCCTTGTAACTTCACCCCCTTCACTGCATCCTTTACCAAACCCCCACCCTTCCCTTTTCTCTATGTAACCTACTATTCTGAGGTTTGTAAAAATTAGAACATTTGGGTGTTAAAATGTGTGAGGAAAGCTAGGATGCAATCCAGAGTTAAGAGGTATGCCCTGAAGGGAGAAGGCTCCATTCAGTCTTTGTCTTTCAGACACCCTTTTCATTGCAAAACGTCCCCCAGGGAACCATGGGAAGCTGGACTCTCCTCCCCTTTTGATTTTCAGTTGATGCTTTAATAGAGGGCTTCCTGCACAGATGTAGAGAACGGTCTCCTGATTCATTAGCAATAATGGGATGAGCTGCCCTTAATTAGAGACAGAGATTAGTTTAAATAAAAGGAGATTAAATTTAGATTCACTTATTATTCTTCCCATCCTTAGTACTCTTGAACCTGTTATGGGTGGGATAGGACAAGAGAACTGGTGATTGTGTAGAATATGAATCAATTAACAAAATTTTATGTGCCTGCTCTGTGCAAGTATTGCTCTGTATAAGCCATAAAGAGAGATAAGACATAATAGAACGAATACACGCACAGAGAAAGATAGAGACAGAAAGATGAGAGAGACAGAGATTAAGACAGAAAGAATGAGACCCAGATTCTACTTTTTCTTATTTTATGATAGAACTTTGTTTTTTCTCTAAACTTGCATGTGACCCCTCCCCCCAACATAGACTCTATATGGAACTTTTTTCTGCTCTAAAATCTGGAAGGTCTCTGGGGAAAGTTTGCAAAGTGTTACTAGTAGCTTTTACCCAAATTAAAGTATTTTTCATACAGCACAGCAGAATGGCTCTCCATTCTTAGACCAGCCCTCCTTTTTTAAAAAATGTGATACCCCATTTGTTATCCTGAAATAAAACCCATATGTAATATAATCTACCTGAATACCTAAGTTATTAAAAATCTTTAAATTTATTGTCTTTTAAGTTAATTGAAAATCAAAAAAAATCAAGCATTAGTAATATGGCAGTGAACATAGGTGCTTTCCAAATTTAAAAAAATAATAATATAATGCCATATTAATAATATGGAAAAGAAATAAAAGCAAATAAAGACATTTTAGGGATAATTTGTATATATTTAATTTTCCTGATTATTTTTCTTTTTCATATAACATGGGTAATTTTTAGACTACCTCATCTTTTTTAAAATATATTTTTATTGACTTCAGAGAGGAAGAGAGAGGGAGAGAGATAGGAACATCAATGATGAGAGAGAATCATTGATTGGCTGCCTCCTGCATGCCCCCAACCGGGGATCGAACCCGCAACTTGGGCATGTGCCCTTGACTGGAATTGAACTGGGACCCTGCAATCCACAGGCTAACGCTCTATCCACTGAGCCAAACTGGCCAGGGCTAGACTACCTCATCTTAAAACGGTGAATAGATTTTCTCTTTTAAAATCAATACTTCCACGTAATTATAACTAGAGAACCAGATGATCAGTTTCTGAGCCAGTGATTCTTCATCTTTGCTGGGACACAGACTCCCTCGATCACCTGATAGACCTTTTCCTCCCCCCCCAAAAAAAATGCATGAAAGCACTTGTACAAAGACATTTCTTATGTTTCATGATCCTAGAAATCATCTGTGACCAAGATTAAGGTCCCTCTAGTATCCCAATGACAGAAAGTTCAGCATCATTTTCAAATGCAAATAGACTCACTATCTTCCTCTAGAGGTCAGCTGCCTCATGGCATTTAAGTTTATCCAGAAAGGCTTAGATTATATTTAGTGATGTCTCTGCACAGGTATAACATTAAGAAATTAGTCGTTTAATGTCCGCATTTTAAAAAACCATTATAAAAATGTGATAATTCAATGAGCCAAGATACACTAGTTCCTTCTCATCATGGTTTTCTTTATGCACAATTTGAGCAGCAACAGATATTTTTGTATATCTTTTTCTCAGGTGTGGGAATTTTAGAGACATGTGGTAGTCAATACCAGTTGCTGCTTTGTCATGTCACTAACTAGCTCTGCAGATGGAAGAACGCTGTGGCCATTCACCTTTGTCTTCACTCTCCTATTACCTTTCATCCAACTGGCTATACATCTTTAATTTTATTTAATTTCACGTCATTGTGTTATTATAGTTTATTTCTAACTAGCACTTACATAGGGCTATCATGTGGCAGGCACCATTTCAAGCACTGTACCAATACCAACTCACATAATTCTTTCCAACAACTTTATCAGATAAGTGTAATAATTGTCTTTATTTATAGATGAAGCAACTGAGACACAGAGAGATTAAATGAGTGGCCCAAGGTCAGAGAGGTAGTTACTGCGAAAGCCATGATTGGAGCGCAATTAGTCTGTCATACTTCCAACAATAAAGATAAATTAAAATAAATAAATACATATTTATACACTAATAAAAAAGAATGGGTAGGCTCCCAAAGAGCTTATAGTTCTGAATAGATATGCATAAAAAATGATGTCAACATCATGTGATATAAAAAATAAAGAAAGAAATAAAATCAATTATCTTTCCCTTTTTTGTTGTGTTTGTGTTTTCATGTGGCCCCCAAAATATTGACTGGGGAGTGGACCCGTTTGTTAGTTGTTAAATGGAGGAAATGTCATGCTGCTGTATAGAGAGAGCCCTTTTCATTTTGGACCTAAACATCAAACCATGTTCCTGCCAAACAGGATTTAAAATGCCAATTCAATCACCACGGAATAGAATATACTCATGGTGACTAACAAAATACAGAAACCAAGGAGAATACAGAGCCAAAGCTCTTCATTAAGTTAGAGTACGGAAAATGGCAGCATCAAACACTTGGACAACATTGACAGCGCATGCCTAAAAAAAGTTTCTATGGAAATAAGCTGATTCAAAAGACTTTAAAACATGGCTTGAAATATGTACATAATCAGTAGGCCTTCAATTGAGGCTTGAGTGATTTGCTCCTGTGTTGTAAACATGGAAAAATATCCATAACATGATACTACCATTCTTTCTCAGAAAGAATTTAGGAAGCATGTAAATGGATTCAGTAGGCTGTGAGCGCTGAGGCACCTGGACATACTTGGAACTTCAATACTGGATTCAAGCAAGCCTAGGCGAGCAGAGATTCATAGGCTGCAGGAAGAAGATGTTAGAGAAGAATTATTTCCCCAGTAATAGCCCGCAAATTCTCCTTTCTCTTCTCTCAATACCCATTCAACAATGCCTTGTCATTATCATAAAGTCATCTTAAGATAAAAAAATAAATGGAGTCTGGATGGTGTGGCTCAGCAGTTGAGCATTGACCTATGAACCAGAAAATCATGGTTCAATTCCTGGTCAGGCACATGCCTGGGTTGCAGGCTCGATCCCCAATGTGGGGTGTGCAGGATGCAGCCAACCAATGATTCTCTCTCATCATTGATGTTTCTCTCTCTCTCTCTCTCTCTCTCTCTCTCTCTCTCTCCCTTCCTCTCCAAAATCAATAAAAAAAAATTTTTAAACATGGAAATTGAACTTCTGGACCTAAATTTTTTGAAATAGCAGCTTCCTGATTACCAACCTCCTATACAACCACTCCGTCACCTCCCACTAAAAAAAATCATAAAACCTACAAGGAGAGCAAATACAACCATATATAACCCACATCTTTGACACAACTAAGAAACCAATCACCATGATCTTCAAATTACCTATAGTTATATATGAGGTCCCATTACCCACCCAATGCCACAAGCCTTCATGGCAAAAGAAAAGAGCAAATGATGGGCTTAGACAAAGCACAGACAATGTCACTCTCAGGAGATATTTGTGAAAGAAAGTAGAATGATTTCCAGGAAATATCATTAAGTGGCCGGAAAAAGGTGCAAGACAGCATATGCTGTATGCTACATTTGTGTAAGAAAGAAGCAAAAATAAGACAAAAACATATATGTGTTGTGATACTGTGTGGGCAAAAAGAAAAATAAATACAGAGAGTGAATTGCTAGAGAGAAGCCAGGTGGCAACTTTTAGGTTACCTAAAAGAAAACCATACCAATTTGCCAAATTGCTGTAAATGGGCATACAAGGAATGCATAGACTAAAGTTGAAGGACTATAACCAAATTCAGCATATAAATGAGATTAATTATTTACAGACAATTCAAGTCATAAGTAATGCCTTTAAGGAGTGGTGAATGGAGAAAGAATTATGGATAGATAAAGGCTGTACTATACAGATATAGAATAAATGTGGGTGGTCATATCATATCAACAAATGTTTTAAATAACACAGAAAGGTAACCTCTGTGACTACAAAAAAAAGATCCCTGGAGAGAAATGAGTTAGTCTTAGAGCAGCATTGACAGATAAGGGGCAGGTCAGTTGACAGTGCTCTCTCTCTCTGGGGCCTGAGATGGAAGGCTGACTACATAAGGTCTGCCAGCATCGGGAAGAAGAAAGACTCCATAGAAAACCAGTCAATTCATCATTGCAATTCTCACAAATAATATGATCTGGGATAAATATGTTCTGGATTTCATATTATTTCTTCCCTGACCTGTGTAGAAAGATAATGTTGAGATGCTTTGTAGATTGATGGTGGGGAGAGATAGAAAAATATATATGGTGCAAATGTATTTAATGTGTTTAACATTTGCACCATATATATATTTTATTACTTTATTTTTAGAGCAGTTTTAGGTCCACAGCAAAATTATACCCATATACCCCTATACTCTCAAAATTTAAAAAATTAATACTAATTACTGTTTATGGTTTGCCTAGATACTGGCATTTTAAACATGAACTCCAGTTGCTTCAGGTACACCAGTTGGAGACTCTAAGAGTAAACAGTGTGTCCTAATTTTTTCTACAGCAATCACTTATTGACTGAGACCTACTGTCTGGGTAAAACCTAAGTATTTTCAGGATGTTAAATTCAAATAGCAGTGGTCATCCATCTTTGTTTTTCAACAGCACAATTTTGTCCAGTTACATTACTGAAAAAATCTCAAATGAGCTAGAGAGAGGTGTTTAATGACATAGCACTTAGTATTGTCCTAGACCTCAAATTGCTTATCATTTGTATCGATGTGTTTACACATGTCCAAGTGCAGGCTTACCCAAATTGTAGGTTTCTCAGTTCTCTAACACTGCCTAACAAAGCACCCCGAATTTTAGTGCCTTGCATTTCTCACAGTTCTCTGGGTTAGCTGAGTGGTATTTTTTGTTGGTCTTCTGTGGGCTCACACTGTGTTGGAACTGAGCTTCTGGGCTGGCTGAGGCTGGGCTCAGCTGGGACAGCTCTGTCTTTCTCTCCATTAGTCTCAGGATAGATTGGCTCCTTCACCGGGAGGCAGCAACATTCCAAAACAGAGAAGGCAAAAGCTGCAAGGCCTCCGGAAGCTTGGGCTCTTCGGCCACATTCTGTTAGTCACAGGGTGGAACGTATATTACACTTCTTGCTAGGAAAGCTGCGAGATCCTGTGGCCATGTTTTTCAGACTACCGCAATGGATGGGAGTCTGAATACGCTGGCACAAAATGAGAGCTAAGTAAATATTAATATTTCCGTTAGTATTATAATTACTACAAAGAAAAACATTAAATTTACATTAAAGAAATCAGTGGTGTCTTAATTATATTTCCCAACATCAGCAAGGCCTTTAATGACTATTTGCCCAGGGTCTGTCACATACATATTCATTAAGTCAGCTACTAATATTACCACAAAATCCTCACTAAAATTATCACTCGTTAGTTCTCTGAACTGGTGTGGGGCCCTTTCTCTCTAAGCGTGTTGTCAAGACTCAGTTACATTGTAAAACGATCCCTACCTAGCACCTGTTCCAGCGTGTTAGGAAATCTCTAGTTTTCATTTTCTTTCTCTCTCAACCCTGCTCTCCCTGCCCAGCTATCTTTAGTTACAGTCTCACTGCTTCAAATTCATTTTCCCTTCAGCACCTCACCTCTTGAGCTACGATGCTTGGTTTTTATATTTTTCTTTGATTCCTGACTCCTTGTCCACTTTTAACCGCATCTCGTTGGCTATCCCTCATTTCACTCTCACGATGTGGCCCCCCTCTCCTCTACTCCTGCCACTTGACCTCAGTCCCGGGTCCTCCACCTGACTCAGGGCTCAGAGTCAGCCACTGCCAAAGACTCTACTTCTCTGTGAGGTCAGGTTATCAACACAGTCTCTCAGGGCCCACTGCACAGCTGCAGAACACACACACACACACACACACACACACACACACACACACACACACACCATCTCATCAATGAGCATGCTATGACTATGCCCAAGTAAACCAAACTTATTGGAAGATATTCACATGAATATAAGTAATAGAATCTAAATCAAAATAGTATTTGTAGCAAAAAATGAGTTTCAGGTTTTTGATGTTTTTGTTTACTCATTCAGAAATTACTTGATTTAGATCATCTCTAATGAGGCAGGAGAAAATAATCATAGTGGACCTTGAAGTTTATAAGTTGAGATTAATTTGATCCAAATGAGCACTAATGTTTTGTGATAGAGCACAGCATAGGGAAAGAACTGGATAAAATTATCCCTTTGCTGTGTGAAGGACAGACCAAGGAAGAGAAGCCAGGAATCCGGTCATTGCTTCATCTCCCGCACACTTGAATAGGGAATCAGTAAAAAGAAATATACCAGAAAATGAGAAGGAAGAAACAATAGAACTTGATTACAAACTGCACATCAGTGACAAAGTGGAGGAATAACATAAAAATAGCCAAAGTTTGCATTTTGTGTCACTACCAGTAATCTTTAAAAAAGTCAAAGGTGTCCTTTAGAAGGGAAGAATTTGAGACAAAAAAGAAAAAGATAAAAAAGTGAGAGGCCATACTAAAAAGAAAAGATCTATGAATCTGTTGTGTTAAAGATGCAACAAGATTGCATGAATATATTTCTTAGTTTAAATAAATGTATAAGGACTATCCCTCAGAATAACACCAACTTTAGGGTTATTAACACTCTTTTTCCTCTTTCCAATTAATTCCTACAAAGTTCTTATCAAATCTGCATTTGGAGAAAAGAATTACAAATATAATATAGTATTTATATTAAGTTAATGGAAAAAGAAACCACTGAAATAGAACTAATCAAAATGGTATCATTCTTTCTACTATGCATTCAAAATACCTGAAATGATATTAAGAGGAAGTTCAATTTGAAATAGGCCATTAACTAGCCTAATACTCGTTCTGACTTCTCTATGGCAACCTTAACTTGCTAGATAAGGCCAACAGGTTTGCATTCACTATCCAGCATAGCAAAGCCTCCATCATACTTATTCTTCACCCTACATTCCCAGATATTGGGAGTGACATTTGCCAAAGTCTGTTCACACTGACATAACAGAATACCACAGACTGAGTGGCCCATAAACAACAGAAATTTTTTTCTCATGCTTCTTGGAGGCTGAAAGTTCAAGCCCAGGGTGCCGGCAGATTTAGTGTCTGGTGAGGGACTGAGTCGTAGTTCATAGACAGCCATCTTCTCACAGTGTCCTCACATGGCAGAAGGGATAAGGGAGCCCTCTGGGATTTTTTTACAAGGACACTAATCCCATTCATCTCCCAAAAGCCCTGACATCCCAAAGGCTACCCCATATCCAAATACCCTCACACTGGGCATTAGGTTTAAACATGAATTTCGGGGGTGTAAGCATTCGCAACACTGTTGAACAGAAGGTAGGTGCAGAGCGAACTTTGCCTCAGGTGACTGAGAAAAACAGTGCTCACAACAATGTCATCTTTGCACAGGACATGCAGGCACATTGAAATTTGTTTGGGTTTTTTACATTGAATAGAGCAAATGCTTTTCTTTTTTACTTCTTTACAATTCTGAGCTGTAAGTAGAGTCTCAGAGCCTTGAAAATAAAGCAAAAAACAAAATAAAATAAATTTAGTTTAGTCAGGTCACTGTGGCTCAGCGGTTGAGTGTCGAACCAAGAACCAAGAGGTGGCTGGTTTGATTCCTAGTCAGGACATATGCCCCGTTGTGGGCTCGATCCCCAGTGGAGGGTCTGAAGGAGACAGCTTATCGATAATGTTTCTTTCCCATCCATGTTTCTATCTCTCCATCCCTCTCCCTTCCTCTCTCTGAAAAACAATAAAAACATATTTTAAAAAAAGAAAATATATGTAATGTACCTGCTAGCATTTACCCTAGAGATTACAGTAGGACAGATCTCAGAGTCGAGGAGATTTGAGCTCCACAATGGGAGCCTACAAATCAGTCTTTTCCAGAGCGCACAGGTGACCGTGTTAGGTACTAGTCCTGGTTGCCATATCCTCCAATACCATGTGAAGATCCCAGTCTCACACTTTTACCCTGAGGGAAGCACAGAAGATCCAGGATAGTCACAAGGAACCCGAATGTATGGCTCTCCAGCTGGGCAGAAGAGTTTAAAGGTCCTCCACAGGAGGTTGGTGAGGGGGGTCTCACCTCACGCCAGCCGGCCACTCAGCCTGCTCTGATTTCTATCACCTCCCTCAAAAGAACCATGAAATTTAACATCACTCCCTTTGAAGCTTCCATGTGACATGAGCCAGAAATAGGAAAATATATTTTATATATAGAAAATAGACTACATTCTAAATATGGAAATAGGCCACATTTAGGATTTAAGCAATCTAGTCTTGTACTTCTCAAATTTTCCTGTAGAAAAAGAAGATTTGAGAAGCCATTGGTTGGTGTTTGCTTTGTTTTCCTAATCCCTTGTAGAACAACACATTTATAGAAACTACAATATGAATTACTAACCCAGCTCATATCCTTATACACCACTGCAACAGCAGATTCATTTTCAAGTTTCTAAATATTCAGTTTCTGGACTCACTACCTGGTAACCGTTTCCAGACCACTCTTTTAATAGCACTAGTCCAGCCCAAACATGTATGGCTAAGAGAAGCAGGTGCAGATGGCTGTGACATGGCATAGCCAGGACTTGCCCATTATGTACACACTGGATATTAAAAAGGTGGCCCCAGTGGCACAGATATAAAGACAGGCAAGTGTTTATAGCATGATCTCTCACAGCAATCTTATCTGAAGAAGTCTCTGTTCTAGTTGGAACTATGAAATCCATATTCTTGCAAAGTGTGTGTGTGTGTGTGTGTGTATGTTTTCCCCATCATTACATTTCCATACATACAATTCCACCAAGTCATAAAAGTAATGAATTCAGCAAAACATTCATCCTACTTATATCTTGATCAACATTTCAAGCCCCTAACCAAGATCTATAATATATTTTCTCTTCTAACCTTTCTCTAAATTTTAGCGTTTAGTTCTCATCCAGAAAATAACGTAAGGGTTTACTCTATTTGTAGATTGTCAGCCAATTGCTTTACATACCTGGGGATAAAAGAATTGATCAATACATAGTTTCTAGTAGAGCATACCCAGTTATGGAAAATCAATAGTTTCAAATGTTTCAACTACCATTTAAAACACTGCCTTGGATAGTAAACAGGATGCAGGACTCCATCTGTCACATATCAACCAGAAAAGAGACATAAATCCACATTCAGAAATATGTGAAATCATTGGCTGTGCATAGACCATTATTTGATGGACATTGAATAAAAATCACAGCAAACACCAGGCCCTTTCTTGGCCCTCAAATGCTAGCAAAACCATCATAACAACTGCATAGCTTTCATACTGAGCCAACACTCCCTTCCTTTAGGCCAGTGGCTCTCACCTGGAGGCAATTTTGCCTATAGGGGACGTTCCGTAATGTCTGAAGATATTTTAGCTGCCACAACATACTACTGGCATCTAGTGGGTAGAGGCCAGGGTTGCTGCTAAACATCTTACAATGAACAGAACAGTCCCCATAACTGAGAATTTGCCAGCCCAAAATATCAACAGTGCTGAGGTTGAGAAGCTCTGTTCCGGATTGTTCTCAGCCATGTCTTTAGCAAGTGCCACTGATGACACTGGATGACCAATGTGTGTTATCCAGTCAGAGTTACTCAGTTTCTCCAGTTTATATGCAAGGTAACCTCCATACAGAACATTGCCTAAAGCCCCCACATCACATAAATACACACAGAGAGAGAACATGCACAAACACGACGTGAGAGTGCACACGCTCAAACTGGTTTCTCAATGATGCAGTACAGTGATCAGCAGACCTCACACAGAAGGGAAGGCTTCATCCTGCCCCCGTAAGAGTGGTGTACATGGCCCTGGCTAGTTTGGCTCATTGGATAGAGTATCAGCCCGCAGACTGAAGGATCACAGGTTCAATTCCAGTAAAGGGCACGTATCTAGGTTGCAGGCTCAATTCTGGCCCTGGTCAGGCATGTGAGGGAGGCAACCAATTGATGTATCTCTCTCACATGGATGTTTCTCTCTCTGTGTCTTTCCCCATCCCTTCCATTCTCTCTAAAAATCAATGGAAAAAATATCCCCAGGTGAAGATTAACACAAAGAAAAAGAGTCATGTACCTTGACTGGTTTAAGCAATGGCAGATGTTCATCCACTTCTACCAAGGATGGGTGAGGTGTAGTCTCCAAAGGAATTTCTACAAAGTTGTATTCCCTCTCAGAAAGGGATGTGCCTTCTTCCCTGGTATTTGGAGGCTGTGGAGTGAGGATGTGAAGCTTGAAGCAACCACAGCCATCTTGCAGGGGTAAGGGGACAAGTTTAAGGGCTCTGAGACTGTCAGAGTCGAAAAGTGGAGAAAGCTTGGTGCTGGATGAGCCGCTGAGTTAGCTAACCCAAGATCTGCCTACATATGTTTCCTTGATATGTAGCTTAGACATTTTCATTATTTAACATTGATCTTATTAGGAATTCTATTACTTGAAGCCAAATGCTTCCTGACTGCCATAACTTCTCAAATACACATTCAATGTTCTCTTGATATTATAAAAGGCAAGCACTCTGCCCTGACCATGTGGCTCAGTTGGTTGGAGCATCATCCTGTGCACGAGAAGGTCACGGGTTCAATTTCTCATCATACCTAGGTTGTGGGTGCAATCCCAATTTACAGGAGGCAAGCAATCGATGTGTCTCTCTCACATCAATGTTTCTCTTTCTCTCCCTTCTTTCTTCTCTTAAAAAAAAAGTCATGCACTCTATTATATATTAGTACCACAATGGTGTGTTTTTCAAGCTTTTTACCACTATTCAAAATTATAAATTTCTTCCAAATATAAGTAAGGGATAAAAGTTCAATCTACAACACAAGATTAGCAAACTTTCATTATGCAAATCCTTAACATGAATTGGAGCTTCCAGAGGCAAACTTCTGTGTGGGGTCTTTGAAGAAGGGATGATTCAGCTTGAGAAAGCCAGTTATACTTTCTATTACATCTGATGCTCTTTGATTGAGTGACTCTAAAGAGCTGGTAGAATGCAATATGTAGGCACACTTCATTTCATTGTGCTTTGCTGTATTGTCTTTTGCAGATATAGCATTTGTTACAAATTGAAGGTCAGTAGCAACCCTGAGTTAAACTAGTTAGTGTATTTTTCCAACAGCATTTGCTCATTTCTTATTTCTGTGTCACATTTTGGTAATTCTCAAAATATTTTAAATGTTTTTATTATTATTATATTTGTTACACTGGTCTGTGACCAGTGATCTTCGATGTTACTATTGTGATTGTTTGGGACACTTATAAGACTGCAAACTTAATTGATAAATGTTGTACTCTGACTGCTCCACAGACCAGCCATTCCCCCATTTCCCTCTCTTTGGGCCTCCTTATTCCCTGAGGCAGAAAAATATTGAAATGATGTCAATTAATAACCCTACAATAACCTCTAAATGTTCAAATGAAAGAAGAGTTACATGTCTCTGACCTTCAATAAAAAATTAGAAATGATTAAGCTTAGTAAGATGGCATATCAAAAGCCCAAATAGATGGAAAGCTAGGCCTCTGGCACCAGTTAGCCAAGTTTTGAATTCAAAGGAAAAGTTCTTGAAGGAAATTAAAAGTGCTACTCCAGTGAACACACAAATAACAAGAAAGCAAAACAGCCTTACTGCTGATGTGGAGAAAGTGTTAGTGGTCTAGATAGATCAAACCATACACAATATTCCCTTAAGCCAAAGCCCAATCCACAGCAAGGCCCTAACTCTCTTCAATTCTGTGAAGACTGAGAGGTGAGGAAGCTGCAGAAGAAAAATTTGAAGCTAGCAGAGGTTGGTTCATGAGGCTTAAGGAAAAGTGCAAACTGAAGCAGTAAGTGCTGATGTAAAAGCTGCAGCAAGTTATTCATAATATCCGGTTAAGATAATTAATAAAGGAGGTTAAACAAACAACAGATTTTCATTGTATATGAAACAGCCTTATATTGAAAGATGTGATCTTGGACTTTTCATAGCGAGAGAGAAATCAATGCCATGGCATTCCCCAAGAGATATGTCCATGTCCTAATCCTCAAAGCCTGTGAACCTTACCTTTATTGGGGTGGGGGGAAGTCTTTGCAGATGTAATTAAGTTAAGGATCTTGAGATTAGATCATTCTGGATTATGTAGATGGCTCTAAATCCAATCACAGTATCCTTATAAGAGATACACAGAGAAGAGGGGGAAGCAATGTGATCACAGAGGTGGAGATTAGAGTGATGCAGCCACAAACCAAGGAATTCCTGGAGCCACCAGAAGCTGGAAGAGGAAAAGAAGAATTCTCTGGAGCCTTTAGGAGTAATGCCCTGCCAACACTTTGATTTCAGACTTCTGGCCTCCAGAATTATGAGAGAATAATCTGCTCTTGTTTTAAACCATTAAGTTAGTGGTAACTTGTGCCACAAAAGAAATTAAAACAGTAGGGTAAGTCCTATAAATAAACTGAGTATAAAGGCCACAGTGCCAATATGAGGCACTAAAACCAATAGTATTTTTCTTTCTCTTCCATAAACAGGGATAGCAAAGACAATGCACTTTAGCAAAGATGCAAGACAACCAGTGATACCAGACCCTCCACAAGTAATATCCACCTGGAGGAAATGTCTCGACCTATGAGAGGCTTCCGTTCTGGATTCAGGAATAAAAGAATATTTCATTCTTTTCTTTTTTTCTCTCCACCTAAAAAATAAGTATCTCTTCTATTAAATAGCTATTGAAATAGTATTTCATTGACTGAACCACAATGGAAAGAGTTGAAATGGGTTATCAGTGAGATTCCAAAGCTCTCTGTCATTTTTTCAGCAATATGAGTTCTCTTTCATGCCAGAAATTTATCATATGATCAGAGTGATGAAATACACAAAATTTTATATGCAAAGTGTTCATCACAATATTATTTAGAGTAGCAAAGATATGGAAAATAAATTGAGTAACCATCACTGAGGATTGATTTAATACATTTTAGTAAAACTACACAATAAGACTCTATGCAGCTACCAAAAAAGGATGTTTCTAGTTATACTATTGTTAACAAGTAATATATTATTGAGTAGAAAGTCATTACAAAATATTATGAACAGCTTTTTTCCCTATCTTATATGAAGCACACAAATAGAAATGTCTGTAGATTATATAACCAAATATCAAGTGATTCTCTGGATTTAAAATTTTAAGTGATTCTTATTTATTTTGTTATGCTTATAACATCCTATATAATAAAAGCCCAGTGACCAAACGGCAGAATGACCAGAAAGACCGGTCAACCAGTTGCTATGATGCACACTGACCACCAGGGGGCAGACGGTCAATGCAGGAGCTGCCCCCTGGTGGTCAGTGTGCTCCCACAGTGGGAGCACCACTGGCTGACTGGGATGAGCCATGATCCCACAGAGGGAGCAGCCACTCAGAGGGCGGGTCCACAGCCACTCAGATGACCAGGATGAGCGGCGCTCCCACAATGGGCTGATCCCCACAGGCCACGCCCCCCACCAGTACACGCATCTAGTTTCATGCACCGGGCCTCTAGTTTCAATAATAAATATATATTACTTATGTAATTTTAAAGGTATTTAAAAATAAACCCCTTAGAAAATTATAGATGCATGAACCATTGTGAATTTTACCATAAGCTCTTCTATTCACTGATGCCAATAAATTAGTTGATTTTTCTGTAACTTGCCATCTGGGCAACTCAACATATTTTTCTGGTTTTATTATGCCCTTGTTTAAACTGTGGGGACTTTGCACATTTGTAGTTCATTAAGTGCCCTGTTTGAGAATCTAATACCAATTCCCTAAATACATAGGAATAAAATAATCAGAAAATAGTTAATAGAAAAAGCATCCTCAACAGTTTTTTCAGGGAAACCTACGGTTTCTCCTTTAAAAAGGTTATGTTGTATGACTCAAATTAAGTATATGACTTATAATAGGATCCACTTCTGACAACACCATTAAATAAAACCTGCCACTCACTTTTTTTAATTGTTGGGCACATTCCAGGATTATACAGTTATTATCATTGTTCCAGCAATTTAAAGGGTTAATATAATTAAAGCTCACACTCCAAGTTCATGAAAATTTAGCAGTATAAATAGGCACTATTTCACAACTCACAGTACCTTAATTAGGGCAACTGCAAACAAAATGCTATAAAAGGATTTCACTGTGCTTTTTGCATTATCACAAATAACAAAACTACTTAGAAAAGAATTTTGAAAGTTTACAAATAACTGGAAATTTGGGAAACTTCATTGCATAACTTCATACAAAACAAATTAATGAGGAAAGATTCATAATAAATTAATATATTGAATTAGGTCTAAACTCAATGAGATTACATTAAAATCTCATTTCATTCTATTAAAAATTCAATAAAGCAGTGCCAATTAAATGAGGCAACTGGTAAGAACAAGGAGATTTACTGATGTTCCATCTAGTCTCCCTCATTATTAGGTTTCATTTTTAACAGCTTGTTGACAGTGATTCTCCCCTGACAGCACCTGAGCTGGGATCATGAGGCAGCTTTGAAATCAACTTGGGGAAAAAATAATAATTCCCAAATTGCCATTTAGCATATCTGCCTCTCCAGGTAATTGAATTCTTGTTGAAAATACGTCGTTGGAGATATATGAGAAAGAGCAGGAGAGAGAACGAAGTTAATGGGTGGAAGCACTAAGAATATGGACTAAAGAACAGCATGAAGCGTTAGAAAATAATTTATAAACTTGCTACTTGCTCTCATTTCTATGAATTTCAACTTGGAGGTGAGTCCCCAGAAGACTTATTTTTATTTTTGCACCACAGGCTTCAGTTTAAAAGGTGTGGTGTGCTTGCTGGGCCTGCCATTTTTCAATGCCATGTCCTAGGGCCTAGTCTATTGAAACACCCAGATAATGGATCCAGCCACACTTCGGAACAATCCACCCACCAAGTCTCAGCTGGCTCAGCTCATTACAAAAATGCATAATCATTTTGCATATGGACTCCGAGTGTACCAGCATTTGAGATGACAGCAAAAAGCAATGTTATTTTGCTAATCTCTAAGCAACTGGGAGGCAATATCATGGCAGATATCCTGCAGTTTTTGAGTCTTCATTCCAATCAC
Organism: Myotis lucifugus; assembly: GCF_000147115.1. Classification (NCBI taxonomy): domain Eukaryota; kingdom Metazoa; phylum Chordata; class Mammalia; order Chiroptera; family Vespertilionidae; genus Myotis; species Myotis lucifugus. Next base: position 447,130 of record NW_005871150.1, on the reverse strand, counting down.
TTCATATCTGGACTCATAGTCTGAAGGAGGGAGTAAGCCCCATTGACAATTGATTTGGAGAATTCTCCTCCCAACCTTTGGTGACTCCAAACTCTTTGTAAGTCCAGCCCTAACCAATAAATGCACTTATTTTAATGACTATTCTAATCAATCAGATTTCAGAACAATTAAGGGACATGAACTATTCCAGAATTTTGTTACAGAGAAAATAGCCCAATAAAACTGAAAAGATCATGGAATATTTTGTAGAGTCTAAAATACAGCTGGATTAGTATTTGTTGACTTGCATGTGTAAAGTAGCTATGCAATAAATATATTTTAAATGCATAGATGAATAGCTCTAAGTACCTGATCAGCAAACACAGCAGAAGAAAGACTTTCCTAAGTTAATTTGCTATGAAGAGTAGATCTGTGGGTCTCAACTGAGGATGATTCTGTGCCCCATCACCACCCCCAGCATGGGGTATTTGTCAAGATCTGGAGACATTTTTGGTCATCACTACTATTGGCATCTAGTAGGTAGAGGTTAGGGATGCTGCTAAAACATCTTACAATGTACAGGAAAGTCCCCCACAACCAGTAATCATTCAGTCCAGAAAATATCAATAGAGCCAAGGTTGAGGAACCCTGGGATAGAGAAAGAGAAAGAAAATACTAACCCAGAACTGGGAAACATTGATAAATGATCAAGTAGAACAGTCTTTAGGGACAATTCATCGTCTTCTGTAGAGGTTCGTGGAACAGGAAGATCTGAACATGTGGGGAAGTATTCCTGGTAATAACGGGACTTTTAGAAATTAAGGGAGTGAGATTATCAAAATGCCACCTCCTTTTTCTAACACCTACATTCACAAACTGTTGTGTACAGTTGTAACATGAAAGCATTGGGCTGAAGCTGAAATTCCAAGCTCAGCTTTTTTCCATGTCCAGAGTTTACAGTAAGACCAAGTTCAGATTAACTGCAACCACTTCCTTATAAAAATCAGAAGGCCTTTTGAGTTCTTACCACCCCCTACCATCACATAAAAGAAAAATGTCTTCCATTTCCCTTTTAATTTAACTTAAAAAGTGATGTGTACAGTTTTCAAAGTCATATATCTCAGCATTACCCACATTTTGTGCAGGAAGTCAGGGGAAGTTGGATATAATGTTTCCTCCATGCTTTGCCACCTTTTCCAATGTCTTATCCCTTATCACTTCCAATAACATAGAGTATCACTTGGTTTTTTAGAGTCCTCTCCAGCATCCTCCATGGGCCTCTACCAAAAGCTAAATATTCTATAGGACATTTCTGAGTGGCCTCAGGTGTTAGAAAGTGTGACAAGAGCAGCCAATGAAGACTATTACTTCACATCTTACAAGTGTAGTTTTGCATTAGCTAGTGACTCTGAGAGGTCTAAGGGAATCAACAATCAAAATATACTATAATTGACAGACTGGCATAAAGACTATCAATATTTAGGAGAGAAAAAACAGCTTTTGTCAATGTCTAGCTTATGCCATAGCCATCCAGCCTCTAGGTAAGACTAATCCCAGATGTAGTGGACAATGTATTTCAGTCCCTCTATACTGGCATGCAAGGGCATCACACAGAGGGTGGTATGAACCACATCATACTGTTAACATTTGAGTTGGAGGTTTTCTACATATAGGAGAGTACATCTTATCCTTTTACCTGCCATTCTATAGAGGTTCTTAGAGGCCCACAGAGATTTTAATTTTTTAATATTATTAAAGAATAGATGAGAAGCCAGGGCAGTGTTGCTCAGTGGTTGAGCACCTAGAGGTTTCTGGTTTGATTCCTGGTCATGGCACATGCCCAGGGTGTGGGCTTAATCCCCAATAGGAGGTTGCAAGAGGCAGCCGATCAATATCTTTCTCTCATCATCATTGTTTCTATTTCTCTCTCCCTAAAAGTAAATCAATCCTATATAATAAAAGAGAAACATGCAAATTAACCATTCCTCTGCCATGCTCAAGCCACGCCCACAAGCCATGCCCACCATGCAATCAGGAGTGAGTATGCAAATTAACCCAACTAAGATGGTGGCAGTCATGGAGCTGGAGCAAGCAGGAGGCTTGGGTTGCCCCCGGCGATGGAGGAAGCAAAGCTTCCCACCTGCCCTGGCCGGCCCTGGGCTACGCTCAAGGCTACAAAGTTTCAATTTTAGAAGATAAATAAATCCCAGAAAAAGAAAAAAAGAAAAAACAGAGATTGGGTTGGAGAAAATGGCGGAGGCTTAGACGGACGTGTTGGTGCTTTGTCCCGGACCAGATGGGGGCGAGCAGCTGAAACGGGTAACAATCAGCCCGATCAAGCTGGGGAGGTTCAGCTGAGAGACAGTCTGCAGCCAGGAAAGACAGAAAACTCCTAAAAAATGCGGATGGTTGGAGATTGAGGCTGAAACCTCCCTCTGGGCGCCAGCGCAGCGGCGGGACCGCGCCATCTCAGGCAGCGTTCACCGGCATCCAGAGATCGGCTACTAGCCCGGCGGCTACTGACCCGGAGGCAGCGATTCGCAAACAGCGCGACTGCAAGAGCCAAGGGGAGACCTGCACCCCTCCACGGAAAGGTTGGACTTGCCTCGAAGGTACGGTTCGCAGTTCAGGTTGGAGCGAGGAACGCGCGTGCGGGCGCAGGGGAAAATCTGCGTCCGCCAAAATCCGCGCTCTCCAAAATCCGTGCCTCTTGCCGGGGGCTTGGGCGCGCGCAGACACTCCGCGCGGTTCTGGCGGGTGGAACCCTGCGAGTTCCAGCAGCTTCCCAGGCTCTTGTTCACACACTTCCTCTTACTTCTGTGGGTTTGATTGTTGAGCCCAGTGCATGTGAGTGCCCAGTTGGGGTCACTAGCAGAGCTTGTAGGGGAAGATTGTTTTTGGGGAGCCTGGGAAACAGAACTGGGAGTGGCGCTGGGGGAACCACCTCTGGGCGGAGCTGGTTCAGGTACAATAGGCAGCTCCTGGTCGGAGAGAACTTATAGCCTCGGAGGTCAACCCAGACACACTGCCACCCGGAGGCAGAGCCACGAACTGACTCCTCTGTAAATACAGATAAGGCAATAAGGTCTGTGGCTTACAACAAGGAGGAACAGTGTATCAGAGGGAAAGTCAACATTCTCCTGAATTCCCGGCGTGCCAATAAGAAGAGTAGAAGATCTGAAGTACCTGCATTACTGCACATTTTTATTTTTATTTTTTTAAATTACTTTTTCTCCTTTTAACTAAGAAAACATTTTTTTTTCATTTTTCTTTTTTCTCCATCACCCGATTTTGCCCTTTCAGCTACTACATTTTTATTTTTAACTAGTATTATTACCGCTACCATTTTACCATTTTTTAAAGTGTCATTTTATCTTGTCTTTATTTTATTTTGGGACTAATGTTCTCCATTCTATTTTCATCGTTCCTTTAGCAACATTTTTCTCTACCTCAATTTGCCTCTGTGCTAAACAATCTTCCCCACTTTCTCCCTTTTGCTGTCCTGTTTCTCTTACCCTACTCCAGCTTTAGATCTTCCCTATTCTTTTTATCCTCTGTCAAAATTTAACCCTGCTTAAATATCCTATGTCCAATCCCCTGTTCTAAATCCTTATACACCTTTCCCTCATCTTCCTTCACTATCCATTTTTTTTCTCTCTCTTCTTCTTCTTTTCTCTCTCTATTGTTTTATCGTTGTTTGCCTGATTGACGAGTATATTTTTTTTTTGTTTTTTGTTTTTTTTTTTTTTGAGTGTTTGTGAGGTTAGACTGCTTATTCTTTTTATTTTCCTGCCCCTCCCTCTACCCCCCCCCCGGTTATTTCTGCGCTTCTCTGTCCCCTTGCGTCGCTCGTTATTATTGGTTGTTTGTAGTTTGTATTCATCTCCAGGAATCTGTTGCTGCAATTTGTTGGTATTAGTGGCGGACCTATAGGAGTTTTCTCCTCACATAAATAGTCTCTCCCCCTTTTACACTTCACTTTCTTTTCTCTCTTACTTTTTTTCTTCTTTCTTTTTTTTTTTTCTCCTCCTCTTTTTCCCCTCCCTTTTCCAATCTCATCTTTGCACTCCTTTTTTTCTTTCTTTCTTTTTTCTCTTCTACCTTTTTCTCTTCTTTCCCCCTTATCTCCCAACTCTCTTAGCTCGGGTGGCCACCTTTATTTGGGGTTAGTAATATCGTAAATACAATAGTGTTCAGTGCCTGGTACGTTGTGCCTTGTTGTGTTGTATTTTGTGCCTCTAAATCAACGCAACAGATTCAAGCAACAGCGGCCTCCTGATCACCACACGCTCTGCCTGGGGAACAGTTGCTGCGTCTGAACCTCCCTCCACCAGCCAGAAGAGC
>NW_005871150.1:321113-442499 GCF_000147115.1 Myotis lucifugus | reverse complement strand
TAATAAAGACACTGAGGAATGAAAACTGATGGCTAGATGGAAGGACACACGAGTTACTGAAGCCTGGGGAAGCCTCATGGTGAGGCAGGGGAGACAATCTTCTCTGGACCGTGAATACCTTTGGTGGTCTAGTGAAGCCAACTGAATCTTTCTTAGAACAATGTCTAAAAGTGTTTTTAAATACAACATATAGAATTAAATGAGAGCCAAGTACCTGAAAGTACAGTGCTATTCATGAACCTATCAATGGTGCATGGACTCCAAGTAAACCATTCTTACTAGGCGTCTAAGGCCAAATTACAAAGTTAACTTCCAGGCTAAGGAATAGAAAGGTGGTAGGAAAGAATGACTGAAGTAGTTTATAACTTGGATGCCACCTGCAGTTACCCACCCCAACCTGCAAAGAAAAGAAGCCATTCAATGGGAAGATGAAAGACGATGTGGACTGAACACAAGGAAGGCCCAGTCAACTAGCACAAGCTAAGGCCACAAGAAGTGATCTTTGCTAGACTGGGACTCCCACCTCCTTCCTCTCTGAAAGATGCTGATTTTTCCCTGTTAGAAGGTTGCTTTTATACTACAGAACACCCATCTTCAGTGATCAGAGCTATCGATGTCTGCGTTGTAACTCATTCATTCTCCTCCCTCACTCCAAAAGCTCAGTATTTCTAAGAGAATGCTTAATCACTAGTTCACAAATTGCATTTTGCAGTTTATTACCTACTGAGTGACTCAGCCTCCTTTAGGCTCTGGATTTGAAAAAAATTCAAATGCTGTAGTTGCCCCTACATATGCCAAAGAAAACTGTGGGGACCTCACAGTTGGGTCTGTAACTGAGCAGTAATAAACCACCAGACTTGCCCCTGTAGTCCTCTCTGCTGGCACCACCCAGTGTACTCCAGGACTCCGATGAAGACTGTTTATTTCTGGAGATATTTGAGAAGCAAGTTGGATTGCTCTGGGGAACCACAATTGGTTTATTTGTCTTTGGAAAAAGTTAAGTTACCAAAACTAACAATGGCTCCTGGAGAACAGGTTAGGGCTAGTGGGGACTCTATTGAGAAGAGACATCCAGTACCAAACAGAGACTTCAGAAGGGTGAGAATCTGTCCCCTCAAGACAGTACAGCTCAAGATGAGCTGTATGTGGCCTTACTTCACCCACACCCACTTAGAACAAACTAATATCAAGAAAGCTGCTCTCTTAATACCGGAGATCAGGTCACTCAAGAAGAGCACTGCATTGCTCGAAATACCTCTAGCTTTTATCCCTAGTTCACTGGAACATGTGGACTGTGGCTACTATAATTGACAACTCTTTCTTATTGCAGGAACAAATTGTTAAATGAAATTAATTGTAGCTTCATGATGGAAGCTACAGATCTCTCTGTCTTTTTACTTTACTGTTTTTGTGTTGTTATTGTTTTGGTGGGAGAGATATATTTAAAGGCACACTCTAAGATGCAAACAATATTTCAAAACACAACTTCTCTCCTAAGATGTTCCTCTGGGAAGTACATGCCAATATGCTACCTTCCCTCTGCTCGAATGACACCTCTAAGCATCACCGGTGGATTCATGTGGATAATACCACAGACCACATAGAGGGTGATGCGTTCAGTTTGGCAGTCGCCCGCAGTTTGAATGGGAGATTCATTGAGAGATCAGTCAGCCAGCATCCGAATGGACAGCCAGCATGCTAAGGAAGGTTATAAAGTTTAAAGTGCAGTGACATCAAAATATGCCCTAACCTTTTCAACTGTATCAGGGGAAAGAGTTGCTGAAGGATCTGCGGAAAAACAAATGTAGGTTTACTGTCTATTTTAACAACTTGGTATATAGAGCCACAAAACTCCTCACAGTCCAGGAGTCATAGATTAGATGCACTCTCCCCCTATTATGATGCAGCTATTACATTGGGTTATGCTGCTACATACTGATGATGTTTCGTGGGTCACCCAAGGCATATATCCTCTTGTCACATTTTGACAATGTCATGTACCTCAGAGAAAAAGCACATTAATGAAGATGAGCTTCATTTTTAAAGGTAAAAAGAGACAGGTTTCGGTGACCCATTAATGGGTAATTCAGAACTTATCTCCGCAGAGCTATTTCCTGACTTGCACACACACACAAAAGAAATTGGACAATGATTCAGCTTGTGATTTAACATTCAAGAACCTAACAAATGCACTCAGTGAAAACCCTGCCTTATTGCACCCTCCTGACTTTGATAGAGTGTCCCTGGTTCAAACAGATGCCTCTGCCTTTGGCCCTGAAGCACTGCTATCTCCGAAACTGAAGGAAAGGAACTTGTAAAAGGAAAACTGTAACTTACTATTTCAAGGAAAGTTTTGGTCTTCTACGAAGCTGGTGTAGTCAGCAGGCTTGTTGAAATTTTCTTCCTGAGTAAAATTGAAAAGAAAGAAAAGCAACGTTTTTATTAGACAATACTTTATTGGGGAGTTTAATCCGATCTATGATAATGTTCATGAGTCATGGGTGCTTAACACAATATACTTAATAGATGTGCAAAGTAAGTGAATGCTAAAATATGTCAGTGTATATAGCTTTAAAAAAAACTAGCCCCTAAACTCTAAGAATTTTTAATCTAATATAATGTGATACACATAGACATTTAGATGTTTTTCAAAATGGAGATTTATTGACACACAAACAGAACTAAGTTTTAAGTTTTGCAAGTTTGCTCACTATTTTATCACTTTGGTTCCCCTCATTTGCCTTTAAATGTGTTTTTCTATGTCTCCGGAACATTTTTGTATTATATACTGCTTTTAGTAGCTTTCAGTGTTTATAATAATTGCACCATATCTTTATATTTAAACATCCTCTTGGTAATCTATGTTGATCATTCATCATCCTTCTCTCCACCCACAGCCCATGCTACATGAATCTGTTTACTAAAAACCGAGACATAACTAAGCCTTTGTGCAGCCAGCCCCTTGAGTTCCAGCAGTGCCATAGGGGAAACAGATGAGTGCTCCAAACATTATCCATTAAAAACCATTCTCAGTAATTGGTTTAATGAAGGTGTTTTGCAATCTTTATGATAAATATTAATTTTATTTACTCTGCCACTCCACAAATCAAAAGAAATGAATCCATTAGGCATGGTTTGGAAGGTAGGAGCATTTCTGATGGAATTTGAAGTTATTAAGGAATCTCCTGGGCATTAAGCCTGAAAATAAAACCATTAGATCTTCTAAACAAATGGAGTCAATATTGGGAGATTACATGCATATGCAGCCTCTCTTTCCCCCACAGCCCCTGAAATTGGAAACACACCACCAAGAGGAAGTAATAACACTGCAGTCAAATATTCAAAGTCCAATTTTTACTCACTTTGACTATTTTTAACATTTTGAAATATCATTTTTATATCTTCACCTGAAAGTACTTATAAGGCTAGAATTCCAGGGCTGTGTTCACTATAGTATTTTATGAAAGCAATATTTTCCTTAGTTATTTTTGGGGTCAGGAGATCATTGAAAAATATTGTGACAGGGGTAATTTTCTAGTCACCTTCCAAATTAACAAACTATATTCTTAGCCTAACTCACTGGCTGGGAACCACAAGCTTTTATTGTAGGATCATCATCTGATAAGTGTCATATAAGAAAAGACAAAAATTCTCCTTCAGACCTGATTCAAATTATTTGAGTTTGTACCTTGCTTCCCTCAATTCCCACATTTTTTCCTCATCTCTGAACTCAGAAAATGAGATATCATATTTTAAAGGCAAAGCCTAAAGTCATTTCTCAGCCCTTGAAACTCTGAGTTAATTCATTTCTGAAACAGATCAATGCCCATCAACATTGTTGGTCCTATCACACCCAGTCATTCCCGATGATAAAGTAGAAGAGATGATACACATGGTCAGCTGCCCCTTGAGAATGAAAGACATGCTATCTTAATAGCATTCATTCCAAATCTACAGTGTATGTCATGGTTGTTTGGCCAGAAACGCTCTGTAGCTAATATCACTCAGGAAGATGTCAACAAAATACAGTTTTTGAATGATATCACAGGATCACAGCGAGAGGCTTGCAATGTTCCTGAGAGCTGGTTTGCCATTTTCTTATCATTGTTTATTTTCACCTTTATAATATATAATGTTTGTGATGACTAAGGACTTGTTTAAAATAAAACTTGACTAGTTTTCTACCTGTCATACAAAATTTTGGCCCTATCGTTTCTGAATAATCCCTTGCTTCAATTCAGATGTATTGTAGATATTCTAATGGGATTGCATAGCCAGTGAATTATTTTTTCTCATTCATCCCACATACAAATATTATTTATCTACATGGTTAGATGGACAAGCACTATGCTAGGAGCTAGGAACACAACATGCTAGCAGGTTAATGCAATAAGATGTCCAAAACATCAAAGAATAAGATGTATATTAGGTACTTATTACTAAATGGAGAGGGGTGCGTCCATTTCAGTTCATTCCACTTTCTTCTAAAAATGTTAAAGTTTACAAAATTAACCACTATTATAATATTTTTAGAAATTATGTTTAATATTAGTCCTATGTCTATTAAAACAATGGGAAAATCATGAATCATGTTACCCTAGGGAAGTATACTAGTGACATTTATAGATACTAATGTAACACTAAATATTCTTTGTGTGTTACCTTGGCAACCTACTAAAGACCTATAGTTTTCAAATCAAACTGGGAAAACATCGATAGTACACTGAACCCACTCAAGAAGCATCTCATCTCTGAGAAAATTATTTATTTTTCTGCAGTTACTTGGGCTAATATCTATTATTCCTTTCTATCTTATTGATATTAGAGACATTTGAGTCTATTCATGGCTCCAACAAACACTGTTTAAGATAATGGTGGCATTAATGGGATTAAAAAGCATTTAAACATCAATGTCAAAAGTTCAGGTACATCCTCTTTTCACTGAAGAATCTTTGTAGATCTGACCTTTGAAGTGTAATATAATTATTGGAACGAAATGGAAGTTGATGCGACAAAAAAAATGGGAAAAAATTACTGGTGGATTTCAAAACACATTTTCCAATTCTTTCATCAGTGGCGCATCTAGTCAATGTAGTAATGCAGAAAAGATGAGTTCTCAGATAAGACTAAATTATAGAAGAGAAAGTCTAGATTAAACTTGTTTTATTACTCAAATAAGTCATTTTAAATTACATTGTTATGTAAATTCGTTTAGTTTTTCTTAATCTGCAATATGAATTATCATATTTTAATCTTCAAAATATTGAACAGAGAGCCAATGCCAAGGCAAAATTACACCTAAAAACATTTACCTTTTTTATACCTCAGCTATAAAAATTGTCTCAAGTAAATAACTCCTCTAGCATGTTAATATATAACTGTGAAAGTACGTGTAGTTCTTAAAGTTATACACAAGTTAAAGGGATTGCTATCAGCTAAAGAGGCTGCAGTTATGCATGTGTGGCAAAGATTATTTCAACAACAACAAAACATAACAATATTTGGCTAACGACTTATGCAACAAACAAAGCAATCTTGGAAAGCCATTTTTAGCATTGGAGAAAAAAAAACAAAGTATTGAATAACATAGCTAATGCTAAAATCATTAGAAACCATTATGCTTTAAAATATATGAACAGCAATTCTTAAAAATAATTCAGCAGGCTGAGTTTCCCACCTTGCTTAATGGAGCATATGTTCCTACATGTTCCAATACCTTCATTCAGTGGTTGGAAGGATCTAAAGCTGTGGTTATCAACCTTCTGGCCCTTTAAATACAGTTCCTCATGTTGTGACCCAACCACAAAATTATTTTCATTGCTACTTCATAACTGTAATGTTGCTACTATTATAAATCGTAATGTAAATATCTGATATGCAGGATGGTCTTAGGTGACCCCTGTGAAAGGGTCGTTCGACTGCCAAAGGGGTCGAGACCCACACGTTGAGAACCGCTGTTAAAGGCTTTAAAATACTGATCCTCATAGTATCACAGTGGTAACACCAATAGCCTCCATTTGCAGATTTGAAAAATAGAATACAGAAGCAAAACAGATAAAAACCTAAGCATTTAGTCTAATGCTTTTCATTGCAGCCCTGGCCTCCACTGGTTTCTTCTTACAAAGAAATCTAGACTCTTTGAATGACATAATCTTTTTAATAGAGAAATTTCCAAAGAATTAAAATAGCTGTAGGTCTTTGTTTTCATGAATTCATCTCTCTAATGTGGTCATAATTGCTTCCTTCAAGACCTTCTTTTCAAGCTTTGTGGATTATTTTAATAATACTCTTTGTTGGCCTTTATTTCTTACTATATAGGAGTTCCTAATTTAATTAGCAAGGGGTACTACCTGGGCATTTAGTTTTTTATAAAGCCCCTTGGGTAATTCCATGTGCAACAAAGCCTGAAAGCAACTGTGCTACAGTACGTGTTCTGTAGAAAAATGAAAATGTACTTAAGCCTGAAATTTTCAGATATTTGCCTTAATTCTTCACTTCAGAAAATACTGTAATATTTGGGCCTTACATAAATAATGAATGGGTAGGAAATATGGTTTCCATAAGATGGTCATACCATTCCTTTATAGCTGAACTATATTTGTAATAGAACATGTCATATCTAAATGACAACATTCCAGCACACGTGAGGTGAGATCATCAATGTTCTTGGAAACTCAAATGTGAACACACACTCTTTCTAGAATTAACTTTATGCCTTGGCTCAATTTTCCCACACCACCACCTGCCAACTCCTTATACAGTATTCCCTTCTTCCACATCTTAAAGGAGGCTGAAACTTTAAGTATTTGCTAGATAAAAACATTTTGACAGGTAACTCAGAGCCTGGCAAAGCAGCTGGTTTCATTAGTGATCAATCTAGTCATTACCATGCTCCATGTTCTTAAGGGCAGATGCCTCCCAGCATATTTCATTCATGCCCTCAGTTCTGACCTATGATGTAAAGCCGACTAAGTCTACACAACCTCCCACCAAGGGCCCTTTACTGTTTAAGATGATTCACACACTTTTTCCCCCTATTTTTCTTCCCTTTTCCTAGCAAGAGATCAAAGTTGGACGCCATCAATGCCCATCTGGAATCTAATTATATATTGTTTCAATAATTCAGTGTTCCAGTTATCTACTTCTACATAAAAACCAGCCACAAACATCAGTGAGTTAAAGCAACAGTTTATTTTTTTCACTTAAGAGCGCTGTGGTTTGACCTGCCTTATTTAAAGTTCTTGATTATAGTCTCCCAAGTGGTTGCAAGTAAGACAGCAACTGGGACCTGAAGACTCAAGTGAATGTGCATTCAATGTGGTTTCTTTACTCACCTCACTGATCCTTGTTTCCCCCCTCCCCCCGCCTCTTTCCACCTGCCTTCTCAGTCTCTAAGGGAATTCCCACTTAGCATGGAATCTTCATCACTTGATGGACCCAAGGTAGTCACACTTCGAACATGGTAGCCAACTTCTAAGAAGTAGGAAGCAGAAGCTGTGACTGCGTTTAGGGGCTAGGCCAAGAGCTGGCACAATGTCCATTTGGCCATATTTATTTTAGAGGTCTTATTTATTGTAGTAGTCACCAACCTGTCTACTGTGAAGGGGGTGAAGAGAGAGAATCCATTTTTCAATGGGGTGATGAGGTCACATTACAGAAGAGCAGGGGGGATGAAAGTCACTGTTGTCATCATCCTTGGCAAATAGTCTGCCACATTCAACAAACTGTGATGAGGGTCCTTTGTGTCCTAAGTACCAGGCTAGTTTCTAATGATTAAAATACAAATAAGTCATGGTCCATATAAGTTAATAACTTAGCAGCTGAGTCACATACTGCCTCGATCCTCTACATCTTATTCACTGGAACTTCTGTCAAGCTACTACCTGATATTTACATTATTTTTTTAAAACTATAGTCACAACTTTGCTTCTATTCCTATAAAGTTTTATCCAGTTCATCTTGCCCTCTTATTTATTCTAACCTGACAATATTATTCTGAATTCTATTATCAACTTTTTTACTCGTTATGTAAAGGCATTTGTTGATTCAACACATTGCTACAAATATATACATTGAATAAAACTTGATCAATGATTTAACCTTTTGTCATACCACTGGAAACCACCTTAAGACAAATATTGATTCATCAACACATCCTGAATGTAGCTGTTCAAGTGAGCCATAACTTCTAAAAATGCATTATCTGCTAGCCCATATTTCTACAACTAGTTCACAAGGAAAGTATATGAAACTTTCTCAGATGCCATATTTGCCATATTTAATCTATGGGCACCCAGGGGCACAGACAATAGTGCTGTAAAGGCCTGGAGATGGGGTGGAGGGGGTCAATGAAGAAAGAAAGGGGGGCATCTGTAATACTTTCAACAATAAAGATAATTTTTTAAATGGTTTAATGATTCCTTCAATCTCAAAGGGGATCCAGTTGATCACTGCTTTCTATTTTAGGATCTTATATAATATTTGTTTCATAAAATTTTTATATTTTATAATCTCTTCAAGATTAACAATTTATTTGATTCCACTTGATCGTCAAAAGCACCAAATCTGTGTACCAAGTTTCCAGAATCGGGATGTTTTCATTCATCAAAAACTTTTAATTAATAAATATTTATCATATATGGATTACTGGTTTCAGAAGAACTAAAATTTAATTAGCATACTCAATTGAGCATAAATCATTGACCTTGATAATCCAGAATTTGATTACTTTGTCTTAAGTAATTACCTTAATATTGTCTGTCTTAAGTCAAAATCAATACTAACACTGATAACCATACAATAGCTATGCCATCTACAAGGAGTTCTAGTTGACATAGTTGAAGTTAGTATTGTTGAAGCAGCTCCTCTCTAGGGTGTCATGTCAGCAAACTGAAACTTATATAACTTTTGTGTCCCAGTAAACCCTCCACTTGACCAGAAACACAGTCTATCCAGTCAGCCAATCCCCAAACACCAAGACAACTCTGGGACTTCTCACACCAAGCAGGGTTGGCTATGTAGCCCCAGCCAATCAAAGAGTTTCTATTTTTCTCTTCCTGTTCTTTATTCTTTATCCTATAAAAGCTTCTCAGCCCATTTACAGTGTTCTGAATGGAGACTGACTACGTCACAACGTGTTAAAGTTCATTTGTATCACTTAATTGCCTTCTTTAATCATTTTAGTAATACTGATTAATAGACAAAAAGGGAGTTTTCTATGAGACAACTTCTCCCATATTTAAACCCAGTAAAATGGTTTTAATGTTATAATCAATCTCTCACACAAAAGCTTTTCAGATAAGTCAAATACTTGACTTTAGCTTTGAAAGCATATAATTTTCTAAGGTATGAAATCGACTGGTTTCTGATAACCAATTTATTTGATTAACCAATTTTATTCCTGCATTCCCACAACTAATTTTATAAAAGCAAATAGATAAAAAAATTATTTTCAATTTCATTATCACCAAAAAGAGTTTAGCTTTATTCTTTTACTGAATCAGCTCAATCTGGTAAAGCTGTGCTATATTAAGATCTGATACTTTTTAAGATAATATGGAAGCTCCCTGTTGTTGATGCTTCCTTCCTATGTAATAGACTTCTCATCTGGAAAAATAGAGTACTACTGACGTCTATTTTGCTACAGGCCTGAATAAAATTATATCATATTATCCATTCCATCTTATAAATTTCTCAAATATTAACTAATTGCAACAATTACATTAAGTAACTTGCTTGAAGGCACTGTGTTTTTTTAGAATTATTTAAGTCCACTACACACTGTTAAGAATCCTGATGGTACCTGATACATGTTACTATCCATGACATTATAAATATTCATTCTACTTTATGGTATTCTGTCTCATAACATATGGGGAAACTAAGTCACATAGATTCAGAAATGAGACATTAATTCCAGCACTAAAATTAAAGATTCTTCAAATTCCACTCATGAGTCCTACCCACCAGACCATAAATTCTACCTTTAAAAATCATTAAATTACCCTTTAGCTCAAGTGACAGAACAGTTCTTTTTAGACTTAGGGGTATTCGGTTCAAGTGACAAAATGGAATGATTTGTCATAAAAACCACAAAAGGAGCTTTGATTAAACAACCCCTAATGAAGATCTGACATTTAATCTGCTCTTTTATTGGGTGAGATCTTTAAAATATTCTCGCCTTATGAATTCATTTCATATTCATTTGGAACAGTACTTGATCATAGGAACGTGACTATATGCTTGTACTAAAAGAAGATAATTAAGCAATATGTTCTGCCAAGGACATCAGCACCTTGTAACATCCATCATCCGACTTGGATAGTTAATAATTGCAGTAATGTTGCCATGACATTGCAATAAGAATATTTCATATCCTGCAGCTCCTTTGTCAATTGGACCTGCTCTAAGGTCAATGCTGGCAGCTTTGTAATAAAATTTTCATGTTTGCTGTGCCCTTTCTGAGGGGTATTCCCCCCACTTCAGTAAGGAAAAATGCCAGCAGGGCTTAATGGTAGATAAGCCCCTAAAGATGGTCTCTCATAAACCAATTAACTCTGAACATTCTACCAGCATGCACTGAGAAAAATAATATTGTGTGAACTTGAACAAAGTATCAAAGCCAGACAGTAGGTAGTATCTATTAATATAAACATAGATATGCTGAAATAATATACTAAGAATTAGAGCCATATTTTAAATGATAATTTTAAGATAAATAATTCCATAAAACTGACTTATAGTTGAAGATCAAATAGCACTTAATCTTTTTTCTCTTTCCTTGTGGAGTTCCCAGTTGATTAGAAATTTGTATAAAGCCAGAGAGAGCTACAAAATTGAAAATCTACTCTAGATTATATTACACTATCCTCCAAAGCCTCATATCAACAACAAAAAAGAACATAAAAAAATAAACAGAGGTCAAAAAGATAGCAGTAAGAATTTGCTCTTCTAATCCTAGTCAAAAGCAGAAATGCACACACACTCACACAGTGTGTGTGCATCTTCTGTTCACATAAAGATAACAGGAAGCCTGTATCCGAAAAACACTTCCTCCCATGATAAAAAGAAAATGTATTTCCACATTTAAAGTCTTTTTTATTGATTGATCAAACAAAATCAACAGATCTTGATTTGGATTTGTGGCTTTACATTCGCTTATTTATGGAGGAATCGGAGCCTTTTGTAACCTCGTTGAAGACAGAAGAGACTGAAATGTACCATGAGGTCCTTGAAACCCACAGAGGTTAGATGTTTGCCTTCAAACAAGTCCATAGAAGTTCTTTCCAGGACCCCTGTGGGAATATAAGTCACTCTACCAAGATTTTCAACATTGTATTCCACTTTTAACACCTCAAGAACAGAAGACAAAATACTAGGTCAGAAAAATAAGGGGATATGGTTTTAACTATATTGCATTTTTTAGTAATAAAATAAACCAAAGAAAAAGTAATCTGATAAATTACTGTTCTCCAAAATGTACAAATAATGCTTAAAACTCAACAAGGAAAGAAAAAAGCCCATTAAAAACTGGCCCATTAGCAGACACCTACCTCATCAAAGAAGATATACAGATGGAAAATAAGCATATAAAAGACACCTCACATCAATGCCATCAATTAAAACAAGATACCATTAAACAACTATTACAATGGCCAAAATCCAAAACACTGACAAAAACAAATGCTGGAGAGAATGTAGAGCTGGTGAAAATGCAAAATTTTGGAAGACAGTTTGACAGTTTCTTACAAAACTAAACATACTCTTACTATGCAATCCAGCAATTGTGCTCCTTGGTATTTACCCAAATGAGTTGAAAATTTACGTGCACACAAAAACCTGAACATGGATATTTATAGCAGCTTTATTGAAAATTGCCAAAACTTGGAAACAACCAACATGTCCTTCAGTTGATGATTGTGGTACATTCAGACTATGGAACATTATACAACACTAAGAAGAAATGAGCTATCAAGCCATGAAAAATACATGGGTGAGGCTTAAATGCATATTATGAAGTGAAAGAAGCCAAGCTGGAAGACTACATACTGTATAACATTCTATAAGAGGAAAACTATGAAGAGAATAAAAAGATCAGTGGTGATCAGGAGTGGGAGGGGAAAGAGATGAATAGATAGCACATGGGGATGCTTATGGTAGTGAAACTTCTCTTTATATGACAGATATATGTCATTATACATTTGTTCAAATCTATATAATGAATAACATCAAGAGTGAATCCTAAGATAATCTATAGAATTTGGGTGATTCTAATGTGTCATGTAGATTCATTCTTGGTAAAGAACAAATAAAAACATGCGCCATTCTGGTGAGTGATGTTGATAACAGGGTATGTTAATGGGGCAGGCTATGTGAGCATCAGGAAGGAGGTATATGGAAAATCATTATACTTTCCTTTTAATTTAATTGTGAAACTGAAACTGCTGTAAAATAATAAAATTTTAAAAATTTAGAGTTACCAGCAGCATTTACAATTTAAATTGTAAATGAAATATTTTCCCCACAGTTAACCCAATATCTTGATTCTTTTCAGATGGACTTGTATGGGTTACTTAGTTTTCTAAGTTTTTATATAAATTCCTTGTTCTTCTTGCTTTTTCTAAAAGTAGTTTTCAGTATGATGTCATCTTCAATGGGTAGAGGGGAAATATAAACTTGGGTTCTGAAATTGTTTTTTGAATGCCCGAGTTTCTTCTTCCTTTATTTTAAGTAAGAAATAAACAAAAAACTTCCACTTAAATGCTTTGACATAACTGATTTTGTCAGTTAACTCTTTAGCAAGGAATAGTGTCGCCTTTAGAAAATGACAGAAAATGGAATGGCTGGTAGGGATGTTTATTCTCTCATATTTTTACCAGACCCCAAAGGAACAAGGAGGGAACTAATTTGTGCTTACCTCCCCCAAAAGCAACAGCTGTTTCTCTCTGCGAAAGAATAGGCTGCTGCCCCTGAGTACCTAAACCACCTTAGAATTATTTCTTGCTCCCATTTTGCTCTTGCTCTGTATCCTACCATTTCTAAACCTTCCATATGGCCAAGCAGATGAGCGACCCCTTGGGTATAGCATGTAAATACCAAATGAAATATCATAAGTGATAAAGCGTTACAGTTGTCTAAGTCTTAATGCTCCAAATGTTTCCCATAGTTTCTCAACTGTGGCCTCAGATGTGTAGTTGCAAGACCATCATTCTGCCTGTGAAACTGGAATAATTTCATTTCTTTCCTGGATTTTATCTCCCCATGCAAGCAGTGCAAACAAAAAATCATAGCAATGATAAATAAAAACATTTAACCTGGAAAACAAATGTTTTTTCTACGGGATGATTGAGTACAAAATAAGCCAACACTAAATGTCATCTAAATTTAAGGAGGAGAAGAGAGAAACCCGCCAAGGTAATTAATTGTCAGTGGGCTTGAAAAATAAGTCCCTGAAAATCCATTCAAGTTCTTAATAATTAGGAACCACAATCAAACAAGAATGCACAGGCAAGCAAATAAATCATCTAAATAAAGGCTCTTAAGTTTAAAAGAATCTGAAAGTAATACCTGACAAACTTCTGGCAAAACTTGAAAGCACATATTGCCAGAAGATAAGGGCGTGGGGTGGAGGGGATATTAAACGCCACAGTAAATATTCATGCTGCATTCTACTCAAAACTACATAGGGAAGGGCCCTGGCCGGGTGGTTCTGTTGGTTGGTGCATTGTCCCATACACCAAAAGGTTGTAGGTTTGATTCTGGTGAGGGCAGATTCCACCCCTGGTCAGGGCACATATGGGAGGCAACCAATCAATGTTTCTCTCACACCTCTCTCTCTCTCTCTCTCTCTCTCTCTCTCTCTCTCTCTCTCATAAATAAAAAATATATCCTTGGGTGAGAATAATAAAATTATAATCTAAAAAAAAACTACATAGCGAAAGAGTTTGGCCTATGATAAATACACCTAGTACACTATAAATTACACAGAATCAAATGAAATGGAATTGTTATATTATCCCGGAACAATACCTATTGGCCAATAACTCTGATGAATATTATTTTCTGGCTATTGCACGTAAACATAGTATTAAACTGGTTATGTTGAAGACAGAGCTTACAGGGCATCCATATATCCAAGAGATTTGCCCTCAAATTACAAACTGTTATGTAAAATACAACAAAAATGCCCCATGACTCTCCCTAATTTTTTTTAATATTGTCCCTAATGAACAATGTTTTTATTTTCAATTCATTTTCTCCTCCAAGCAAAGAGGAAAATCTAGATGGTTCAAATGGAAACAGATATTTTGCCTAAATTATCTGAACAAATATCTTAAACTTTGGTTTTGCTATGGTCATGTAAACTTTGCCTCTGTGCACTAAAGGCATTCAAATCATTTAAATTATTTTCATTTGTGGTGTGATTCCATTTACGCGCCATTCAGAAAAAGACAAAACTAAGAACAGAAAGCAGATCAATGGCTGCCCAGGACTGCATCCTAAGGGAGTGGATTTACTGCCAAGAGGCACAAGGGGGATTTGGGGGGTGATGGAATGTTCTATGTCTTGGCTGTGGAGATGGTGGTGAAGTATTTCATACATTTATCAAAACTCATCAACATACTCACTTCAGAAAGGTGACTTTTACCATCCATAAATTATATGTCAATAAGCTCTGGCTGTAAAAAAAAAATCACAATATGCTGTTTAATCTGGCTATTAAGTTGGAAAATATTTAAACTAAACCACTGCCCCAAATGTTGATTCTTTGCCATTGCTATATGGTTTGAGGACATGGACCTAGAAATTTTCAGTAGTATGACTTTCCAACTTTGTATAGTGTTCATCTCAAATTTGAAATGAAAATATTCTTTCAATTGTGTTATTTTCTTGTCATATTAAGAGGGCTATTGCAATTAAAACAAATCCTTTTACATTTCTATTACTGGATGCTTGATTCTAGTAAATAAAACCCAAATATTCTATCTTTAGATCTGACTTCATCATCAACTATGAGACCAGGTACATGGGTATCATTATTTAAACCTCCTTCATTCAGCCACAAGCAGAAGTAACTCAAGTAACTCTGCAGCCCTAGCCTGTTTGCCTCAGTGGATAGAGCATAGGCCTGTGGATTGAAGTCCCAGGTTCAATTCCAGTCAAGGGCACATACCTCGGTTGCAGGCTCCTCCGGCCTGGGTCCTGGTGAGGCGTGTGCAGAAGGCAACCAGTCGATGTTTCTCTCTCATGTCAATATTTCTCGCTGTCTTTCCCTCTCTCTTCCACTCTCTCTAAAAATCAATGGGAAAATACCCTTGGGTGAGTAAAGAAAGAAAGAGAGAGGGAGGGAGGGAAAGAAAGAGAGAGAGAGAGAGAGAGAGAGAGAGAGAGAGAGAGAGAGAAGAAAGAAAGAAAGGAAGGAAGGAAGGAAGGAAGGAAGGAAGGAAGGAAAAAACTGCCCAACCCACAGTGCATGTTGAGTGGTCTTGGCCAGAGTCTCTCTAATGTTACACGGAACCCCCAGAAAGCACATCATCCTTTAGAAGCAATGTCGTTACTGATGAAAATTCTGTAGGTTTCTCCTCCCCAGTTATAAAAAGCTGTTATATTAATCTAAACCACCAGAATCTCTCAATCCATGTTGCCAACACAGACAAGAGGAAAGCTGTGTTAGAAACTTCAATGGCCCAAACCCTTATTTTGACTAATGATAATAAGGTTCAAATATTATGAACCCTTAGGACCTCAGAACCAGAGTAGCATATAGATGCTCCTTTCAAGTATGTTCTGATTTCAAAATTAGGAGATCAAGAGAATTCTAAATGCAATAGTTTAGGTATAAATTAGACACTATTATGTTAATCAGTACCAATTTTTTAAAAGGAAGAAGAAAGAAAAAAAAAGGAAAGACACAGTAGGAAGGAACCGCTTTGCCCCAAGTGGAAAAATACTGCTGCAGATTCTAAATAATGGCCTGAGAGAATTCATGCTTCTCTGAAAATCTGAACACAGCCGCTCCATATGTCAGCATTAATAGGGAAAGGAGGAACATGGATACCTGAAACCCAGCAATAACGATGTGTCTCACCATCTCAAATCCCTGTCCCTGACAGACTGTATAACAGTTATTAGCAAGTTAAAATATAGTGCTATGCTTTTCACCCGATTCTCTCCTTTGCCCACACAAAACAGGTCATTCATTTTCCTCAAAACCAACTTTCCTTCTCAACCGTTATTTCTACCAATTGCATTGTTATTTAAAGCATTGTAATCTCTGACTCTTTCCAGACCCAAATACCAGGGTCCAATCAGCTACCCAATCCTTCTGCAGGAATGCTTCGCACAACCACCCCTTACCTCCATCCCTTTCAACCAGACCAGTGCTGCAGGCCTTCCCCACCTCAAGCTTTGCCTCACTGGGTCAACTGTCTCTAATGTAATATTCTTTCACACAAACAATCTGTGCGGTCAGTTTCCCACAAAAAAACCTTACAATGGCTCGCCTCTGCCAAAGATCAAAATGTATTTAATGTCAAAACTTACAAACTTCAAATATAACACACAAGTATCTCTAAAACTTAGCCATTATTTGCCTAAATTAGCCCTCTATTCCAAAGTAGCCTATTCTCTCTAGTATATGCTGAGTTCATTACCCTACATGACCCTTGGAGAAGACACTTTTGGTGGGAAAAAAAGAAGGTACTCACAAACAACTTGGTTGAACTTCTTATTAAGGAACATCCTCCAGGACTCTTCACTATTGGGAAATTCTCATTCCTCAGTGTCAAGTGTAAGCCCCAGGTACATGGTTAAATGGCTCCATCCTCCACAGTCCTCAATGCACTCCCCTGAACTGTGACACTTGTCTGTGCCATTCCCTTCATATGTAACATATGTCATGGCCTATCACCTATGTGCATGCATGTGTGTGCATGTGTACCACAATATATGCAGAAATATGGAGATTATTAAATATTCATTTATGTCATATAAACTATGCATGTATTTATATAGGTACATACAACATTTTATTAATTTTCTTACATATTTATTGTTTATAATTAATATAATATTTAACACTGCTTATATTATATAATACAAATATAGCTATATTAAAAATTAATATTTTGAAGTTGATAAATATATATTTATATTATACAAGAGGCCCAGTGCACAACATTTGTGCACCAAGGGGAGGGTCCCTCAGCCTGGCCTGCACCCTCTCGCTGTCAGGCATCCCCTGAGGGGTCCTTAGTGCTGCCACGAAGGCGAGAGAGGCTCCTGCCACCACAGCTGCACTCGCCAGCCAGGAGTCCAGCTTCTGGTTGAGCAGAGCTCCCTCTCTGGGAGCACACTGACCACCAGGGGGCAGCTCGTGCATTTAGCGTCTGTCCCCTGGTGGTTAGTGCGTGTCATAGCAACCAGTTGTTCCACGTTCAGGTCATTTGCATATTAGCCTTTTATTATATAGGATATTATAGCTATTTATATTTTTATGTTTTTATGTATGTGTATTACATACATATAATTGTGTGTGTGTGTGTATATATATATATATATATATATATATATATAGAGAGAGAGAGAGAGAGAGAGAGATACAAATATGTATATATTCACATATGACAGGCAAATAATTTGCTGTTTTGTAGAGGTCATAAACTTCACAACCTAATATTTTTTGTACACCAAGTACCAGTTTTCTACGAAGACTAGAACAGCAACATAAGAACAAAAGGAGAGAAAGGAAAACCCAACCTGGATGTTTGGCCACCGTGTGAGGGTGTTTACACAGTTCCTCCCTCCCACCTGTTTGGCCTTTCATTCTACCGATCTAGGATTCCTTGAGGCTGTCAGCTGATCCTGGGGATGGACCTCCACTCCTTTCTAGAGGGCAAGACAGAAGGAAGGGAAGGGGAGCTGGAAGGAGCATGCAGGTGACCTCCCTACCACTAACCAGGGAGTGGGAAGTAGGAGAAGAGCGTTTTGAAAGAGCACAGATCGAAGTGGAATGTAACTGTCACAGCATTAACGTTACTAACACATCAGCTTTTTTTAAGATACTTGAGACAAAAAAAAATAACAAAGGGATTGAACTAAAAACTCACAGAAACAAAAATTAATCTTACAACCCATTTTTTAAAAACTCAGAGCTATTTTGAAATGCTTATTAAATTATTGAGTGGTTGTGACTTATTTATTTTTTTAATGACAGCAGTCGGCATTGACCATGGAGTAGTGAGATACTCATCCTCACACGCTGCTGGTAGCAATGTATCTTGGTAAAACCATTCCATGAAAAGCCTTGGTAATAAATTTTGAGCCTGAAAATCTGTATAACTTGGACTCAATATCCTTCCTTTTCGATATCTAATCTAAACAAACTCAGGCCAAGACACCTTCTTTTCATAATAGCAAAATTTGAAAACAACTTGAACCAATGTTCAAGAGAAATAGAAGACTGGTCATATCAATTTTGGCCCATCCACTGATAGAACACAATGTGGTCATTTAAAATGTTGATTTTGATGAATACAGGGTATCCCCCAAAAATGTATACACACTTTAACAGCTGATAGCTCAATTTTGAAAATGAAATGTATTTTAATAAACACTGCCTTTATAATTATTCAAAGTGTGGGTATACATGTCTTGGAATACCCTATATTTAATAACATGGAAAATTTTTCACATTACAATGTTAAGGTAAAAAAGATACAAATTGTATGTATATTATGATTCCAATTCTGTTTTAAAATATGCAAAATAAAACATTCTAGAGGAAATAGACCAAAATGTTAAAGATAGTAATACAGTTTTTCCCTTGTGTTTTATATTTTCCAACTCCTCTATAATTCAACATGTATTAATGTAATAACCCAAAATAAAGGTGAAGGTCTTTAAAATTAAAGTTCTGGAGGAATATTAGATCTCTGAAAAATAATTTGTAACAGAAGTGGCAAAATAGCTGGTTATAGAAGAATTTTAAAGTAATTTTATGTAAATTACTTGAGAGTAGTGTCACGGGCAGCACCTCCTGGGAATGGGAGAGCCCTCTCTCTGATGTAGGAAATTCGGGGCACGGAAGCCCCTTCTGCCTGGAGGAGCAACCACAGATGCCCACAAGGCCCACAGAACTTTGATCCTGGATTCTTTCTTCTCCTGTCCTTTCAAAAGGAAGTATAGAGCTTATCTCTGTTATTTTGTTGCTAACAAAAAGCCAGAAAGACTAGCAGAGCTACCAAGGGAGAATTCTTTCTAAAAGTTAAAAGAAATATGAAAGGATTTTAATGTAAGTTTTTAAAACCTTGTTTAGCACTGGCCGGTGTGGCTCAGTTGATTGGGCATTGTCCTGTGCGCCTAAAGGTTGCTGGTTTGATTCCTGGTCAGGGCACATGCCTGAGTTGCAGGCTCAATCCCTGGCAGGGGGGCGTGCAGGAGACAACCAATCAATGATCCTCTTTCATACAGTTGCTTCTCTTTCTCCCTCTCCCTCCCTCTCTCTCTCTCTCCTTCTAAAAAAAATCAATAAAAATACATTTTTTTAATCTGGTTTAATTATAAGGGACTTTTCCAATGGAATCTGTGCACAAGATCCATTTTGGAGTAAAAATCAAATACGGTAAGAATTTTACCTAAGAAAAATAGATCGAGTATGACTGTGTGTGTGTGTGTGTGTGTGTGTGTGTTTATTTTGCTCTTGATACATTTTTGACATATAATATAATTGCTGCCAACAATGAGTGTGTGGCCTTGGCAAGCCTTGCCATTTCCCTGCATTTTGGTTTCCTCCAAGGCAGTCGAGAACGGTTCAGAACGTGACCTCCAGAGCCGACCTGTCTGTGTGCATTCTGGTTCTGCTCTCTTCTAGCTCTTAGAACATGGAAGAGAAATGACCCTTTCCAGGTTTAGGTTTCTATCTGAAAAATGGGGATAACATTTATTTCTTATAACTTATCTCATCAAGTTATAGGAAATAAATGAGTTACTATAAAGGAGGGGCAAAAGGAGGTTTACAGTTGTGAGTACATGAAACAGTTTACTCTTTTTTATTATTCATTAATTATTGTATTATTGTCGATACAAACAACTGTAAAAATACTTTGCCCTACCCTTTGTATAAAACACTGATAGCAGAATATTCAGTTCCACTTACGTGTTACCTATATTATTTTTACCTTTAAAATGAGCATCTTAGATAAGATCTTCAAGTTCTCTTCCAGTTCTAAAATCTACAAATTTGAAGGATTTTAATTACCAATTGAGGTTATCATGTTTAAATAATTTGATACAAAACCATATTTTCAGTTTTAAATATGGAAAGAATATCTGTGTTTCATTGGTACAGAGATTACAACTTAGACCTTAAAAGAATATGCCTTCGTATATGAACCAAATAAGAACCAAAGTACCACTGCTTACCCGTGGCAACTTAGCCAAACTACAGTCAAAGGAAACTAAAGGAAATAATCAGACTCAATGCTTGCCTTAGAAACAAAGTTCTGAAAATATCATCGCTCTGAAAGTGGTCTATTGGACAAACCAGAAGATTCTATCCAGTCCTGTATAGAAATATTCTTTTTACTGTGCCTTCATTCCTCAGAGAAATGATTTTAGTTCCATAAAGCCGATGAAAATCAATTCTCTGGCTAACCAAATTACGATATAGTGATTGGCACTTATAAGGTATTACCTATACCTTTGACCACCATCACTTTTGGGACATATTAAAATAACTTCAATATTGGTAATTTATCTGATATTTACTTTGATCAAGTATTACTAATCAATTAGAGGCACACTCCAGTTAACTTCTTTCATACCTATTTTTTCTTCCCCCAAGCTCTAGTGTAGCTATAAGATGGGCTGTTTGGATTCATGTTCCTTGGCTGAATAGAACTGCCAAACATTACTTGAGGCTTAAACAAGAAGAAACTAGAGTATTTAAAAAGAAGAAAACTTCAAACAATCAAATATTTCCTTTGGCAAAAAAAGGAACTTCTTACCCCAAACATTCCTTTGAGTCCTAAATTCAAAGCCAGGTATGTGTCTTTGGTGTTTGGACTCCCTTCTCCTCCCTAACCTCCTACACACACACACACACACACACACACACACACACACACACACACTTTTAATGACTTGGCAATAAAACGGAGCAGAAAATAAAAGTGAAGGTTTGAAATGTGTCATCTCAACACTAACAATATGTGTTAGTCCAGAGAAAGCCAGGTGGTGGAGACAGACCCGGCCCTGCTTCCTTTCAAACTTGAGACTTCATCTGAGATGCTTCCCACGACCAGAGAGAACACGAGGAAACAATCAGTCTCCGTGAGCACGGTGAGCGTCTCGCTGCATTCATCCGCCTCGGAGCCCTGAGTTCTCTGGGCACAGAGACATTCAGCAAAGAACAGAATGAAAGGAAGCAGCAACGCCAGGGTTTGATGGTCCATTCTGTCCTTTGGCTCTTTCTTTTGCAATCACTTAAAAAATGGGGTGGGAGACTCTACCTGCTTCTTTTGTAAAATATCAAAAGATTTTTTGGAGAGAGACAGAGTTCCCTCCAGACGCTGCAATGACTCGCTGTGGTGAATTACTCTGCGGGAAAAGTACTCTTTGTGGTTCAGCATCTCCAAGAACAAAGTCATCGAAAGGCTTTCTCAAGGGAAATAGGAGTAGAATAGAGCACAAAGATATCACAGCTCAAAAACGTGCTTGAGCATCACGAGTGACACCATCGAGTTGTTGAAAGCCCCATGATCCAGTCCGAGTCTAACAGATGTAATACAGAAGCTGCAGTCTGACACGCCTCTGTTAATGGTTAAATTAACTGCTCCCCAATGGAGCACAGCAACTTAAGGCTTAAATTGCAAAAGCTCCCCTATGGCAAGTGGTCTGCCTTTGCCTTTGAGAAATGGTTACTTCACAAACTCCCATAATAGAAATATCTAAGGTGACATGCTCACATAGCCACTAACACAGCTTATATCAACTCAGTTCAATTAGGCAGGGGTTCTAGCCAAAGTGAACCTGGAAAAGAGTGAAGGGACTGCGGGTAAAAGAAAAAAGAAAAAAAAACCTACATATACTACAAAAGAGAGAGGGAGAGGGAGAAAGTCCTCTTCTCAAACTCTTGGACCAAAAAAGAAAATCCCTCTCTACTGTAAAAGACAGTGAGAACAAGGAAAATCAAAAACCCTCTCTGACTCCCATCCTTGAAGTCAGCTGCTAGGTAACCGTGTCCTGCAGGCAGACGGTGATCCAAAAGCGATTCCAGTGGGCTAGCATTTTATCCATAAATGAAGAAAGAGACCGCACTACGTAAGACAATGATATTGATCATGGCTCCAGAAGAAATTCTTTATCAAAGATGTACATAAATAAAAGTACAAAATAAAAGAGTATATATGGGCTCAAGAGAGAAGTCATGAGGACCAAAATGAGGAAGAAGACATGCGTTTAAATAATACGGAGAATAGAAAATTAGCCAGGGAGAAGTCACAGGGAAACAGGGCAAGTAGCACAGCACTGCGATGGTACTAACACTGAACCGAGAGAAGGTTGTGAAGACTGCCCAGGCACAATGGGTACGAATGAAGGTGGAAACACTACAGACTTTAGCACAAGGAGACAACTTAGATGACTACTTCACCCTTTGAGTCCATAGTTATTGTGGTGGCTAAAAAAGTCCTATTGAAACACCCAGGAAGCCACACAGCTGCTCATTCTAAATTCTACTTTAAGAGAAAGAGGTAAATGAGAAGAAGTTAATCCACAAGTTATTCAAAGGAACATGTTACAGCAGACACAGCCAAAAATCTACATCTACAGGACTGGAAAACTGGCAGATGCTTCAATTACTTACTTCAATTACTTACTTCAATTTCTCTCTCTCTCTCTCTCTCTCTCTCTCTCTCTCTCTCTCTCGGTCACATCCTGACCACCTACATCCTGACCAGATGCAGAGGGGAGGGGTGGGGAAACTGGGCAACGAGTGTGAAGGGATTAACTAAAAAACATATATGCACACTCCATGGACAGGGATCATAGTGTGGTGCGGACCAAGGGAGGGGAAGGCCCGGGATACGTGGAGGTGGTCAAAGGGCAGAGTAGGAATGTGGGACATCTGCGATAGTGTCAACATTAAAATTTTTTAATTAAAAAAAGGAAAATTAAAAAACATAAAGTACAGGAGAATGAATGATAATGGTGAACCTAAAATATCAAGAAAAGTTTGGATTATGCTGTTTACTAAAGGTAGAAAACTATGAAATGTAATTTTTTAAATGCCCATCAAAAATAGTTTTTTTAAAAAGGATCAGTCCTGAGATTTAAGATGAAATCAGGAAAAAATACGTTCACCCACACGCTACAGGCACCTGGACTCTGTAAGTGAGAAGCTTTGTATTCTAGTGACGTGTTTTCCATTTCTACAGTCACGGTGCTTTTAATATTTAATGTGATATGTATACGTCTGAGTATAATTACTTTACCTATATCAGACCTTACGTAGGATTCCTATAAAACAGGAGAAAGGCACAAATGCAAAAACTTCAATTACTTACTAGTAACCAAGGGATCCCAATGGGCAGTAGGTGGGGAGGCCAGGGAGTGTGGCCATCAGGAAGGATGGTGACAAGTACTCTGACACCAAAGATGTTAATGGCAGATAACACTAAGGGAAAGTCACTCAAAAGCTATATGTATTTTCTAAATTGGAAAAGGATGAAAATATCCATAAAAGAGGAACTACTCCCATCATGAAGTGTTACTTCTCATGTAAGACTGTGATGCTATTTAAACCGATCAGCAGCGGGAGGTTGTGTCTTTTCATTCTTGGTGTTCTCTTAAGACATCTCTACTTCCCTGTTCTGCATGGCTCCAGGGGACCAACAGGGTAGGAGAGCAAAAAAAAAAAAAACAAAAAAAACAGCCACTTCCCTTCCTCCTCCCCCTCCTCCTTCTCTCCAACTTCTCTCTCTCTCCCTCTCTCTATCTCTCTCCCTCTTTCTCTCTCTCTCTCTCTCTCTCTCTCTCTCTCTCTCACCCTCTTGTGCTCACACCCTGACCCCTGACCACCCACCACCAATCACAGGCTGGGCACATGCTCACAGATTTATTAGAACCAAGCCCAGTGCATTATGCATTATGCTCTGTGTAACAATAAATAAGGTAACAATGTGCTTATAGTCATACAAATCTTACACCCAACCTAAATAAGATATTATCAGGAACAGCTTCCCAAATCATTACATCTGCATTATCCTTATTATAAGTTGTTTCCAATGTTCTTTCCACCATTTCAATGAGTGTGTTCATATTAGAATTCATGTCAGCATTTCCATTAGAATTTTCTTATAGTGACCAGAGCCCAGGTTTCAGAGTCTGTATCCTGATCTACTGCTTTTTAGCTGCGTGGACTTGAGCGAGTTACTTAGCTCCTTACGTATTAATCAACTTTCTCATCTGACTTTGGCTCACACAGTTGCCGTAAGGATTACATGAGATCGTCGAAGGACCACGGTGTGCCTGTCTGCTAGTATATATGGAAATCGCAAAGGCTAGCTGCTCTCCCATATTGTCAGGGGTTGGACTCTCCTAAATGCAATAAAGGAGTCACTCTGATATTCCTGGGGGGAGGAGGGGGGTTGGCGCTGTCTCCTCTGTGAAAGATACACCGCTTTCAGCAGTTAGGAGCCTGGTAAGGTAAGATGGAAGCTTGACTTGAAAGAAAGTTGTGCAAAAATCCCCACAGTGGAGAAACAAGAGCAGGCAAGCAGCTGCTAATTAGCAAGCAAGCAGTACAATGATGAGGGTGAGTGTCAGAAAGAAAGTAGCCCAGCCAGGACCGTGTCTGCTGTGGAGATGCCCAGCCCGCAGGAAGGGCCGTGTTTCCCAGTAATTTAATCTGAAAAATAGAAATCATGACTGAAAAGCTCCCAGCCTCAGTAATGGGAGGAATACCCGCATTCTAGCAAGGTTTCCATGACAAAAGACAGGTTTCCATCCAGAGGAGATCAGGAAAAACAATTATCAATCAAAGATAACCCCCTTGATATCCGTTTGAAGTGAAGTTGGAGGCCAGCAAAGGCCAAACCAAGAAGAGAAAAGTGGATTGTGTCTGTAATTGTAAGGAGCTCGTCACTAGAAATTCTGTTTTACAAAGTCTCAGCTGTATGTGATTTTGAAACATTAATGATTTAATGCCTGCCAGACCAAGAAAGACAAAAGATGCCCAAAATCAAAGGCAGATATAAGTGTATCATCAGTGCAGAAATGGAGGCTGACATCATAATGATGGAAAATCAGTCCAGAGCAAATGTCTGCAA
The DNA here is from genome assembly GCF_000147115.1 of Myotis lucifugus. Classification (NCBI taxonomy): domain Eukaryota; kingdom Metazoa; phylum Chordata; class Mammalia; order Chiroptera; family Vespertilionidae; genus Myotis; species Myotis lucifugus. The sequence goes on along the minus strand of NW_005871150.1, from coordinate 417,171 downwards.
AATAAAATAGTGGCCAAATGCAGAATCACATGGTGCTGTGGAAAAATACAACTGGCAATTGATGAAAACAGGGGAATATACACCAACTGATAGCCAGTGAATCAGGAGTTCACAGATCACAAAGTCAGGAACCCCAAAATGGTCCCTTGCTGTGCAAATAATGTGCAATTCCCATCATGCTCACTCCTTAAATCAAGATGACCTGTCATTTCTCTGTGCTGTAGCCTGTAGGGCTGTAGAAGTATAACCACATTGCCCAACTAATGGCCGCCTGGGACTATTTGAGCATAAAGTAAATTTTGTCCCTGACTCAGCATCCCTACAATGTCATTCAAGACCAGTCTGGAGAAACTGTGAAGTTGCTACAGGCATAAAATAACTAGTCACTAAGAATGTGTCAAACCTCAGAGAGAAGGTAGGGGAGGGTGGGAGGAGAGATCAAACAAAGGACTTATATGCAAGCATATGGGCCTAACCAATGGACACAGACAACAGGGGGGTGAGGGCATGAGTAGGGGGTTGGGGGATAATGTGGGGATAAGGACACATATGTAATAACTTAATAAATAAATTTTTAAAAAAAGAATGTGTTATGCCTAGAAAACTAAGTTTCATTGGGAACTAAAAGACTTAAATTGTAAGCAACTACTAGATTTCAAGAGCTTTACTAAACAATTTCTTGAGACGCCAAATCAGATTTTATTAAATCTTTTTAATCGCCATAACCTACCTCCTAGTTGAATCTCAGTTAAGATTAAATGGGGATGAAGAAAAGTAGGAAGGGAAAAGAAAGAGGAAAGAAATGGCATGTGGAGAAAGAGGAAGAAATAAATGGCATCCCTAGCCTCCACTGTAAAATCTGGATGGGGACATCAAGATACACATATGTCAATCAAAGCAGGCATGTGGAAAAACAAGACCAGGGAAGCAGCTGCTAATTAGTAAGCAATGATGCTTTATGAGTGTCAAAAACAACGTATCAAAGTCAGGGCAATGCTCGCTGGCTGCTGTAACAAACCATCCCAAAATCTCAGTGACTCATCACAATAAAAGTACGTCTTTTTCTTGCAAAGTCATGGTCTCTTCGGTGGCTCTCTTCTAGGTAGTGACTCCGAGATCTGAGCTGCTTCCATGTTACAACTATGGCATCTGAAACACATGACTGCCCAGGTCACCACAGAAGGAAAAGCAAAGGGGCATTTTATGGTCAACCCTGAAAGTGGCATATATCAATTCCACCTACAAAGCCAGAAAAGAGCATGTGCTCCCTACATGACCATCAGGAGGCTGGAAGTGCAGTGTTTGCATGTTTCTAAGAGGAAGAAACCAATGAGAGAGCATATAGTGAATCTCTGTCATACATGTTACAAAACAGCACATTACCCAAATGAGCAGGGGGGATGCTGCATGAAAAATATGGGATTGAGCAGGAGGAAGAAAGGCAATTCAGGCAGAGGGAACTGAATAAACTAGGTACAGAATACTGGTATCACTGAAAGATGTTAGGTAGTGGGGAGCGGGGCACTTAATGGGAAAAACAATGAGTTCAATTTGGGGCAAATCAAACTGAGCTGAGGCAAGAAGCCATATGTCCTGTAGAAAGCAAGAGACGGTTCTAGAAGTAGCTGCCACTTAAATTCAGTTTAGGGTCAATTCACCTGAAAAAGAGTAGGAACATAAATGAAATAAACACTGCAATCCCTTTTAGAATTTCTAATTAACCTAGATTTAAATGAGATAAAATTGTTTGTACATGGATTTACTTATCCCCTTCTTTTCTGAATACACATAAGAATTAAAAATCTAAGTGAATATGAGCCTTTGAAGAAACCATGAAGACTGTTTACCAATGAAGGAATAGCGATGGTCCAAATCTACTTGAGAAGCAGAAAACCAAATTGGTCCTCAGACCTTTCCTCCAGCAGAACATTTCCATTTACGTAATTAGCTCAAAGGTGCATAGCTCAGTCTAAACTCCAATCCTTGGAGCTGTGTGCAACCCCAGGAGACTCTCAGGTTCTCCCTTTCCATCACCTCCCGATGCCACCCAGCTTCCTTGGATGTTGTCCAGTGCGGGTGGGTGCAGACCTGCAGTTTCTCCACTCTCTCTGGCTGTCTTCTTTATTCCCTTTACTTTTAACAAGCTCCAGGGCTGGGGTAGGGGGGAATTGTGGGCATGGAGGGAATCTCATTCTGCACAGTGGGGTTGCCAGGACAGACTAGTGTCCTCAGGGCAGGACAGACAAAATTCTCTCATGGAGTCATTGGCTCCTGGAAATTCCAGTTAAGGGCAGAGCTGGGAGGTCTGGTCTGAACTTCAGGGTTGAAAATAAAACCAAAGGAAAAAGGAAGAAGCTAAGCAAGGTAAACAAAATGCAAAAAAAGGAAGAGGAAGGAAGGAAGGAAGGAAGGAAGGAAGGAAGGAAGGAAGGAAGGAAGGGAGGGAGGGAGGGAGGGAGGGAGGGAGGGAGGGAGGGAGGGAGGAAGGAAGGAAGGAAGGAAGGAAGGAAGGAATGAATCTCATGCAATTTTATAAACTCTTGTTAAGCAACCAAATTCCAAAACACTCAGGGAAACAAAACTTTTTAACAGCAATTTGTGCCTTAGGCTTATTTCCTAATTCAGTACCGTAATGAAATCAAGTTAGAGAAAGCCTATCACACACAAGTGAAGTACAATGCAAATTGATCTCTCACACTGTAGCTAATATATCTCCTAAGACATTTGCAACACTTTTCTTCTCACTGACTCCAAAGATTGTCTCTATGGGTGGTTAGTATCATACTGTGAAATGGCTCTGTAGGTATGAAAGTCAACTATTACTCTCAGAAGAGTGAAAACAACTTAAGGGATCTGTATAAAGCACTTAACACAGGGCCTGCCATGATATAAGCACTTCCCATCTCTATATTAAACACAATATGGAAGAAGAACAACTTGCCCTAGAAGAGCATAGATTCAAATGAGTCTCACTCAGCCTTCCTTTCAGCTTCCTCTGTGAGAAGTATTTAGTAGATGCACACGCCCTGGCATTCACCCAAAGAGGAGCTGTCCCAGGCTGAGTTGTGGAGGACGCTGAGCAGGTCCAGCCAAGAACTAGAACTAGAGCAGGGACTTCTATTCATGGTGGTCTCGGGTAGACAAAACCAGGGTGGCTGCATCCAAGTCATGAGCTAAGGCTGCATCAGAGCCGCAAATGGCAGGTGCATCCAAGGCTGAGCACCAGTAGAAACTGAGCATAACCAGGGCAGGTTGGGGACCAAGTGGAGAGGGCCCTGAGCAGTGGCTGGGAACATCACCTTACTGCCCGTGCCTGCCTTCATTTCTCAGGGGGCACGTAGGTATCGGATCAAGGCAGCACATTGGGAACACTCATCTGCAGCGCCATGGCCAGCCTGTCCACTCCCCTATCACTTTAACTACTAGAATCCCTCTAAACAACTTCTTGATTCTGTTTCTCTGGAGAACCCTGAGCAATACCCTGTCCAAATTATTCATCTCATGGAGAGTGCTATGAAAAGGTAACCTAAGCAAACCACACACATGCACACCACACACACACACACACACACACACACACACATACCCTATGCCAATTCTGTGGTAAAACTACATAACTACATAAGGAAACAACTAAATGTATTCTAATTCATAATATTTAATATTTTTATTCATATTTTTAATTGCCTTCCAGATAGGATGCTGGAGATACAATAGTGAATAAGCCAGACCCAGACCTGCTCTCTCACTGTTTATTTTCTAATGAGAGAAACAAAATAAAAAGAAAACAAATGAGCATTGACTAGAATAATCTATAATAATAAAAAAGTAATATGCTAATTAGACTGGTCATCTTCTGGACATCCTTCCTGACGAAGCCAAGGTGGAGGGAAGCCAGCTTGGGTCCCAGGTGCCTGCAGGTGGCCCGAGGGAAGCCAGCCCGGGTCTCGGGTGCCTGCCCGTGGCCAGAGGAGGGAAGCAGGTGCCGGCAGCCGGGGGAAGGAAGGCCTACTCTTGCACGAATTTTCATGTGTAGGGCCTCTAGTAAGAAATAAAAATTGTCCAAAGAGAAAATTGATGAGGAATGGCAGGGTGCACATGGAACGGTCTCTCGGGGCTAAAGAGGGAAGAATTCTTCACAGAATTTCCAGGAGGGTGCAAAGGTGAAGATAAGAAAACAGCGAGAATAGGAGAGAGTATGGACTCTTCACAGACCAGGAACACTAGTGAACGCTAGAAGGATAGTTAACCATGGGATTTAATGCTACCCCCAGGGATATAGTCTCACAGTTGAGTTGAATTGGAGGATCCAGCTGGTGTCTGAGCGTTGCTTGGAAGAGAGGGGAGGGAAGGGGAGAACTGGTGCCCAGAATTGTAAAGGATTTGTTAAATAAGTAGACAAACATGGAAATGGATAAAAGGAGTCAGTTATTGTGTGTGTTCTATTTATATTCTAATCACTAACTGGTCTAGGCTGTTCCAAAAATCACATTTGCAAGCAATAGTCCAGGTGCTGGGATCCCCCTGAGAACTGTCTCACTGGCAGAGAGGGGCTTTCTCTCGGGTTTTGGAGTCTCCTCTGTATGGCCCCTTCTTCAGTAAGACTTGTTGGAAAAACCAAAGCCGATCTTGCAGAGCTTGAGAACATTCTTACAAACTGTAGGATTCGTTTTGTGTTGTTTGGATCTCTGTCTTCATTGACTAGCTACTTTCCCACTCTAGAAGGAGCATGCTGGTATTAGTCCTCAACACAGTTATTTAGGGAATTCCTTCATTTGTGTGTTTTGCGGGGATGGGGAGGAGATAGCAATACTGAAATGTTTTCATAATTTCATTTTATGAGTTCCACTCATGGAGAAATGTATCCCCTTTATCATGTTGCCTCAAATATATAGAACATATAGCCTGGGGAGGGTGGGCTTGGGTGGAAGGGAATGTAACACTAGAGCATGTAATATTCACCTAGAAGTTGTTTGCATTTCTGCAATCGGTCCTTAGGTCTCCTTCAAATTGCATGCATCTTGCCTTGGTGAGTGTGGTTTTATGTGGAAATCAAGGAAGAGGTGGAATTTTATACCTGGGTTGATGCCATGTGGAACAGAGCACACATAAGAAAGTGATACAAACCACAAACTAGGCATCTAGAGGAAGTGGCACGCTTGTTAGTTCTCTAATCTAGAGCATAGGAGCAGAGAAATCCCAGTTGATATCTGGATCACATACAGAGAATCCAGCTAGCAGCCACCACCAACCACTGCCACCAGCAGCCACACCAGACACTGTAGGACTATAACACTTCCTTCCTGAGGGGGCATCAACAGTTCCCTGAAAAAGACAGGCTTTGAGGCCCTGTGATTCCAGTTCCCCTTAGTGTTCATGTCCAATAGCTTTTATTGACTGATCTGAAATCTCTTCATGATAATTGCTAGAAATAGCCCCTACCCCAAAGAGCTTCAGTCACTTTCCCAAAGCCATAGACCCTGGTATCTTTCTAAGTTGAGACAGGAAACCAATTGTCCTACCTCCCACACCAACCCATGTTCCACCATCATATGCTGCCTGGCTTTAAGCAGAGGAACCAGAAGAATAGGTCATGATTTGAAGACTAGGAGTACAAAGGGGAGGAAGGTCACCTGGCAAGGTCGGGGAAGAGCTTTACAGCAAACCAGACTGGGGGCTTAATTCCGAAAGCATGCAGAGACTGCTGTAGTCCCCTAGTGAAGCAGGAAAGTTTTAGCAGCAGCTATTTCTTAAGAAGGGCAGCCACCCTGGAGGTGGGCACACCTGTGAGAAGGACGCTGGAAATGAGGCATCAGAGAAAAGTATCTGTCTAAAGAGCTTTTTTTCCTACACTTTATTCCTTTGCTAAGAGCCAGAGAATAGATGACTGCTTCTGGAATTTTTAGGACTTTGAGAGCGATGCCCCAGGCTTCCAGATCCCACTGTATTTTTTCTGTAGGGCGGTGATGAATCTCACACTTCACTTACAGAAGAAGGGCTGTAATGAAGTCAATGGAAACTGTCTCCAGGTTAGGATCATTCTCAGTGAGCTCAGACTCCTATAACTAAACACCATAGATGGTGTGGCTCAAACAACACACTTTTATTTCCCACAGTTCTAGACGCTGGGAAGTCCAAGGTCAAGGTGCTGGCAGATTTGGTTCTTGCTGAGGGACCTCTTCCTGGCCTGAGGACAGCTGCCACCCCCCATCCCCACCCCCGTATGCTCACATGATCTCTTCTTTGTGCACTTGTGCAGAGAGAAAACTCTCGTGTCTCTCTCTCTTCTTAGAAGGGCACCAACCCCATGACGAGGGCACCATCCTCAAAGCCTCATCCAAAGTCAGTTACCTCCCAAAGGCCTCCATCTCCAAACGCCATCACACTGAGGGACAGGGCTGCAACATATGAAATTTTGGGAGGGAGGCAAACAGTCAGTCCATAACAGGATCCCACCTAATGGCTCACGATAAATGGCAAGTGCTTCCAACACACTCACAAAATCCTTATATTTTCCTCCTCAGCCATGCTGTGTCCTTCCTCTGAAGATTTTAACTATACCAGACATTGGTAGCCCTATTTTTGGATTCTCAGATAATTTGGAAACTCTGCTCTAAAGAAGACCAGAAATCCCATATCAAGTGTTTCTGAGAGCATCAGCAACAAGAATTTTTTTAAAAAAAGTTCTTGATTTATAATCCAGGTTTGTAAACATAAGACAGCATACTTCTGGACATTATTTAGATACTAATTTTAACATGTATTAACTAGAAAAAGCAATCCCTGAATTAAGGTGTTTTGACTTTCTTCTTATCTTTTTAAGGATTAAATCATGAAATTTTATTCTTTTCAGTTCCCTCTCAGGAATGCAAGCTGCCAATGCTTCTGAAAGACACTAACAATATGAAGAAATATTGAAAACAATCAGAGGAAAATGGTGCTTTTGGACTTAGTAGAAAGTGTGCATCACCTCTCACAGGAAGTCTCAGCAATGGCATTAAAAACTCCAGCCATTTCATTTGGGGAGAGCAGAACAGCATGTAGTTATTTATTGAGTACACTTTGCAGGGGGCATACAAAGCATACAAAAGGCTTCTTTTGTTTGCAATATGGCTTTTCACAGCATTCAGAAGGTTTTCTTCCAACAGCATCATCACAGTTTGTCCAAACTTCTTAGAGAAAGCCACGGGGTCTCTACTTCAGCCTCTCATGAGCAGCTCTCCCCGGCCAAGGTCATGTTGCTCTTCCCCTAAGAATAAGGGCCCTCTGGATCCAATTCTATCCATTCCTTCCCAGCCTCCTGTTCTTGCAGCAGGGCAGATGCCTCCCAGAAGGAAAGCAGATGCCGGGGCTGTGGGGGGCTCTTGAGCAGCATAAGCCAAGCTGCAGGAGTTGGGAAGAGAAAGCACTGCATGGCCCAACTCACCCCTGGTGGTGTCTTTAATGTCAGGATGCATGCACACCGTGCAACGTGCAAACCCATCCAGGAAGAGGGAGCTGCACAGACAGGGAGCATTGCCAAATATCTGAGAGCACTCTCTTCTGTGGACAGACAGCTGGCTCGCTCATTGTTCTGCTTTTGGGAACGTGTGTCCTGAAGGGTTCTGTGATCTCTACTGTGGTGAGGGTTTTGGAATAAACCTTTGAATATTTTCCCCCAATCTCCCCCAAACTCAAAATCAGTTGTGCAGATTTCTCATTCTGGCTTAAAGCGTAGAGAAATGTCACACTCTTGCATCATGAATTTTTGCTTCAATAAAAATTCAATATTTGCCAGTGTTTCTCAACCAATATAGATAAAACCTTGGACTTCTGGTCATTAGCCACTGGGAGTCTGAGTATTTCTCCTTTTGTATTAAAATGAAAAGTTACATTCCTGTCACCATGGTTTTGCGAAGATGCCAGCATGTGACCTGGGTCTTGCAGACCTACCTGGCATTAGATAGCCATGGGATTGGAGACCAGGGTCATCTCTGTGTCTGTTTTTCCCTTTACAAAGACTGAGAAATAATATCATGCCTCCTACCCCATTTCACAGAACACCCAATGGTAATAAATATAGTGCTTTCAGTTGACAAGAAAAGGTCAAGATATCAGAGTGCTCCAGGGGCCACTTCTCCCAACGTAACCATAAGCCTTACCATGCAGTGTGGCAAACTGAAGTCATGGTCTGAAGCAAACGTGAGGCAAGATCAGTGAGTGTGCCCTGAATATGGTGCTAAGCCAGTGTGTTAACCATTGGGGTGGTGCACAAACATTCTATTTATCTTCCCAGTCATGCATTAAGGTTGCATTCTCCATGTTTCAAGATTTGCACCCAAGATTTGTTTTGGTCAAGTATGGCAAGGTGGCAGATACAAAGACAACTATCTTTGAAAGAAGAGTTGATTACCTACAGTTCCCAAGAACAGGGGGCCTGCCACACCATGCCGGGCCACATGGTCATTTGGGAGGGGTGAGAGAAGCATGGGCAAAAGCCTTATGACTACATTGGTGGCTAGTTGTTAGGTGGAAATGCCCTCTATCGGAAAGCCAAAGACAGATGTTGAAGTTTGTGATTGGCGGGTTCATAATCTGATTTCCAAGCCCCCTCGAAAGCCAAACTACAGAGGAGTTTAAGCAATTCTAGTCATTAGTTCAACCCTGTAGTTAATGAATATCAAATAATCTATTACAAAATCAAAAAAAGTTGACTAAAAGATGCACCCCTGTGAAGCCAGGTTGTCTGTGCAACAAGTTAGGCATGAATCGTGAGTAGAACTGACATGTGTCACTTCCAGGCAAAGGGCCAGAGCAGGAATCACCACATCCTCTCCCCCAGCCACAGTGTTGTGAAAGTGTGTTGAGATGGTATTTCCATCCACCTGCATTCCTGAGTAGAGATCCCGCTAACCAATGTTGGATATATAGCATGAGTAGGAAATAGCTTTGGGGTTAAGGCATCAAGGTATTAGGGTTGTTTATTCCACAGTAAAACCTAGCCTATCCTCACTAGGATGACCTTGCTGCAGAACATTGCTGAAATATTCAAGTTCAACCCCCTTCACAGACATAAGCAGAGAGATGGATATGAGTTTGTCACCCTTACCCTTTATGGTCTCTATGGTTGTAACACAAGGCAGGTATATATAAGCTGATGCAATGGGAGAGATATTCAATGTAAGGCAAGCTTCCTAAGCTCTGTGTGGAAAACTAGTCCAGAGTCCATGGGGATAACAATGAAGTGTCTAACTTGGCTACCCTGGATCTTAACCTATTTCTGAATTATGTCTTCAAATCTCCATTCACTATTCTTGAAACCCACTCCTTTCCCCAAGCAGGTGATATTACTTCAGAGGTATCCTCTCTCTGCTGGTGTACATTTCCCCAGCCAGAGAAAATCGGGATCGGGTAACTCTTGGGCAGAGGGCAGAGGCAGGGTCTAGAGCAGTGATGGCGAACCTTTTGAGCTCGGCGTGTCAGCATTTTGAAAAACCCTAACTTAACTCTGGTGCCGTGTCACATATAGAAATTTTTTGATATTTGCAACCATAGTAAAACAAAGACTTATATTTTTGATATTTAGTTTATATATTTAAATGCCATTTAACAAAGAAAAATCAACCAAAAAATGAGTTCATGTGTCACCTCTGACACGCGTGTCATAGGTTCGCCATCACTGGTCTAGAGAATAAGTGACATATAATTATGTAGAGTAGGGTCTGGCTGCCTCCTACTGTTGTCTGAATCTCAGCTATGCCACAAAGTGTGACAGTGCATTACCAAGCTCCATACTTTACTTCCCCCTGTGTGCAAGGCAGCTTCAACTTTGGGGCCAGAAATAGTTCTCTGCTCAAGGTGGCAGCGGAAGGAGGAGTATGGGGCAGACTGACAATCCATGCAATCAAGTGTCTAATTATTATAGACTGTCCCTGGTAATTGAGTCTAGTTTTTCATGTGAACTGAGTTTCTGTTTAGAATTTTAACTTGTGGGGGTGGGGAGTAGAAGTCCTTGAAAGTCCTATGAATCATTGGTGAAATAGGAAAATGCCAATGAAATATGGGAAACACGGAAAGACATTAAAATACATTAAAAATCTATTGTCTATTCTGCACTCCAAAGTAATTTTTAAATGGTAATTACACCTTTGAAGAGTATCTAGTTAGTATGAAAGAGAACTTTGGACAAATGTAGAGCTCTTCATCTGACTTCAATTGGTACACGGTGATAATATTCAAGGCTAATTTCCGAAGCTTTTACCCCTTGACTGAACATTACTCTGTTTCTGAAATTTAAAAGGATTTTCCAATCTCTGCTTCTCGGAAGCTAAGCAGAGGACCTCTTATGGGTTACGGAGGTAAGAGAGGAGGTAAAAATGTATGAATGCCCCATGAAAAGTGCTGTGAAGTCAAGGTTAGGTCAAGTTTATATCCTCAAGAAACAGGGATTTCAGCCACACACCTCCAGAAAGGAAGTTTCCAGGGTTGTTGTTTTTTTCATCTGGATCATTCAGCAGCATTTGGCAGTTCCTTTGAGTGGCTGACACCTTTAAGAACCATGTTCTTCATCCTCATCATCAATAACAAAATAAACTTAGTGCTTGCTGTGTGCTTAACATGAAGTGCTGTTACAGTTAAATGATTAGCACTCAAATAGTTTTAGAAAAAGACGTTTATGATCACTCTCGAGTAAATGATCAAATGGTCTAACTAGCTTATTAGGCAGGATTATTCATTACCAATCTATTAGATTTGCATATATACACTCCATTGCTGCTACTCTCACAGATACAATGGCAGAACCCTTTGAACTAAGGTCCGTAAGTTGCCTTAATGGTTTACATCAAAATTTTAATGGCCCAGAACTCGGCCACTTACAGTTACTACCCAGACAGATGCTGAGTGCTGCTAATGAGAAGAGTATCGGATGCTGGATTTGTAATGCCCTTCCCTTAGCCATTGACACACATGTCATGGTTTAAGATTTTTTTATGCCTTTCTTTAAAAAGAATTTTATATTAACCAAGCCAACTATTTTTCTTCTGCGAGGACTACGGATGCATCTCTGACCTCACCTCCTACCACTCTTCCCCTTCTTCACTTTAAGAAAGACACGCACCTCCTTGACGTTCCTTGAAAATGCCAACCTCCTCAGGGCTTTTGTACTTCTGTGTCCTCTGCCTGGAACAATGGGAGTCCGGGTCCCAGAGCAGCAAGAGATATGCTGGACATGCGAGCGTATGTGGGGAGAAATGCCTGTGAGGGGACACAGGAAGGGGGCTGGAGGAGCGGGGAGAGCTGCCAAACCACACAGCAGGTCTGACCCCTGTGAAGAAGAGAAGGAAGGAAGGTTGGGTAGAACAAGCCTTGAAACACAGTGCAGGGCTAAGAAACATGTGGCAGGTCTGCAGTAGAGCCCTCCAGCCCAGGTTGCCCTTCAGATGGTCCTTCATCTCTGTAGCCTTGCCACACTCAGTCACTGGCAAACAGTGGTGGACTTCAGAGTAGCAGATGGGTATTGGTCATTTACACCTGTAGCAGCCATCGAAGATATGAGAAGGGCATTCTCATGGCCCTCGCAGGCTCTCTCTTTCATTCTCTAGATGTTCCCATACGTCCTTTAGTTTCTGCTCAGATTTCCCCTTAGTGTGGTCTTCACTGACCACTCCATCTAAATAGCAACCCTCACCCCTTCACTCACCTTATTCCACTTTTTATTCACCTTTCTCTGCTCTGTTCATTCTCCATATCAGATAGACTATATATTTACTTATTGATGTAGCATATTGTCTCCCTCCTCAGACTATAAGCTCCACAAAGGGAAGGACTTTGTTCTGCTAATTGATAGGCTAAATATTTGTTAAGTTAATGAAAAACTGAACAAGCAAGCATATATTGAGCTTTAATACTATGTACTAAGCAATGATTATGCAAAGATATAAATGTAAGATTCTGGACCACATGCTTTCATTTCATAATTGATATGTTCCTAACAAACATGGCATTTTGCCATAGTTCTATAAGATTGTTAGCGAGCCAGTGTGGTAGACAGACTTTCAGATGCTGTCAATGTTCCCCAGCTATCTCCTGGCATCCACACCTCTGTTTCATCTCTTCCCTTAATTGTAGGCTTGCGTATTGACTGTCTGTCAAAGGTGGTGAGATGTCATTTCAGTGGTTAGGCTACATAAGATTGTGGCTTCCATCTTGCCAGTTAACTTCTCTTGCTGGCTTTGATGAAGCAAGAAGCCATAATGGAGAGGCCCACATGGCAAGGAACTAAAAGCAGACTCCAGTCGATAGTCAGCTAGAAAGTGAGGCCCTCTTCCAAAAGCCTATAGTAGCTGAGTCCTGCCAAAAACCATAGGAGATTGAAAACATATCTTTCCCCAAAAGGTCTTCCGATAAGACCCCAGCCCTGGTCAACACCTTGACGGAAGCCTCATGAGAGACGGAAGCAGAGGACCCAGGCAAGCCGTGGCCAGATTCCTGACCACAGAAACTGTGAGATGATAAATGTGTGTTGTTCCAAGCAATTAAGTTGTCGTAATTGTTCTACAGGAGATGACTAATACAGGCAGCTTTTCATGAACTCCAGCACAAATGCCTCTCATGAGCTGTGCTTTTTTTTTCTTGTCTGTAAATGAAGAAGTTGGAGCAGAACTTACAGGGCTCTCATCCAACTGCAAAAAGCCACAATTCTATTACTTCAACACCTCTAACCGATTTCACAATTATATCAAACGTAGAATATGCTTAAGAGAGATAACTTACTCAAATATGATAGTTGTAGGAAGCTGTTCGCATTTTTCACCACAGGATCAAACAATCAAATAATTCTTTTCTGTTTGAGAACTTATTTATTATAAAATTTGGAAGGTTCAGTAAATAATAAAGAAAATTTAAATCACCTGTAATTCTATCATCTTGAGATTATTACTGGTAATATTTTGCTAGCATGTTTCTAGTCTTTGAATATATTTTTAAATATATGGATTTATTTTACAAAATTGAGATCATACTGCACATCCAGTTTGTATTTGTAGCGTATTTCAAGTTAACAGGACATGATGAACATTATTAAGGTCATCAAATATTCTCCCAAAACATGATTTTAATGGCAATATAACATTTGCTTGTATGTGTGCTTTGCCATTATAATTAATAGTGTAATCAATGTGTTAATTAAAATAATTATTTGTATACTATATTATGTATGTTATATAATATAAATAATTAATATACTTAATGAAATGCTGTAACTATTTACCCACTGCTAATTATCTGGATTCCTAGAAGTATGGCTGTAAGACCAAAAGCTAGATGGAGGCAGAAATTGGAGTCATGCAGCCACAACCTAGGAATTTCTAGAGACACAGAAGCTGGAAGAGACCAGGAAGGATTTGTCCCTAGAGACTTCATAGAGAGGAGGGCCCCACTAACACCTGGATTGCAGACTTCTAGCTTTCCGAACTGTGAGAGAATAAATTTCTGCTGTTTTAAGCCATCAAGTTTATAGTACTTTGTTACTGCATCCCTGGGAAACCATATGTGTGCCTGTTTGCATACATACACATGCGTGTGTATGTGTCTGCGTGGTGTGTCTGTCAGACTAATAGTAAAATCTTCTGGAAAAGACTTTTCCACCCCTTGGTTTTATGTAAATTACTTCACTTGTCTGTCAGACTAATAGTAAAATCTTCTGGAAAAGACTTTTCCACCCCTTGGTTTTATGTAAATTACTTCACTTACATTTTAAATAGAACCTAAACATTAAACTTTACCTTGCGTCTTTCTATATGTCATTTGGTCATTTTGACACAGTAAGGTCTCTCTTCTATATTTTTTCTAGTATTTTCCCCTAACTTTCCAGTCAATCATGTTAGTAAGCTCAAAGAAAAAAGGTGGCCAATTTGCTAAAATAAAAATGTCTTTCAATCCTGAAGATTGTATTGCTCCATGAAGAATTTTTATATATAAAGACAAGGAAGCATGCTCTCAGACACCAGGCTTTTATGTCCTTTGTCATCCCTTTTGACCTACACATTGCTGTGTCCTCCCTGCTGTGGCTCCCGGATGCTCATGTTTCTGCCTCACTAGACTGTGAGACCCCTGAGAGCAAGTCTTATGCTTCCTTGAGTCCAGTGTGCGGCATTAGTCCTGGGACATAATTGGTGCTCATGGACTGCTTACAAAATAAATCAAGTGCTCATCCAATAAATCGGCCTCTAAGAGCTAACTCCAGGCTGTACTTTGTAATTAGAAAGAACACAAATGTAAAAACATAGGATGGCAAGTAATTTGGTCATTCAAAGACCATGTAGACTTCTCTTTGGCAATTGTGAGTAAAATTCTATTTACCATATCCCACAACATGGGTACAAGCCATAAGGAGTGAAAATCTACTCATCGCAGTCCACATGGGTATAAGCCATAAGCAGCTCTCTTCTCCATGCTTGCTTGCATGAAGCCTTATCTAATCCAGATCTTGGTTTAAGTGTCTTGTAGTAGAAATTTCAAGCAGCATCAAAAAATTGAACCCCTCACCCATGCAATTTAAATACCGCACACTGAATCCAACTATGCCAATGATATGACAGTTGTTTGATTATGAGATAAGAAGCAGTGTGAGAAAAACAGAAATAAACCCTGCCTCTGAGCCTTCAGTGGAAACTCTTGCAATCTATTGTTTAAAAATCTACAGCTAGCAGCAACCATGATCCTCACAGTGCTGCTGCCTTCCGCTAATCTTCCGGAGCCATTACTCAGGGATGGTCTGTTCAAAAAACTCCTTAAAGCCATTCATCTCAAAGAAGTTGTGACAAGTATTTTGCTGTTTTCTCCCCACTCCTCAAGGGGAAATTTAATCAAGATTGTCAGAGCTGAAAAGAAAAGGGGGAAAATGCACACACACAATCAAGCTACACTTCAATAACCAAATAAAACTACCAAAATTAATCAAAACTTGACTTACAATCCTTTCAGAATTGTAAAAGTCACACAGTATCCCTGGGATAGATGATACCATGAATTCTGATGTACACAGTACACCATTGGACCAAACGGTGATGTTTTCCTGCCATAAGTGGTATAATTATGCTGTGCATCATATGCATCGTATTACATTCATTTAATAATTCCGCTGTTTCACACTCAGCCAGGCATTTCTCACAACTGCTGTCTTCACGGGCCACTGGTTCTGCTGGTTCAGCTTTCCTTGAAGTAGTCAGATAACCACCGGTTTATCACCAGCCAAGCTAATGAGCTAGTGCTTTCTTGCATGTTGAGGTTAATAGATAACTAATATATTTTGGCTCATTCATTATGGCCAGTTTTCTACTAACAACAACAAAAATTGCATATTTGGGTCTTCTGCTTTGAAAAATGTCATGCTACATCTTAAAAGTTGATTAAAATCACTACGCCTGTGGAATATTACATACAAAATGTATTAGTATCCAGGAGACTCTGATAAGAACACTTCTCAACTCTATTCTCACCCCCCCACACACACACACACACACCCCCAAAAAAAGCAATAAAATTAGATGTGAGTAGTCATGAGGAGTTATAGTGGGTTTGCTTTTTTCCAACTAGCAATCAAAGTAAAATTATTCATCAATTAAACCATAGCTTGTAATTTATGCCAAGTTAAATTTTAGTTAAGTTCGGAGAATGGTGCTAACTAGTGAAGAATTGCAAGAAATTTAAAACATTCAAAAGTCATGTTTTATGTCCATTTGAAATTTCAGAAATCTCCAGAAACTCTATAGCATAAGCTTTTTCAATTTAAAAATATATACTTTTTTCAAAGCCATTGATCTAGAAGAAAATTACCTATATTAACAAATACATTATGGTTGTCACTAAGCCATATAGCACATTTTCTCACTGACTTCCTGATTCTTTCCTACATCTTATTTTTTTACCACACTGAATCCTTACTCTTCTCTTAAAAAGTCAAGCCTTTTCCAAAGTTCTGCCTGGCAAAATATTCCATTCATCTCTCAGGATCTAGGTCAAATGTTGCATAACCATTGTTACAGTTACTATGGCTGCATAACAAATAACCCCCAAACTCTGAAGCTTAAATCAACCATGGATTCTGTTGGTCAGGAACTTGGACAGGGAGGAGCAGGAATGGCTTATTCTGTTCCATCATTCTGGGATTTCAGATGCAAGCACTCGAAGGCTGAAAGTGACTCAATGGCTGAGAAGTAGAATCACCTGGCAAGATCATTATGCTCCTGTCTAGTGGTTCATGCTGGGTGTTGGCTAGAATCTCAGCTGGGGCTTTGGAGTTGAGAATCCTCATGTGGCCTTTTCATGTGGCCTGGGCTTCCTCATAGCACAGGGGTCTCAGTTGACTCAGATCTTTCATATGGTGGCTCAGGGCTTCAAAAGAGAGTTCTCAGCAAGTGAAGTAGAAGCTGCATCGCGCTTCCTGGTCTGGCCTCCAAAGTCCCTCAGCATCACTTTCTCTGCATTCTATTGATTACAAGTAAATCACAGGATAGGGAAGGGGTAGAAGGAAAGAAAAGAGAAGGTTTTTATTCTTGGCGTTGTTGGGTATTTGTTTTTGCTCCCAAGAGGACAGAGCAAAGAAGGGTGACAGGAGATATATCCATAGCATCACAGAATAGACTAAGATTCAAGATAAAGAATATCCAACAAGCCACCATAATTTATTTGAGTTGCTCCACTATTTAGCTCCTCTATTTCTTAAAACTCTGGCAAGGTTTGCTGCCCACCCAAATGCCTAGATGATCACCTATGTGTGGAATTTGTTGAAAGGTATAAGCTTCAAGTCTGAGAGAGCACCAGAGCAGAGGAAAGATCAACCCTAAGAGAACAAAGAGCCAGCAGAGCAAGAATTCAGTGGAGGAAATAGTCAGGGTTGGAGGTGATCATGAGAACATAAGCCCATGCAAATCTCTATAAATTTGGAGAAGGATTTTGGACTTTGCACTGTGGAGAACAGAGAAAGACACAACTCTTAGCCAGGCCTTACAGGCAGAGTAACTGCAACTGGCGACAAGATTAGGTATGTTTTAGGTAAGTCTCAGAATCCCCTGACCAGTAAGTATTAGAATCATTACCCATATTTTACAGAAGGGGAACAGAATCAGAGAGCTCAGTAAGTACTAGAACTAGATCTAAGCTTAGATCTGCCTGACCAAGGCCTGGCTCTTTTCACCCCACCCCTGCCCACAGTCCCTCATACCCACTCACAGCATTAGTTGCCCCATACACTATGTTCCCACACTGTTTCTGTTTGATTGTTTGGTGGTGATATTTGTTGGTATCTTCATTTTTGGTTTTTACATCTCTATAGCAGTTCTTACCGTGCTGTGGGGTAGTTTAACTTTTTTCATGTGAGCTCCAGCTCCTTGAAGCTAGGAAACATCTTATTGGTGTATTCTCATCATTGAACAGCGTCTACAACAGCAATTTTCAACCCTTGTGCCACAAGAATTTTTAAATCATGTACTACCTGACTATTCAGTAAGGGGCACTGACCTCTTTTCCCTTAGATTGCCAAAAAAAAAATGACAACATGCCCTGGCCGGTGTGGCTCAGTTGGTTAGATGTCCTCCCGGGCACCAAAACATTGCTGGTTTGATTCCCAGTCAGGACACATGCCCAGGTTGCAGGCTGGATCCCTGATAGGGGGCATGCAGGAGGCTAATCCAATGTTTCACTCTCACATCGATGTTTTTCTCTCTCTCTCTCTCTCTGCCTCTTCCTTCCTCTCTCTCTAAAATTAATAAAATTAAATTAAAATGACAACAGCCAACCACAATAACTGTCTAGTGTGAATGTCCTGTCTTGAACCATACATATATAGGTCATATAATAGAGTTGCTTCTTATTGGTCATCCTATATAATAAACGCCTAATAATATGCAAATTGACTGAATGGTGGAAAGACTGGTCACTAAGATGTGCACTGACCACCAGGGGGCAGACGCTTAACACAGGAGCTGTTCCCCTGGTAGTCAGTGTGCTCCCACATGGGAGGCACCGCTCAGCCAGAAGCCCTGAGCCAGGCTCATGGCTGGCAAGTGCAGTGGTGGTGGTGGAAGCCTCTCCCACCTTCATAGCAGTGCTAAGGATGTCCGACTGATGGCTTAGGCCCACTTCCCTAAGCCATCAGTGGGACATCCCCTGAGGGCTCCTGGACTGCGAAAGGGTGCAGGCTGGACTGAGGGACACCCCCCTGCCCCCGAGTGCATGAATTTTGTGCACCAGGCCTCTAGTGTTACGTAATAAGGTCTACTTGGTTAATTCTTGGTAGCAGAGACCCTTATGTATAAGCATAGGCACCTGATTATTTTTAAGTCACTTTGGAGCAAAAATAGTAGGTAATTACTATTATTATTATTTTGTAATCAATCAAAATTATACCTAATTCTTGTCAGATTGGCAAAAAATATACTATATTGTTCAGTGCACCACATCATTTTAGTAATTAGTTTATGTGTGCCATGAGATGAAAATTGCTGTTCTAGAACATAGTAGGCACTCACTAAAGGCTTGTTTGCTCATTTGATCATTCATACATTAGCGTCTATTGAACACTCACTATGTGTCAGACATTGTAGCAGACACTGAGGATGGAGCGTTGAGCAAAAACAGACCCTGCTCACAGTCTAGTGGACAGGAAACATTACACAAATAATCATATAAGCCAAAACACATGACATAGCCCCCTGTGCTATGTTGGAAAGAACAGAGTACTTTAGGAGTAAGAACCATTTACCGTGTCGGGGAAGGACTCTGGAGAAAAGGGTGTGTGAGTGAGAGGCCCAGAATGAGCAGATGGGTAGAAATACCTGGCAGAGGGGGCAGTTCAGGCATCCCCTCTGGCAGGAGGTGACAGGTCTGTCTAAAAGAGGACGAGTGTGACTGGAGGCAAAGATGGAGAGGAAAATACATTCTCATGAGGATAGAAAAGGACTCGCTTCCTAATGACAGGAAGCAGTCTGCAGAGATTTTTGCAAAAAGCCATTAGTGCTTGTTCCAATATGTTTAGGCCGCTGTGCATTTTCTTCACAAACTCCTTTAACTTATCATATAAGAGAGGAGGTCTCCAGTAGATCTACTATGTCCTTAGCACTGGGTTGCCCAGAACAGGGTCTCTATCAGCAGCAGCTCGGACCCTAAGGGTCAGGGGATCCTCCAAAGCAGCAGCACCTGGAAGGAGGAGGCTGATAAAGCGAACCAGGGCTTCTGCGCATGAGGCTGGGAGGCAATGCCTTGCCTCTAATGCTGGTGGGAAACCACGTACACAAGTGATTACCCGATAAATAAATGTTAGTACCTGACAAAGTCTTGGTAGATTTCTCTTAAAAATCATACACAAGCACCAGTCAACTAATTTCATTGGTATTGTTTTCCCTGACATGCCATGATCTTTCTTTGACTTATATTCCTTGCTAATGGGCGTGTGTGTGCGTGTGTGTGTGTGTGTGTGTGTGTGTTAATTCTCACCTGAGAATATTTCTCCATTGATTTTTAGAGAGAGTGGAAGGAAGGGGGAGAGACAGAGAGAGAAACATCGATGTGAGAGAGACACATCTACTGGTTGCCTCCCACACACGCCCCGACCTGGCCAGGGATCAAGCCTGCAATAGAGGTGTGTGCCCTTGACCCGAACTGAACCTGGGCTGCTTCAATCCTCTGGCTGGGGCTGATGCTCTATCCATTAAGTCAAACAAGCCATGGCCTAAGAGGCATTTTTACAAAATTTTTGTTTCGTAACTAAAAAATGAAAAATGACATTGTTGTTATGACAGTCATTGGCAAAGAAACATCTGTTTGAACAGGTGACGTAGAAAATATGTTGCACTGTTTACTGAGAACTAACGCACCACCAACATCAGTACATCAGTTGGTTCTCCCATGGCACAAAAGACCACCAGGTTTGTTTGCCAAGCACCTTCCTTGGTCACTTTCAGTCCAGACCTGTACTACCGTAGGTCTCTCTAGTCTGCACTTGACCCTCACTTTCACCTTTATTCATAAACTGCATCCTAAGTAATGCTGCCTCCAACTTCCCTGCTCCTAATTTCTGAATCTCTTCTTGCCCTCTTGCATTGCCCCTATCCCCCCACCCCGCCACCCCCGCATGAATTACTTCTCCAGATTTAGCTCAGGAATTTCACCAGAACTATAATTTCAGTTCACCCCTAGAGTGATTGCAGCCGATCGCTCACAATTCAAAGGGCAAACTGACTAACAAAATAGATCCAGAGACATTGACGCATGCAACAGACTGGCATGATTCCAGAAGGAGGGGGGTGGGGCTGGAAGAGATTAACCAAAGAATTTATATGCATATGTGCGTAACCCATAGACACAGACAATAGAGTGGTGAAGGCCTGGGGAGGGGGTGGGAGTGAGGTGAAGAGGGTCAGTGTGGGAGAGGGGGAGTGGACATTTGTAATACTATCATCAATAAAGAAAAAAAATATTTTAATTCCAAGGTCGAGCAGTCCCCTCAGATGCATCCCACAAAGAAGAAATCACCTCTTCCCTCCACACGGGAAGAAATCATCACTTACAATGCAAACACACGAATATGCAGTGGCTAAGGTTTATTGGGTGTGCTTTTTTTCCTACCAATTAAGTATATTTGTAATTCCATCTGCAAAAGCGACCAGTAAGCTGAATTCTCATGCATTACCTGACACTAAAGTTCCATTTTGCCCTATTTACAAAGACTAGAATTTAATTTCCAAAGACATCTCTGCACAGATGCTCAAATGGAATGGTTACTTTCTGAGGAATGAAGAAATAGCAATGCATGTCCCTAAGGATAAGTAAATTATAATGAGAGCAAAAACTTATTTAAGAAAAAGTACAAGGGGCTTAGACAAGCATTTCGAGGTTTAAAGGAAGTTGAGAGATAAAATAAGATGAAGACAGATTAATAAAGAGCTTCCTGCATGATTATCTTTTTCATAGAAATTAGTGAGTTTTGTTTAAATTGGCTTCTTAGCAGTTGTAACTCTTTGCATCTCTTAGATCAGTAAGTCCTAAACCGGACATCCGTGGCCACAGGGGGACTGTAACTCAGGTAGCTCTTGGGGATAACCAATTAAAACAGAGGGAATGGCTTCTTTTCACAGCAGAGATCTGTGAACTGGGACCTGGATCCCGAAACCAGATGGCTCCCCGGCCAGGCCCTGCTGCCCAACAGATAAAGTTGATGCTCCACTGAGGAGAGGGGTGTTTCCAGACCCTGTTCAGGGACTTCTCCTTTTTCATTCCATCCTCACGGACTCTCAAGTTGAAATGAATTAAATTTGTTCCAACTGAGGAATTGATAGCTGTTAACAGCTTAATGTACTATCTGTCCCAGTAGTGTTTTCACTTTAACAGAAAATCATGCCTTAACTCAAAAGGATGAATGGTTTGAGGAGGCTAATGGAAGAGGTGAGGTTTCGGGGAGGGGCAGATGCTCAAGTGCATGCTGCTCACTGGCTAAATTATAAAATTAGCACAGAAAGGACCTAGAGTCCTAGACCATCAGGGCTTCCACTGTGGGCCAGGGAGTCCCCGGGAGACCCTGGGAGTCAGTCAGTGCTTACATGAGGTCAAAACTACTTTCATAATAACCCTAAGAAGTCACTTGCCATTTTAACTCTTGAGCTCTCACGAATGAGTGGAGCTTTCCAGAGGCTTGATGGCAAGGAGAACACGACAGAGTGGATGCAGTAACAGGAGACTCCAGACAGCTGTTAAGTCACGTGTTAAGGACATTTGCAAAAAATGTAAAATAATTCTTTTATCATTTTGGGAGAATTTTAGAATAAAAAATATTTTCAAATGTTAAAAACAAAGAATAAAAATTAAATTAAAACTTAAAAGTACATTAATTTCAAATAAATTAAAATTAATATTTTAATTGAAAAAAAAATTTTAAACAAAAAATTTTAATAAAAGTGTTTAATTCCATACATTGGTTATTATTGTTATTTTAAATTAAGATTTCTAAATTTCTCCATTTTAAATGATAAATATATATTTACATACTTCTGTATAAGTATATACATATAGTTATATATTTCTTTTGTATACATTTTTTAATTTATATCCTTTATAAACAAGAGCTCTTGGGACCCTCAATAATTTTAAAGAGTGTAAAGAAGTTCTAAAACCAAGAAATGTAAGGACCACTGAACTAGAAATCCTTGCTTGGATCCTGCTGGTCCTGTGCAGTCCGTGTTTAATACTTTTGGGGGATCTTTTAGTCACATAACATCCATCAAAACTGTATTCCATATTCAAAGAGGCCAGTAAGGAAGAGGAGGGAACATAAAGAAAGGAGGAAGTAAGAAACAATAGAAAAGCAGAGATAAAGGAAGTCCAGGAAACCTAATAAACTATGTGCAGGGATGTGCACTGTAATTGATGATTCAACACCTAGCATGCACTTAGTCAATACTCAGCTGCACTTATTATTAAAATTTCACATACAGGGACTACACTCTGGGATATTCATCATATAAAGTTGACCTGTGTTTGTTTACTGAACATGTTGTAAATAGATTTGCCCTTAAGACATCTTGTTTGGCCTACCCATTGCTTTCCAAAAACAAAAAAGAATTAGTTGCCAACAGTTACATTTAGAAAGTTTTATGTAAAAATCTGGATTTCCAGTTTGTCTTGAAAATTGAAAACAACTGGTAAGACAAGTTATCAAAGACCTGTGCTGCCATAGCTGGCTGGTGCTGAGGGGCCCTGTCCCTCTCCACAGAGCACGGACTCCCCTCTTCCCACAAGCCTCCTTGCTCCCTGACTTCCATCTCACCTGCCCCATTCACCTGTTACCTACCTCACCTGGCTGACCCCTGAGACATTGACCTCTGTCTTCATGATAATCTTTAAATCTCTTCTGAACCATGACAAGAATTTCCTATGTGTCAACAAAATTATAAATTGAAGGGTAAAACATCAGCCAATCTTTCCACACAGGGGCAGACATCAACATTTTAATGTATTTTATGTGAGCATGTTTTCTTATCACAACTATCATATACAGGGTGCCCCCCAAAAATGTATACACACTTTAGCAGCTGATAGCTCCACTGATGTTCCTTTCTTTTCAGATTTAACCCCTTGGAATTAATGATTTTTCAAAGTGTGTATACATTTTGGGGGCCACCCTGTAGTTGTGATCATATGTGAATGCAATTACAGTGCCATTATTTTCTCTTACTGTTTTAGAATAAGCATTTGACATGCTACTAAAAACCCTTTTAACATAGTGTTAAATGCTGTATAATATTTCATTGTATGAATGTACCATATGAGGATTGCCTATATTACACTGTTCAGAAAAATAAAAAACATGAATTTTGGCCCACATGTTTGAGTAAAACCAATCTTTGTGGGATGGTGCTCTGTTTTAAACCCTCATGATATTTTTAGAATTTTTGTATACCCATTGGGGCATTTTGGAGTATTATGTCAAGGCAACCTCATAAACTGACTGCTATTTTTTATTGTAATTAATGTCTATGTGAGCAGCTTTGTAGAAGTCCTAGGCAAAATTCTCACTTTAAAAACTGAATGTGAGCCCTGGCTAGTGATTCTCAGTGGTTAGAGCATTGACCTGCACACCAGAGGGTCTCGTATTTTATTCTGATCAAGGGCACATACCTGGGTTACAGGTTTGATCCCCAGCCCTAGGAGGGGTGTGTGTGGGAGGCAACGAATGGATGTGTCTTGCTCACATCAATGTTTTTCTCTCTCCTCCTGTCTCTCTCCTCCTCCCCTCTCCCTTTCACTCTCTCTAAAAATAATGAAAAAACAAATCCTCACTCCTAGGGTAAGGATTAAAAAACGTTGAGTGTCAGACACTAAATGGGACATTCAAATTTTCTGGTAATAAAATGGGTATTGGAAAGCTTTCACTGACTGAGCAGAAGGGCAGAAATTACAATAAAGTCACTGAGTGGGTGTGACTCAGCCAGGAGATAAGCATAACCTGATAGGAAAATGAAGCATCAATAGAACAAATCCTATCCCAGGAAAGCAAAGAAAATAATATATGATATATGATATCAGCAAAATTAACGTATGACAAATGTGATGTATATGAAAGTATCTGCACTCCCTTTTCTCCAGGTGAGACGTGATGTGGCCAGAGAACAGAGTCTGTGGTATACACATTGAATAAAGCCTCAGTATAAGAATGCTAACTCCATAGTCATCCAGACAAATGAGGCCAACCCATGCTGAACACAACGCAGCACCCCACACAAGTGGGTGGGGACAGAAAAATGACAGTTTTCCCTTGGAGCAAAAAGGATGCATGATTTTTATTAATAGGCACAACCCCCTTCTGTAAGTAACCTGGTAAAGGGAGTAGGGTGATTTCATGCTCTGCTGAACAGAAGTGGATGGTTTTCTACCCTAAAGCCCATGGTGCTCTTTCAAGCATTGCGTGGAGCATATAAGCTATTTCTTTACCACAAATAGCATCTTGGTTGTATGATAGAGTTGCTCTAGCTTCCTGCAGAAATGCTCTGCTCATGTCGAGCATGCATTCCATGGAGTCCAGGGCCTGCTGGCTCATGCAGTCACGTCCAACAAGGACCCTGAGTATTGGAGTCACAATGTCATCAGTCTTCATTCTTTCATACCATTTGGTCACATCATGGCGTGCTAATCGGTGCATTATTAGGTGGAATGGATACCTTTAATAACCTGAAATCCCCTTGGAAAGGTATGAAAATAAGTTTCCAAGAACCACACAATTTTGATGTTGTTAACAGGATTTGTTCATCACCAAGTCCTGGAGATACACATTCCTCTCATTTTGATTCACAAGTGCTATTTATTCACTCAATTAACAAATCTATACTGAATGCCTAGTTTTGCCAAACACTTCTAGGGTCTGAGCATAAAGCAGTAAATAAACAAAAATGCCTGAGTTCATGAAGAAAAATAAAGCAGTGTGGAGACAGAAGGTGCCAGTGTGCCATTTTGAACACGGTGATCAGGGGAGGCCTTGCTTTCAGCAAGACATAAAGAAATGAGGGGACAATCCACAGGATATCTAGAGAAATAATGCTCCAGGCAGAGGCCCACAGGAAGGAGCACAACCTAGCAAGTTTAAAGAGTAGCAAGGACTATAGAGCAGGTGAACAAGGGGAGAATATAGGTGGTGAAGGTGGAGCGGGGGCAACGAGATGGTGTGGGCCTTAAATGCTATTGTAGGGTCTTTGGCCTTTACTAAGTGCAGGGGGAAGCCTTTGAAGGTTTGTACAAAGGACTGATATTACTAGACCTGCCTTTTAACAGGACCCCTATATGAAGAATGGACTGCCAAGTACAAAGAGAGAACCAGTTAAGAGACTATTGTAACAATCCAAGGGCAAAATGATGGTGACTTGCGCCAGGGGGGTAGCAGGGTAGGTAATGATGAGACAGGAAAGTTAGCATAGGGAACAAAGGCCTTGAGCTCTACCTTTCCTCTTTTCCATCCTGGCTGGGATATTGCAGACCTGACTTTTGCTCACCACCTGTTCCCTGGCTTCTTCCTCCCATTTTCCTGTAGTTGAAACAAACAAAAACTGGTCTCAACCAGATTTGGCAGCCATTTTGGCCTACAAGTGACCAGAAAGAATATTTTAATGTTATCATAATAAATTTACATTGCAGTTCTGGAACCACCCTATTCCACCCTCCTCCCCAGTCACCATGAAAGGACCAAAAGAGAAATTGCTCTCCTGAGAGGAGGGACAAGGATGAGCCTTGTCAGCAGTCTCCCCACGAGCATCAGAAGCTGGGACCATTCTAGTCCCTCCCCTTGCCCATTTTAATAAAATCCTTCTATCCAGACCCCATCAGGGTATCTCATTCTTGGGGTATGCCGTTGCTTCATTCTTGAGTGTGTACTTTTGCTTTAATAAAATCACTGTTTTGCTGAATCTTTCTGTTTCCACCTTGAATTCTTTCTTGTGTGGTGACAAGCACCTGGACCTCGCTATTGGGTTCAGGCCTCCCTTGCCCTCCACCGTCAATGAGAAGTGGTCAGAATATGAATCAGTTTGGAAACTGGCACCACAGAATTTGCCGATGGATTGAACATAGGGCAGGGGAGGAAGAGGAGTGCAAGGACTGACTCCAACATAGATGGACTTACAAGTCTGGATTTCAGGATCAGTGTCCAGTCTAAAAACTTGAATCTGGAAGTCATTGTGTAAATAGTGCTTAAACTATAAGACTGTGTGATTAGCCCTAAGTGGGTAAGTGAAGGTAGAGGAGATGTCAGAGCAGGGGGTCCTAAGGTTGCAGTGAGTAGAGGTCAGGTCATAGAGAAGATACCAGCAAAGCAGAGACAGTAGGAGCAGCCACCAAGGAAGGAGTGAAGTGTCATAAAAGCAAGTGAGAAAGTGTTTCGAGGGAGAGAAAATGGCCAGCTGTGCAAATGCTTGTCATGGTTAAGTCTGAAGATGAAGAATTGATTATTGGATTTACTAGTAATAACATGGGAATTATTAGTTTTCTTGAAATGAGCAGTATCTTTGAAGTGATGGAAGCAAAATGTAAGTTACAGTTTTTGGACTATAACTTACACCATCAGCACTCCTGAATCTCAGACTGTAACTACACCATCTACACCACTGGCTCTCTTGAACCTTGAATTTGCTAACTACATATCTTAGGACTAGTCAGCTTCCATAATCAAGTGAGCCAATTATAATAAACACACACACACACACACACACACACACACACACACACACACATCCTTGTTGGTCCTGTTTTTCTGGAGAACTCTGAATAATATACTGCTATTCCTTAGGTCATAGTTATTACTTTCACTATTTCAGAAATCATAATGTGTTAGCATCCCTCGGTCATTGCACAGCTACACGCTGCACCCCAAATTCTAGCCAGCTTAATTGGATATAACTCACAATGCAATTCAGGTAAAAGAGTGTAGGCACCTTGCCCAAAGGTGCACAGCAGAAACAATCCAAATAGCAGCGATGCTGACAGTTGCTCAATAGTCATTGTCATGCTTTCATATTCAACAAATGCATTAAGAAATCATGACTCTGTGAGACATTTTCACAACTACTAACTTTTTAAATTCTTAAATTATTCCTGTGAAGAAAGTATTAATATGGCCCTTTTAAAATGAGTCACTGGGAAGTTAAATAGCTTGATTGCCTTTATACAGTTAGAATGGAAGAACGAACATGAGCTTTGTATTCAAATCCTTTCTTTTCCACTTACTTTTTGTAGGTTACCTAAACTCTCTGAGATTGAAATTTGTCATCAATGAAATGGGATTAATAGTGCCTATTGTAGATGGTCATTGTGAGGATTTATGCAACCATGTATATTCAAGTGCCCAATTCATGCCTGGTATTCATTAGGCACTCAATAAATGTCAGGCCTCTCTTTTCCAGTTCTTATTGCCTATGTTGGGAAAGACAGTGAATTGTATGGATAACTCTGAAACAAGAATTAAGCCCTAGCCGGTTTGGCTCAGTGGATAGAGCATCAGTCTGAGGACCAAAGTGTTGTGGGTTCAATTCCAGTCAAGGGCAGGTAACTTGGTTGCAGGCTCCTCCCCAGCCTGGGGCCTATGAGGGGCATGCAGGAGGCAACCAATCGATATGTTTCTCTCACATCGATGTTTCTCTCCATCTTTCCCTCTCTCTCTAAAAGATCAATGGAAAAATTATCCTCAGGTAAAGATTAACAGCAACAATAAAAAAAGAACTAATATAGTTCTTCAAATTCTAATTTATTCAAAGCTGATCATTTCTACCAGGGCTCTTGTTATCACTGTTTTATGGAAATTGTATTGATTTTTTTCAATTCTAAACTTGAAAATATTAGGATAAAGATTTACTTTTAGTTTTCCACAATATCCACCATTCCCCAGTGTCCTATATTTTGTCTAATTTACACATTCATATGACCCTCCTAGTCCCTACAAGGTTAGACATTTCAACCTCTGCAAGAATGTATCCAACGATTCTGCAAACTTGATGATTTCATAACATTTTGGTTTGGGCACAATTATTTAACTTTATTTTTAAATTTTGGAGAATGACACCAAGAAGAGTTTGAAGAGTGACACAAAGAATCCACGTGTTCTGATGGCCAAATCAAAAGTGTTCCCTCCTTCACAAACAAATGTTGGCACATTAGCTACATCCAAAGACTAGAGCTCAGCAGTAATTCATAGCTGTCAATAGACCGAGCAACTCTTACAAAAAGAAGAGGGGTGAGTGGGAAGGGTTTAAATTTACAACAAGGCAACCTAATTTTCAAAGCATTGTTAAATCAGTGCCGCTAAGTTGTGTGTAGTGTCTTTTTTTTTCTTTTCTCAGAGTGCCTTCAGAATAACTATTGTAATTTGAGACATGGACCATATAAAATGGACCAAAATGATAAGATAATGGGCAAAAGCAGTTCCAAAATGAGACCAGCTGTGGGCCCTGTCTTTGGAAGGGAGGTTCTGGCAAACTTCCATTGGCCCCCAGCCTAGTTTGGTTTCAAACTGATTAGCAAACATTCTAGTCAATCAATCCTGGTTCAAATTAAGTTGCTGGTAGGAAGAAAGGAGCAGTATGATTTGCATTACAAAGCTCTCGGAATCTGATAGATGAGATGAGACTTCCCTAAGGCTCCCTCATATTGAGTAAATAAAAAGCTTCTTTCTAAACCAAGAGGGAGGGACAGTAAGCCCAGCGTGTTTTACATGCTGAAGAATGAACTAAAATTCATATGTATCTACAAAATTCATGTGGAGACAGAAGTAAGTGAATCGTTTTTACATAAACTGTATTTCTACCTTCACAGGTACCTTGGCCCAAAATGCAGAAATGCTTGCAAATCTCTACCTGGTTCTAGAAATAGATACCTAGTTTATTCTGAGACAGGGCTACTGTCTTTGTTGTTGGCTAACCATATTACTTTAGACTCGTTATATTTTATCATGCTTCAAGATTTATGATGTGGCCTGAGACATATTTCAATTTGAGGAACAACAACACTGAAATAACATTCTCTCCTCCAGTTAGCTGAAGATTTTATAAAAAATTGAATTTTATTCTAAGTTACTGCCTGAAAGTACATAATTACCAGAGTAGTAAACTAAATCAAGGCCTTAGAGCATAACGCAAACTTTATATTCAGGATAGGCCTAAGAAACCATAAACTTCAAAGTTGTGATTTTGAGACCAGGACATTGTGGCTCAGAGACATTAAGTGATCCTCCTAAACTCACACCACAAATTCGTACCAGAGCTTGAATTAAAATGTAAATTTTCTGGTTCCTAGCTAAATTATTTTCACT
Source organism: Myotis lucifugus (assembly GCF_000147115.1). Classification (NCBI taxonomy): domain Eukaryota; kingdom Metazoa; phylum Chordata; class Mammalia; order Chiroptera; family Vespertilionidae; genus Myotis; species Myotis lucifugus. Next base: position 387,854 of record NW_005871150.1, on the reverse strand, counting down.
GTAAGAGTAATAATTTTGTGTCCTCAGAAAGCCTAAGATAGTGTCCCAGAGTGACTTAAAAGACTATGGCTCCTTGTGAATCATTTAGTAATATAGATATAGGCTGGTTTTTAATGTGTCTAGAATTGACTGTGTGACCTTGTGTATAAAACATTAACCCAGAAGAGAGATGTGATATAAGACTGGCAACAAGCCATGCCAGGCTATATCTATATTCATGTTAGGAGACAATATAATTTCCACCTTACCTACTTTATGACAGTATGAGTAGTGTGCAAGTATTCAAATCCTAAAGTGCTGGCTGCATTCCAGGGCTGGATGTGTCAGGGTGCTGATAAGCTTGGGAGTTCTTTAAGCTACAGAACCCTCAAATTTTAGCAGTAGAGAAGAAAGAAACAAAATAATCAAATTCAACATTATTGTAATCAAACAGAAATATTTTTACCTTCAGCATTTTGTACAGTAGAAAAGAACTTTTCTCTACCTTCTATTCTGTGTCTGGGGCCTGTGAATTAAACTGACACAGGACAAATTTATAGAAGAAAAAGCCATACAAGTTTAATTGACTATTTTAATTTTATGTGCACAGAGACTACACAGAAAAGAAGTGAAACCCTAAAGAAATGGCTAGACTCAGAAGCTTATGTACTATTTTAACAAAGGATGGTAAATAATGGAGAAGTGACTAGACAAAGGAAAGGGGGTGTTAGGCTTCTAGGGGCAGTAAATTGTGTGAAGAAAAATATATCAGAAAAACATATAGGCACCTGTAAAGATGTTATCAGACAGCAGAAAATGTGTTATTGGACAGCTCCCTAAGTCAGAGGGACAGGGCTGTCCCTTCCTCAGTCCTTGTCATACTCATGAAAAAGAATTCAATGAGTGACAGAGAACAGCATTGTAGCAAGCAAATTCATTAAGGAAGTAAGGCAAGCAAATTTATACACTTGGCAGATAGCACAAGTGGTCAGTCAGCTAATCTGAGCACGTGCCTGGTGTGGGGTCAAAAGGTTTTATACCCTTCTGTCTACAAATTTCAAGATTCCTCCGCCAGATATCTTGGGCACAGACAAGATTTCAAGGTCCCCCTTTTACTTTGTTATGACTTTCCCAAAATTTATGAGAACATCTGGTAAGTCCCAAGACTGCTGACTTCTTTGTTCAGTGAGTGAGATAAAACTCCCCTTTTTTCCATCTCCCTTCCCCCTTCCTGCCTTAGTAGTTCCAAGGTGACTTAAGCTATGTATTTTCTGGTTAGGGAAGGGAGATATTAACCATTTGCTCTCAAGTGTCCTTGGTTGGGGAAGATAAGGTCTTTAGATTCACAAGCTAGCTGCAAGCTGCCCAAATTTTTTGGCCTTCTTTATTTTCTTGCCTCAGTTTCCCTATTCCACTTGCCCAAGAATTTTTCTAGCTTCTTACTATCCTGTTAAGAAACTAATAGAAGATAGGGTTATTTTTGCAGACTCTTAGTGCCAACTTTTCATCTGCCTCATAGCTATAAAATTCCCCCAGGAAAGAGATTTATGACTGGCACCACTTCTCAGAATTTTTTGCATTTATTCAGATAAAGGAAGTTCTGAGTAGGTTCCTTTCTACATCTATTGATCCTCAATTACCTTCTGCTCAAAATAATCCAAAAGTGACATATTTTGGAATGGCATATTCTAATCTCCTTAAGGTCAATAGGAAATGAGAATGGCCATCCAGATCCATTTTATTTAAAATAAAATAATCCAGTGGACAGAAGAACAAGAGATCTCATGCAATTCTAAAACTTAACTGCTAGAAAATGGCTTAAAGACCATCACACACAGCTCATTGCTTTTATAGGTGAGGAAAGTAATGTGGCTATAGCTCCCCCCAGGTCTTTAGCTAATGGATAACAGAGAAAGAGCTTAAGCAGGTCTCTAGACTTCCAGTCCAACTCAATACTTCAATAATGTCAATCAATCAATCAGGAATTGGCTGGCAAATGTAGCCAACATTGTCACATAGCAGACATGGCCTTCATCTTTGGCACGAACAGAAGAGCTGCAGCATTTTCTTTAAAGCACCTGTATCTCTGATACTAAGTGGAATATGAAAGATGGTTCTGATATCAGATATATTCTAATATACACACTCAATAAATTTCAGACCAAAAATACTCTAGTTTAAAGAAAGAATAGATCTCAGTGTTCTTTTTGCATTAATCCTACAGAAGCAAGTTATAAATGAAAAAATCACTCAATGTAAAAATAAAAAAGTATGCTGACTCCCTAATCAATGTCCATGAATTCATTTTGATAACAACTTGAATATATAGACTCCAAATCCCAATACATGTATCTTTTGATGCTGCTGTTCCTTGCATTTGAGGAGTCCCAAAGTGCTCTCCAGATGGAATTAAGCTCAGCAAACAAAAAGAAAAGAGCATTTGTAGGTTGAGGCTTGACTTCAACTGAGGCCTGTTTCAGAGATTCTTTAAGAATATATTCCCGGAATCATCCTGTGCTCTTTCAATATAAAATTTTAAGTTTTTAAGACTATGCTAAACATGAAAAAAAGGAACTAGACTTTGACACTTATTAATACTTCATAGCACCATTCCATTTCTGTAACTCTGGAATAGCTCCTACTGACTTGCCAAAGTAGGATCGGCACACAGATCAGCATCTGAAGATGTGTAGTTAAATGGGCAGTGCAGCACATTCAGTGTGGAGGAAGCTGCATAAGCAAATATCGAAATGGAAAATTACTAGATATGTTTCAGGTGAGCAAATGCCACCACCAGCTTTGGCTCTGGGGTCCAAGAGATCTGAGCCTGAATCACACCTTTGCCTTCTATCAGGAAATTTACCTCTCTGCCTCAATTTGCTTTATAAAATGGGAATAAGAATAGAACTTGCAGTGTTGTGGCAAAGATAAAATGAAATAAATGAATATGAAGTTCTTAGCACACTTCCTAACAAATAATAAGAGATAAATTAATATAAGCAATTATAACAATTATTATTATTATTATTATTTGATGCAGTAGAGTTTATACAGAGAAACAAAATGATATGAGCTAGTAAGTGGTCAGGTCTAATCATGGAAATATCAGTTATAATGTTCACCATCAAATCTAGTGAAATGGCTATGGAAATCTCAAGTATATGTTAGAAAAATGCTCAAAAAACTCAGTTGAGCCGAAACCGGTTTGGCTCAGTGGATAGAGCGTCGGCCTGCGGACTGAGGGGTCCCGGGTTCGATTCCGGTCAAGGGCATGTACCTGGGTTGCGGGCACATCCCCAGTGGGAGATGTGCAGGAGGCAGCTGATCAATGTTTCTCTCTCATTGATGTTTCTAGCTCTCTATCTCTCTCCCTTCCTCTCTGTAAAAAATCAATAAAATATATTAAAAAAAAAAAAAAAAAAAACTCAGTTGTACCAATCATAAACTCATCATCCTGGGCTCTTAACCAAGCTCTCTCCTCATTTAGAGATGTATTGTCTGTGAGAGGAGAAGAGCGAGCCACCTTCATTATGGGAAAACATGCTGTGGATTACTGCTTGGAGGAGGCACTGAATGCTAATAAATTTTGCTTCGCGCTCATTAAAATGAAGACTTGGACCTATTTCTCTATGACAAATAACCATCAAAATTGCAAGCATTGTTAAAGCACTTTAATGAACATATATGATAAAGGCAGAGAACTGCTCTGAATGTCTCCTAAATAAAAATGATCTGTGTGTCCCCTAAGTAAAAATGTCATTTTGAAGGCTTCTTTAATGTAGAAATTTTCTTAAGGAACAAAACAGGCCCACTGGCTTGACTTGAAGTTACATCTACTCTTGTTGATTATGCAGTTACTTTTAATTCTCAGCAAATGTGTTTATGTATGATGCAATATTCAATGTTTTTATGAAGTCGTTCTTTGTATGTCTTTTCCTAGATCCCAGAATACAAGCTCTTCAAGGACAGCAAAACCATGCTTTATATTTCTCTACATGCCAAAAAGTAGTCATAATAGAGTTCAATGTACCTACAATGAATGTTGGTTGAATAAATTTCACCTAGCTCTTCAGGGTATTTCACTTACAGAGATTTTAAGAATTAATGACACTGTCTGGAAGACCTTGGCTATCAAACAAAGTGAAGTAACCTGCAGTTACCAGAGTCTTAGAAAAGTCTTTGCACCAACAGAGTGTCAAGAGATTCATGGGCAGAGGTTGCATAAAATGCACCACTAAGGTCCCCCAGAACTCTGAAATTCTATGATGAAATATTCTGCCAATGATATTTCACAAATATATATTTTAGCGGTTCTTACCAGGTTCTATTTAACTCACTTTTGAAAGAGCATTTAATTGTGTAAGTGAGTTAATTAGTGAGCAAAGTAGTCTTGAATGATTGCAGGTGGCAGTACTATCCTATTACCTTACTAAAAGCCAAGGTGACACCAATTAAAGTAAGGGTGACTGATAATTCTCCTTTATTACTACACATGTATTCATATTTAGATACTTTTCATTAATGCTCTTGGGGTCAGTTAAAAGATAAAGGGGAACTCAGCTCATTAATAAAATGTAAAAGTTGAGTTTCCAGGCTAATTACTCTCTGCCACCACTAAGGCATTTTAAATCTACACAGATGAGCACGCAAGCAATGAAAAGAGACTGTCTGTCTCGAAATGAACCTAGAAGAAGAAGAAAAAATAACAGGCAGGGTAAACAAAGCAGCAGTCCTGCCAGTTCTCCTCTCCTCCCCGTGGTACTTTTAACTTATTATTGTTGGCTGATGCTATTCTGGGTGACTTACTGTTATAAATGCCTCATTGTTTGCTAACCAAAGGGAAAAGCATTCTTATTGTTTATAACCTAGTTAAGAATTTTGAAAACAAGGGACGTAGCAAGTAATGATCTTTCTGCGTGGGACCAATGCGCTTTGTAACCGCTCAAGCTTTCAGAACATAAAGATGTGATCTTTGCAGTCCTTGTGCTTCCTAGGGTGTGCAATGCGGGCTGATACAAGGGAAATGCCAATAGAATCTTCCTAATTGGCGCCCAACACAAATGGAGTGATCACCGTGCAAATCATTAGTCCAGACTCATTTCGTTTACTCTAAATGAAGGATCATTCACAAGTCTGCTCTACTTAAATATCCCGTGTGTGTGTGTGTGTGTGTGTGTGTGTGTGCGCGTGCATGTGCCTGTGTACATGTGGGCGTGTGTGTGGGTATATGTGCCTGGCAACTAAAAGTCTGACCAGGTGCTAACCTGAAGTCTTTTCTTGGTAATGTATACTCTTGTTCATGTCCATCTTTTTCCTGACTTTGGCAATCTAGTTGAATAGCGATCATTAAATCTATTTTTTATTCCAGTTTTTAAAAGTTGTAGTATGCATGAATATTTACCTTAACATACTGATAACTAATGAAAATACTACTCTGATATTTTTTTTAAATAGAAAAGCTAAATCTAGAATGTTAGTTGATACTTTCTCATGCTCTGCGGAAGGTGATATTCTATGGGGTAATTGATTACGTTTTATCTGTTCTGCATATTATACTGTTTGAGACAGTGTAAGGGTAACATCTGGACTCCATCTTGACCAAAAAAACTCCATCTTAGAGGCCTGACTATGACTCCTTGCTTTCAGTAAAATTCCGTAGTTAAAATGAACCTAACCACATCCTTAAAGGAAAGAATGTATGATGATAACATCTTTCTTAACATCATGTTCTGCAAAATAGTTGTTTTGTCAATTAAGTGGTAACCAGAATGTTTGCACAAGCATTATCTTACAGGCCCTTTGGGTGGTCCACTCACCATGGAAAACAGCTTGTGACTCCCCCAGAATCAACCACCACCAGATGACAATTGTGGGACAACTGACCCCATCTTCAGTCCCAAGCCCTACAGCCACCCCAATGTCCCTGTATAAGCCACCCAAAAGATCCCCTCGGGGAGCACGACTTCTCTTTTCTGGTCGACTCCCTTGTGCACAAGCTCTTTTCAATAAATTCTGTCTGCCTGATATTGTACTGAGTTCAGTGCTCATTTCTATGACATTGAGACTTAAGAACTTGTCAATTAAGGTCCAGTAACATGCTCTCTCTTTGAATAATCTTTCTTTAAGAAAAACACAGATTTCCTTGAAATCAACACACACTATGCAACTTCAAATAGTACCTCTTCTGGGGAAGTTTTCCTGATATCCTCCCAAATGAAGTAATGTTTTCCTCCTTTGTCACTACTTTTCATTTTGGTATTCTCCTTTACATCAGTCCATGTTTATAGCACATGATACTAAAGATTAAATAAATAAATGATCTGATGCCTTTTTTCTCAAAATTACCTCCACTTTCAGTATAAGAGTGGCTTAGTCTTCTATACATTTTTCCTGAAGGTTGAACATAGGGATATCTCAGGTCATCCACAAATCCTGTGATTCTGGTAGTTCTCCTGCTGATTTTTTTTCCCAACTATCATTTGAGAGTATACTAGCAAATAATGTCTGTTAACAACTCAGTTTCCAGAATCTACCTAAGCACCCACTCTGATCCATTACGCTACTAAACAGCACTGACTACAGGGTTCTAAACAAAATTAAGTGTTCCAGTAGGAGAAATGTCTATTGCAACTGGTGGAGGCAGGGGAAAGGAAGTGCTATACAATTGAAGGGATAACTAGTCTTTTGCCAAACACTGGAGTCTCCCACTGAAACACCATAAATAAAACATATGTAAAAGTAGAAAATATAGTGAGCATTGACAAATACATTAAATTATTTCCAAGCCTTAGAAAAATTTAAGAGTTCCATTAGAGATGTGTGACTAGAGTACTATTAAGCGCCATGCCAATAATATGACCATAGTTACATAAACAGCATCTCTTAACATTCTTTCTGGAAATAACACTAAAAGCAGCCAGAAGAATTTTTTAAAATTATAAATTCCATTTTAGGCAAAACTAGGAGAAAACAGAGATAAACTGTAGATTCCAAAAGTCTGTGTAGAGAGTCAAAACATTTAGATAAGCAAGTCATATGAAAGGAAAGGGGTGGGGGGGGATGGTGGATGATTTCATAAAGTGCTGGTAAAAATTACACTTCCTGAAAACCAAAGACCCATTATGAAATACAAAAATTGTATCTTCTTTGCAATGATGGCTTTAGAAACCGAGATGGACAGAATGTCACCAAAAGTATTCCTTTACTCAGTTTGATACAGAGAAGATGAGGGTAAACAAAGAATCACAGCAATTAGCCATATTTGCAGAAGTAGTGTCTCACTATAGTAACAGAGAAGAGAAGCTTTGGATTGTTATGCCTGCAAAATAACTTCAACCCCTTCACTGCTTTCTATAGAAACTTCCTGCAAATTGCTGATTCAAAAAAAATTCAATTAGTTCAATAACAAATAATTACTGATTTATATAAAATACTAGAGAAAAAACTATATAGAAAAGAAAAGCAAAACTTATCTACATATTATAAAGCTCATAACAAAAATTGTTGCCAGAGAAAATGAAAATTTTATCCAAATATTTTGCCATGAAATAAAAAACGTAGTGAAGCCCTGGTGGGAATGGCTCAGTTGATGGCTGTCATCCTGTGCACCTACAGGTTGCTGGCTTCATTCCTGGTCAGGGCATTTGCCTGGGTTGCAGGCTCAGTCCCCAGCAGGGGGGCATGCTGGAGGCAGCCCATCAATGTATTGCCTTCACATCAATGTTTCTCTCTCCTCCCTCTCCCTTCCTCTCTCCTTAAAAATTCTATTTAAAAAAATCAGTGAAGCTATTATGTCAAAATTAAAAGACCATGAAGCAGAAATAAAAGAACTCAAGGGAGAAGGGATGAAGTTTTAAAAAATAAATAAATAAAGGTAAAATGTGTGCCGGCAAAAACCTGGAAAGAAGAAAAACCAAAATCTTCATAGAAATGAGGGTAAACATGGAAGAAGTACAGAGAAAAAAAAGGGACTGAAGAAAACACACTAAGAAACAGGGGATAGAAATGTTAAAAGTAAGTAAAATGAAATTGAAGTAAAGGGAATTTAAAAAGGATTATAGAGAAAATGGTGGCTACAGATGATAAGCAAAAATGATCTTGTTAACCAAATGAGAAGTTCAAGCTGTAATAAAGCACAAAATACATTTATTTGAGCAAAATGATTGCCATCCGAGAGACACAGATTCAGGTAGCAACCCAGACTTTGCTCCAGAGAGAACAAAAACAGGTAGGGTTAATAAAGGCAAAAACTGTGAAATACAATTCTTCATACAATGAAGACTTGCTAGCTAGGTTAACAGGGATTGGTAAATTCCAATATGCAAATGAGGGTGAGAAAACTACAAGGAGGTGGTCAAGTCCATATGTGTCCCTGTAGCAGTTGTTCCAGGATATTTATGGTTCAGCCTGATTTTAGCAACAGGCTTAGTCATTTAATAGCAGCTCTGACACTGAGGCACAAAATGTGCGGAGGCCCCACTTCCCTAAGAGCCTTGTACTCTGTTTTGTGACTGACTGTCTCACTGTCTTTGCAATGCATATCCCATATTATTTTTTTCATTAACAATCTAAACTATACCCCCCAAAAAGTGAGTACTGAAAGAATAAAATGAAAGCATTGAAATAACATAATCACTTTATGATCCAATTCAAAAAAAATTCTCAAAAATAAAATTAGATTCCCCAAAGGGAAACCCTAAGAATACCCTAAGAAAAATTTTTAAATATTGAAACAAAAATATTTTAGTCTTTCAGGAAAAATGATCAAGTTTCTGATAAATAAATAAAATAAAAAAAAGACTGTCACCCTAGCCGGTTTTGCTAAGTGGATAGAGCATCAACCTGCAGACTGAAGAGTCCCAGGTTCGATTTCAGCAAGGGCACATGCCCAGGTTGCAGGCTCAGTCCCCAGTGGTGAGAGTGCAGAAGGTAGCCAATCAATGATTCTCTCTCATTACTGATGTTTCTCTCTCTCTCCCTCTCCCTTCCTCACTGAAATCAATAAGAAAATATATTTAAAAATAAAGAAAGAATGTAATTGGCTGGCCTCATCTTTTTCACAGCAACATTCAATGCCAAAATACAGTGGAACAACAATGATAAGATATTCTAAAAGACAAACTAAGAACCAAAGTTTTTATACCCAGCCAAATCAGCCTTCCAATATAGACTTCAGGCAGTTTTAAATATACAATAACTCAAGGAATATTTTCCTTCTTGGGAAAACTACTAGGGTATAAATTTCAGTCAGCCAAGAACTGAGTAGGGAAACTATGGAGAAAGAACTGTTACTAAGACAAAAATAAACGTAGGAATCAGGGTAATAAAATGAATGTAAATGGCATATGCTCTGGGAATATACAAATATTACAGCTAATAAAAACTGAAAGAATGTAGCGCAGTAGATTAAGACATCTGCACACAACCATACAGTTTGTACAACTCACAGTTGGGAGGGGTATCATCATCTTGACTCTGACATGAAGGGCAACCCCTAGAGCTCTGTAGACACAATGTGCACAAACATGGACAACAGTCCCAGGGAGATTTACCTCATTCAGCTTATCTGTAACAGGTGGTGGTCATATATAACATTTAAAGCAATAAATCAAGTTTTAAAAACATAAGCATATTTAACAGTAAAATGGCAAGTACAAAATACTAAAACATTGATGTTATTGCTTAAATTTCAGTGCTAAAGAAGCGGGGGGCTAATTTTTTAACAATGAGCAAAATAGGAAAAGTAATAAAATACTGTGTACACTAAGGTATAATTTAAAAATATTTTATAAAGTTATCATTTAAAAGGTACATGCTGAGCAATCATCCAAACATAGCTATCAGGAAAAAAAAATTGTTTGCAAACAGATAAATCAGACCACAGTAAAAACTTCTAAAAATTCATAAACATATAAAATCTAACACAAGGCAGATGAAAGGCCAAGCAGAACTATTATATCAATAAGTGTAAAAGTGATCTAACAAAAGTTACATATATAATGTATATATAAATACATCACTCAGACATTGCCAAAGGACACGAGAGCATGTTATTAGGCTTCCAATACATCTGTATGAGGAACCTGATACCCTTCCCTTCCCAGTGGAACAACCACTTAACTAGTAAAAATTACAAAACTAAAACATTTAAAATCTCTGGAAGTTGACCTAAGGGCATAAAGCAAATCAATAAGCATTTATTCAAGGAAATCTCCTTAATGTCTAAAAGAACAGTGGGAGTCTGTGACTTTTGAGCCAGAACTTCCTCCCGCTTTGTCCGCGGATATTACAGAATGTCTACTCACATTGAGGCCAAGGGAACGGGAGCTCCGATTTCAGCCCAGCAGAGGCAAGTTGCCAGCATCTCCCCCGCCCCAATCACCAGTCTCCAAGTCAAGGAGATTAATATGGCATCTCAGATCGTGGGGAAAAGAGGGGATATGTCAATAAATGGGGTTTGGACAACTAAGTTAGTATATAAAAAAATAAAGATTCATATCTGACACTACATACCAGAATAAGTTCCAAATAAGAAGAAAAATTTAATCTAAATAAAAATAAAACCATAGAAGTAGCGTAGAATAATGTGAAGAAATATTTTTAAAACCTGAAAGTTGTAAAGTCTTTCTATTTCTGAAAACCCAGAATCCATGACATTTTAACAATTTACTACATAAAGACAGAAAACTTCTATATGGCAAAAAATAATAGGCAAAATTAAAAGACATAAACCAAATTGGAGAGCCACATTTGTAACTATATCACAGATAAAGAATTAATCTCTCTGTTAGAGGACATTTTTAGAAATCAGTAAGGGTCAACTATAAACAAAAGGGTCCAAAAATATAAACAGAAAGTTTTCAGAAAAATTCAAATGACTCTTTGACAGATGTAAATTCCAGTTATAAAATGAGAAATGCAAATTAAATTTCCCCGAAATACCATTTTTCTTTCACCTTTAGATTGGTAAAAAATCAGTTTTTTAATATATGCCATCATGGGGCTCTGAAATGTAAATGTTACTATTTTTGTGGAGGGCAAAAGCACCTATCAAAGTTACAAATACATATGATCTTTGACAAAGCAATTTCACTGTAAGTTTATGCAGATATAAGTACTTAAATATGTGCAAATGATGCACATATAACTGTATTTATCAAAGCATTGTTAACAAAGGATCAGAAATTAACCTTAGTATTTTTCAGTAGGGGACTGATTAAATATAGTATATTTATTCAGTGGAATGCTATGTAGTCATAAAAATGTCCATGAACTCTATGTACTGACTGATGCGGAATATTGTTTAGAGAAAAGGCAAGGTTTAAAACAACATATGTAAAAAAGTGAAAACTTAAGGATATACATAAATTCTGGAAGGTTGCACAAGGAGCTAATACTAATAGACTAGTGATGGCAGCCAGGGGAACTGGGTGGGGAGCAAGAATGAGATTAGGAGGAAAAATTTTCAATGTATATTTGTGTGTTTTTTTTTAATATTAAACCATGTGCACTAATTTCCTACTGAAAATAAATCAAATTTTAATGACCAATCAGCAGGGACCTGAGGCTGTGTGGCACCAGGCCAGGGCAGGGGACCTGAGGCCGCACCCTCCGACTGGTGCTGGGCCAGGGGACAGGAGGCTGCACCCCATGCCCCAGCATCGGGCCAGGGGACCTGAGACTGCACCCCCTGCCCGGCAGGGCTTGACGGGGATGGGGTCAGCCGGATCTGGTTCTCTCCTAATGGGGGTGGGGCCAGCCAGGTCTCGGTCTGGCGCAATTTCGAGGTGCGCACGGGTGGGTGGGAACTTTACTCTGGGTCCCGCGGCGCGCCCCAGACTCTGACAGGAGGGATATTTTCATATAATTTTACTAATTTTCTTTCATCTCTGACACTTGTATTATAGAGAAAGGGCAAATAGCAATATTAAAATATTTCCTCTAATTAATTCCCTTTTAATGTGCACAAATTTCATGCACCGGGCCACTAGTAAGAAAATAAAGCTTATATAGGTCAAATAAGTAATTCTCCTTGCCCTGGTCGCTGCTCTTTCCTATAAAGCTCTCTAGAGAAATATACCTACGGGGAACAATTGCAAAATAATAATCCTATATAATAAAATAAATATGCAAATCAGCTCAATGGCGGAATGACTGGTTGCACTGACCACCAGGGGGCAGATGCTCTACACAGGATCTGCTCTCTGGTGGTCAGTGTGCTCCCACAGGGGGAGTGCTGCTCAGCCAGAAGCTGGGCTCACAGCTGGTGAGTGCAGTGGCGGTGGTGGGAGCCTCTCCCGCCTCCGCTGCAGGCGGGTGGTAAGGAGCAAGGGGTTCCAGACTGCAAGTGCCCCAGACTGCGAGAGGGATATCTGACTGCTGGCTTAGGCCCGATATCCCCAGGCCTAAGCCGGCAGGCAGATATCCCCCGAGGGGTCCCAGACTGCGAGAGGGTGCAAGCCAGGTTGAGGGACCCCCCAAGTGCACAAATCTTGTGCACTGGGCCTCTAATAATAATATAAAAAAACAAAGCAACATTTATTACTAGCTAAGTGAGATTTGTCCCCAAACTCCACAGCCTGGACCACCTGGAGAACACTGTCAGCCTTGTGTGAAGACCTGAATGCATTCCGTCCTCCTAAATATGCTCATAATAGATATAAAAAGGCCTGTTAAAGTGTTTGGTTATTTGCATTGCTTAGCTTTTTTACCTATTTCACATTTTTCTTTCCCCTTCATTGTTGCTAGTGCTCCCACATAGCAGCATTTTGTCTTATTACTAATTTTCTCATTTTGCATCTATTATTGACATAGAAATCATATATTAAAGCTTCTTTAAATACTATGTAACCTGAGATTAGGCTCTGAAATAAGAGCTAAGAGAATCTCTTGAATCCATGGACCTGAGATTGTAAGGCAGGCACTTAGAAATGTCTGCTTTGGCTGTGTACAGGGCTTTGTGCTCACTGTTTGGGGCTACATCTAATAGAAGAATGTGCTCACACATGAATTTGGGCTAAATTAGGCATCACTTTGTAAAAAATGCCTACTCTATTTTACCTATACCTTTCTTTTTTGTAAAACGAATTTTATGAAAATTCATATAAAATCACAAGATTAAAAAAATTTTAAGTAAAGAAAAATTAGGAAGTATAAGGCAAAGGGAAAGAAAAGACAGAACCAAACAATGAATGCCAACCAGTCTACATACAGGGTGTGGCAAAAGTAGGTTTGGTTTACAGTTTTCATATGGAAAAATTATACAATAATTAATAAATAATAGAAAAATAAACTCTGTATTTTGTGTACCCACAACTGTAAACTTACTTTTGCCCCACCCTGGAGATGAGCAAAAAATTTGGTCTTATGCTCTGCAGTCAGTGCAAAAAAGGTAGCCAAATTCATATTGTCTACTCAGTGTAAATAAAACAATTGCTTCAATAAAGCATACGTTTTTCAGATAGTGAGTCAGAAAGCAATTTTTCCTTAGTTCCTCTTCAAAAAGTCACTGTAGAATGTAAAAAGCATCCTCAACAACTTTACAAGAGACAAGAAGGTGATTTTTACTGGACTGTTTCTATAAATCCTACAACATAAGTCAACATCACAACTCAATGGAAAAAATTCAATAGGGAAAAGAAATGGTTCCAGCTCATTGAAATACATTCAAAACATAATAAGAGCTGACTATCTGTGGCTGCTCCTGGTGGCCGAGTGGCAGTATCTGTGACAGTGTCAGATACCCACTTGGTCAGCTCTCAGTGGACAGTGTGAGTCTCCTTATCTCCTGAAATCACTGAAGGATGCTTGACGGGCCCTTTAATGTCCCACCAGTCTATCCAGTTCCTTAGATAAGTCTTGAGTTAAGCCAAGGACACACCACAGTCAGGAACTTCATTGTTACTCCAAATATTCACTTAAAATATGGTTGCTCACGACGGGCTATGCTTCAAAACAAGGAAAGTAGAGACAAATTAATTAAGAGGAACAACACATTCATTAAAGACATTACTTTCAGTGGTTAGTGGGCAATGCATGAAGCAACCTGGATAAAGTACTAGCTTATCGCTAAAGGCACAATCCAACATTAAGAGTGGAAAAGTAAAAGAGGTGGCTAAAATCCTCAACAAAATTCTAGAAAATCTGATTCAACATTACATTAGAAAGATCATACACCAGGACCAAGTGGGATTTATTCTAGGTGTGCAAGGATAGTACAATATCTGCAAATCAATAAATGTGATACATCACTTAAGCAAATTGAGAGATAAAAATCACATAGTCATATCAATTGAGGCAGAAAAAGCATTTGACGAAATTCAACACGCTTTCTTAATAAAAAACCCTCAACACGGTGGGAATAGATGGATTATACCGCAACATAATAAAAGCCTTATATGACAAACCTACAGCCAACATCATACTCAATGGGCAAAAACTAAATCCATTTCCCCTAAGAACAGGAACAAGACAGGGATGCCCTCTCTCACCACTCCTGTTTGAAATAATGCTGGAAGTGTTAGCCATAGCAATTAGACAAGAAGAAGAAATAAAAGGCATCCAAATTGTAAAAGAAGAAGTAAAACTGTCATTATTCGCAGATGACACAATATTGTACTTAGAAAACCCTAAAGACTCCATTAAAAAATTATTAGACTTAATATATGAATTCAGCAATGTAGCAGGATACAAAATTAACACCCAGAATCTATAGCATTTTTATACACCAATAATGAACTTACAAAAAAAAGAAATTTTAAAAACAATCCCATTTATCATTGCAACAAAAAAATTAAGATACCTAGGAATAAACTAAATAAGGAGGTAAAAGACCTGTACTCGGAAAACTATAGGACATTGAAAAAAGAGGTAGAGGAAGACATAAACAAATGGAAGAATATACCATGTTCATGGGTTGGTAGAACCAACATCATTAAAATGTCCATACAACCCAAAGCAATCTATAGATTCAATGTATTCCCCATTAAAATACCAATAGCATATTTCACAGACCTAGAACAAACTCTCCAAAAATTCATCTGGAATAAAAAAAGACCCCGAATAGCCACAGCAATCCTGAGAAAGAAGAACAAAGAGGAATCTCCATACCAGATATCAAGCTATATTACAAAGCCACTGTCCTCAAAACTGCCTGTTACTGTCACAAGAACAGACATATGGACCTATGGAACAGGAGAGAGAACCCAGAAATCAACACAAGCCATTATGCTCAATTAATATTTGACAAAGGAGGCAAGAGCATACAATGGACTCAAGACAGTCTCTTCAATAAATAGTGTGGGAAAATTGGACAGATACATGCAAAAACATGAAACTAGACCACCAACTTACACCATACACAAAAATAAACTCAAAATGGATAAAGGACTTAAACATAAGACAAAAATGCTTAAAGGACTCCACAGGCAGCAAAATATCAGACATATGTCATAGCAATATCTTTACTGATACAGCTCCTAGGACAATGGAAACTAAGGGGAAAATAAACAAATGGGACTACATCAAAATAAAAAGCTTCTGCACAGCAAAAGAAACCATCAACAAAACAACAAGAAAGCCCACTGCATGGGAGAACATATTTGCCAATGTTATCTCTGATAAGGGTTTAATCTCCAAAATTTACAGGGCACTCATACAACTTAACAAAAGGAAGATAAGCAATCCAATCAAGAAATGGGCAAAGGACCTAAATACACACTATTTCAAAGAGGACATACAGAAGGCCAAGAGACATATGAAAACATGCTCAAAGTCACTAATCATCCGAGAGATGCAAATCGAAATGACAATGAGGGACCATTTCACACCTGTCAGAATGGCGATCATCAACAAATCAACAAACAAGTGCTAGTGAGAATGTGGAAAAAAAGGAATCCTGGTGCACTGCTGGTGGGAATGCAGACTGGTGCAGCCACTGTGGAGAACAGTATGGAG
Source organism: Myotis lucifugus (assembly GCF_000147115.1). Taxonomy (NCBI): domain Eukaryota; kingdom Metazoa; phylum Chordata; class Mammalia; order Chiroptera; family Vespertilionidae; genus Myotis; species Myotis lucifugus. The sequence goes on along the minus strand of NW_005871150.1, from coordinate 371,921 downwards.
TTTCCTCAAAAAATTAAAAATGGAACTCCAATTTGACCTAGTAATCCCACTTCTAGGAATATATTCCAAGAGACCAGAAACACCAATTAGAAAGGATATATGCACCCCTATGTTCATAGCAGCACAACTTACAATAGCTAAGATTTGGAAACAGCCTAAGTGCCCATCAGCAGATGATGTGGTACATCTACCCAGGGGTCCTCAAACTTTTTAAACAGGGGGCCAGTTCATTGTCCCTCAGACCGTTGGAGGGCTGGACTATAGTTTAAAAAAAAACTATGAACAAATTTCTATGCACACTGCACATATCTTATTTTGAAATAAAAAAACAAAACAGGAACAAATACAATATTTGTATTTGCATGTGGCCCGCGGGCCGTAGTTTGAGGACCCCTGATCTACACAATGGAATACTACGCTGCGGTAAAAAAAGAAGTCTTACCATTTGCAACAGCATGGGTGGATATGGAGAGCATTATGCTAAACAAAATAAGCCAGTCAGAGAAAGATTGATATCACTCATTTATGGAATATAATGAACAACATAAAGTGATGAAAAAAATAGTCAGAGAAGCATTGAACAAACCATCAAACCTCAGAGGGAAGGCTGAGGTAGGGAGGGGGAAGGGAGGAGGGGGACAGTAAGAGATCAACCAAAGGACTTGTATGCATGCATATAAGCATAACCAATGGACACAGACAGTTGGGGGGGTGGGGAGGAGAGAGGGCATGCACTGGGGAGTGGGGATGGCCAGGGAGAGGTCAATGGAGGAAAAAGGAGACATATGTAATACTTTAATCAATAAAGAATAAGAAAAAAAAGAGAAGAAAAGTAAAAGAAACTTCAACATATAAATACTGTGCTACTTTTTTTTCTTTTTGCCTGTGAAAGCAAACCAAAATGTCAACAGACTCTTTAACTTTTCTTTCTATATAAACAAGCAGCATTAGCATTTTCCCAGAGGACAGGGTAAAAAGTTGTTCATAATGAAGTAAGATTTGGAATTAAAAATACAAACAGCATTGTGCTTGAACAAAGCCAGATTATCTAGTGCAAACAATGGATCAATTGTCAGTTGAGTGCAAAGATAACCAAATCTCCAATGCCCAGGGGCCTGGAAGGATAACTAATTACGCTGAGAGTTTTCATGCATCCATTTTCCTATGTGTTAGAGAAGAGAACAATTTCACCTTGACACCAAGAGCTATGCACACACAGATGCCTAGCACTCAAGTGGAATAGGTCTGAACCTCCCGGAAAAATAGATGGCTTTCATTATTAATTTAATTTTAAACTATGTACTTAAAAGGTGAGGTTTTAAAGACTTATTGAGCTTTGCAGTTCTAGAGAAAGAATGCCAAACTCATAATTCCTAGAATGTAAACCACGAAAATACAGAGATAATATCTTTGTAAATAACTTTGTTTGGCACCAAAACCATGTCCATGAGTAATGATGTACTTAGAAAATACTTTTTTGATAAAGAAGATAAGGAATCAGGACACTTGATTGGAAGAGACCGAGAGCCAAAATCAGTCATCTCAAAAAAGGAATTGGCAGCTCCCCTAACCAAACTCCAGGGAGATTGTGGGCAAAGCTAGACCTCGAGGTAGGGCCAGGGCCTGAAAGGAGGCTAGGACTTTGTATCTCTAGGTCTTTCATTCCCGCTTTCTTGGTGTATTGGCTTTATCATCTTCAACCTGAAACCCACTTCTTCCCCTATAGCAGGAGACATAAATCCAGAGGCTCTCTGCTAGCATCTTTCTAAGCTGAGAGGAAACGGTTCTCTTAATTTGCTTCTTCCTGTGTTTGGTCCAACTGAATCACCTACTCACTCTCAGACATATCCTTGGCCAGGGATGTGGAGTTCCGTCATTGGCCAATGTTGACTCATGTGCCTATCCTTAAAGGGTCAGAGATTTATGATTGGAGTGAGGGAAGAGAAGTTGTTCCTGCAAAAGAATAAATGGACTGAACTACAGAAATAAGGAGAAGTAATGAACCAAATAAATCACCCATAGGAAACTGCTTCTTTTGCTCTCCTGAGCCTTTTGGTCACCTCGGGTCATGCAGAAGTTGTCTACAGCATGTAGAATTGCTTTAGAACACTAGATGCGTTACCTAATTAAGGCCATTAAGGTCTCATAATCTTTATGTCCTACCTTAGAACAGCATGGATTAAGGCTGATTCCAATGTCACATAAATGACAGCAAGCGTCACACTGATGTGTGCTGATGATAATAGAAGACAATATTCCGTAAGGAACAATCAAAACTACAAAACTCATTCAACAAAATACAGTTGTGTAAGAGAACATGGTACACCTAGAATAGATTACCATGTGGCTCAGCAGGAGCTCTTGAGAACCCCCAGTGTTAAAAGGCAAGAATGGCTTTTATACAGACAGTATTTGTATGGAAATGGGTATTTCTAAGGTACATTAAAACAAACCTCTTCTTTCAACAGTAAGTTGGCTAGGTATTTTGTAAAGCCCTCACTGCAAAACACATAGAAAAGCAGATAAAATACAACAAACATCCATTTAAATGCATAGTTGTGCTTCCACAGAGTGAGAGAAATATCCAAGGGGTAACCACCATAAGACAAAGCAGAAAACCCAGATGCTCAATGAACACAGAAACCATGACTGTTCTGGGAACATTTGTTAATGCCAAGACTCTAGAAACTGGGATCCCAAGGCTGCACAGGGGACAGAAGACAAGGCTTTGGACTCTTGCAAGATAGACAATTGGAAGTGCGACTCCTGCATAGATGCAGAACTCATGAATCAGGAAATAAAAGCTTCTGGTGACAGTAGAGAGCTAGAAGGGGGGCTTGTCCACCTCAATCTGAACCCTAAAGAAAGAAAAAAATTCCTCTTGAGAATGAAAAACCAGAATCCTACCCTGAAACAGATTGGGATTTTGAATTTATACCTCAGCAGGGCCTGAGAAAACCGAAGCCAGGAAAGAATGGTAAAGAAATCCCTGATAGGGAATGTTTGGGAACACCATGCTGAAACAAATATAAAACTTCTCTTGAGTGACACACTCACAACGGGGCTGTCAGACTTCTCACCAATTCAGAACAGCTGAGCAAGCATCCACAAATCAGAACTGCAAAACAGAACGTCTTTGTTGGTTCTGATAACTCTGGCCCATGTTAGCTTATTTCCTTATATAGAAGTAGAAAGCGATCAAGAATTTTTTTTAAATTCCACCAGTCCAATAGAAGTCAGGAGAGGTGGGGGGCATGGAGAAGCATAATTTTGTATGATATTATAATGATAGATATATCATTATGCTTTGGTACAAACCCATAGGACATATAACACCAAGAATAAGTCCTAAAATAAACTATAGATTTTGGACAATTATGATGTAACTCTGTAAGTTCATCCTCGGTGTAAAAAAAAAAAAGTACCATTCTGATAAGTGATGTTGATAATGGGGGAGGTTATGCATACATAGGGGGAGGGAGTGTATGAGTAATCTCTCTACCTTCTCCTCAATTTTATTGTAAACCTAAAACTGTTATAAAAATGGAAAAAAGTCTTTAAAGAAACATGATGATAGAGAAAGATTGAAACTAAAAGATAGAAAGTTACCACAAAAATATTAATATTAAGTAGAAGAAAACATATATAACAATGTTAACATCTGATAAAATAGATTCAAAGATAAAAGTAGGATGAACAATAAAATGGTCACTAATTAACTATAAAAGTTCCAATTATCCAAAAAGACATGACAATTATAAACTTATATGCAACTAAAAGTATAGTTTCAAATATAGAAATAAAACTTGACAGAATTAAAGAGGAAAATGGACATATGCATGCTTCATAAAATGAAATTTTAATGTCTTCAAAATTGGTCAATCAAATATATAAATATTTAGTAGGAATGTAGAAGAATTGGGAAACACAACAAGACTGAACATATATAAAACCTTGCACCAAAAAGTAACAATGCATATTCTTCTAAAGCATAAAATTATAAAAGAGGTTATCAAGTTAATCTCAATAAATTTCAAATAATCAATATCATGCAGAAAAAATGTAGTTTAACCAAATTCAATTACATTAAAAATTAGTAACAGGTTTTTTATAATAAAGTACATTTGGAAATTGTCAAACATATAAAATTACCAATGGGTTAAAGTAGAAATAATAATGAAAATATAATATATTTAGAAAAATAACAAAAATTCTAGATATCAAAATTTAGGAATACAATGAATGTCTAGGAAAATGAAATTATTAAGTTTCAGATTAGAAAATTAAAAGTTAAAAATTAATGATCCAGCAATCCCACTTCGGGTATATACCCAAAGGAATTTAAATCGGGATCTTAAAGCATGTTCATCGCAGCAGAATTCACATTAGCCAAAAGGTAGACACATATCAACAGATAAATGGACAGGGAAAATGTGGTGTCTATATACAAGAGATAATTATTCAATCTTAAAAAATAATTATATCCTATCATATTCTACAATGTGGATGAAGCTTGACGACATTACCCTAAGTGAAATGTCATTCACAAAAAGATCATACTATATGAATGATAGTATGGGATATGTAATCTAAAGTAGTCACACTCTTTTTTTTTAGTAGTCACAGTCTGAGAAACAGAAAGTAGAATGATAGTTGTCAGGGACTGGAGAGAGGAAGAAAAGACTTCTTATATGGATGTAGACTTTGTTTTGCAAGAAAAAAAAAAAGTCCTAGAGATCTGTTGTATAATAATGTGCATACAGTTGCCACTACTATACTTAAAAATGGTTAAGATGATAATTTTTATGTTATGCATTTTTTACCTCAGTAAAAATATAATAATGAATGCAGCATCCCAGGTAAGAAGTGAGGGGGAAAAGACAGAGGAAATCTAAGAAATGGGAAGGAGGAAAATAATAAAAGAGCAAAAATTAATCAAAAGAGAAAAAGATTCAATGGAAAGGATCAACAAAACCCAATGTTGTTTCATTGAAAAGATTAATAAAATAATCAATCCTCTGTAAGTTGGGTTAAGAAAAGAAAAAGAGAGGAGACATGAACTATAGTAGGAATGAAACAGAAGATATATCTGTAGACATAGCAGAGATTTACAAGGTAATAATATGATGAATAACTTTACAGCAATAAAATTTAAAACATGGATGAAATGGATAATTTCCTACAAAAGTACAAAAAGTTAATTCAGCACTGAATCAAAACTACAATCTTATTCCATCACATTAAGTCAGAACCTGCCCAGAGACCCTTCTGAAGGTCACTGAAGCATCATGGAGGAAGCAGCCATCACAACCCTCTGATGACCTTGGCTTTGCTGTGGAGACTGTTTTGGTAACCACGGTTTATTAGCGTTGCGTTCCCAGGTGACCAGTTGCACAGAACCTCGCTTATGTTACGGAATATAAGTGGACTGCGGGCCTGTAGTGTGATGGGGGCTGGGGGGGGTGGCAGTGCAGTAGGAATAAGGCCTGCTTCCCAGAACGAGTCTCTAAAGAGACAAGTGGTGACTGTGTTTTCAATCCCGCCATTTCTACAACAGGTCAACTGTAATTCGCACACAACGAAACGTGCCCTGAAGTGAGCATTGAATCAAAGCAACCATATCCTTATTCCAAACCTCCTGAATTCACTGAGATTTATGGACATGCTATTTTAGTCTATCAAATAAGTCTACTTCTTCATTCCTTAAACAACTTCAGATAAAACTATAAATTGGCATAATTACTTCACTTGAAATTATTTAACTACTAAGGCTTCAAAATTGATTAAAAGGATTTTCACTGAACTCTAATCTTTAAGTGAAACAATATCTTTCCCTCAAAAATATACCAATTTCCTGGAAATATACTTCATGGCTTTATTTCCTTTGCTAATTAATCCTGGTAATTTAATTCAATAACTTTTATAAAGTTAAAATTATAAGGATTTAATTGACTTTTGCTTAACTTCCAATTATGTCTAATTGGTTTCTATTCAGTCTCATTAAATCCAATTATGGTTTGATTAATCGTAATTACTCCCAATAGTTCATTTACTTTAAAATAAGGACTCTGTCCTCTGTTACTTTCATCGAGGTTAGGTAGGGTCTCTTAATTATATTAATTCAAATGGCTTCCTATATGCATCAATAAATTTACATTTAGTACTTAGGTAATCCTTTGTAACTCAGCAAAGCTAGTAAGATCCTAAATACAGCACAGTAGCTATATAGGTAACTTCCTGGTAATCATCATTAATATCCATTGAAATTGGTAACCAATCACTTGGTGTCACATTTCATTACCCTAGTTACCGAAACTTGTAAAAATTGCAGAATTTGAATAAAAAGGAAGTTAATATAAAGTATAATCACAGACATTAGGAAGAGGGGGCACTTTCTCAGAAATGATGCATGAGTGGAGCAAGCTCATTTTGTATTTTGTTTTATGAATATCTATTTCCATTTTGATAAACTATTATAAAGGCCCAGAAAGGAATGCATATAAGATAATTTTTTTTAAAAAAAGTTAATCTGGGTTTTTATTAAAGACTAAGCTTTCTTAGCAGTACTTTCTGTGTGATGAAAAACAGAAGAAGAAAAATGGAACAACAAATGTTTCAAGGGAGAAAAAATAGAATATTATTTTGCATCTTACTGATTTTCTCTTCTGATACCAAAAAAGAGGGGAGGGGGGGGAACCAAGCACATTTTTCAAGATAGGACTTGAAACAAATTAAAAATATTTTGCAGAGTTAACAAAAATCACTGTGACTTGTTCCTTCCATTTAAAGAACATAAAATACTGTATGATTCTCTTTATATGAATTCTTGAAATAAAATTTTAGAGATGGAGAGAGCAGAGAGTGATTGCCAAGGGTAAGAGCTACATGGGAAGGGAGTAGATGTGGCTACCAAGGGATAGCATGCGGGAGCCCGTAGTGATGGCATAGTTCTTTACTTTGATTCAGTGGTGGTGACACAAATCTACATGTGATAAAATGGTATAGAACTATATCACACACACACACACACACACACACACACACACACACACACACACTGAGATCTGAATAAGCTCTGTAGATTGAACCAATGACATTTTCTGGGTTTTGATATTGTTCTATAGTTATATAATTTGTCAGCTCTGGGAGAAAATGAGTCAAAAATATATAAAGCATCCCTTTACATTTTTTTATTGCCAAGTTTTTATAAACCTATTAATTATTTCAAAATAAAGTTTAAAATATAAGTATGGTAAGACCTAACATCCATCATTTTCAAAAAGAAAAGAAATGAGGGTTGATGGACCTGCTCAATAATGTCATATTATACAACAGTCCATCAGAGGGTCATCGTCTGTTCACTCACAGTATAGCTATCATTTAGCCTCCTTCCGCTGTGCCCTACAAGACGAGCTACAGTTATGTTCCGAAGGCCCATAACTTTCATTGTTAACTTCATACTAAACTAAAAGACAATGCAAAATAATAGGATGGTTATTTATAACTGTGAAATGCCATCTCTGCCGCCAGTTCCTGGCACAGGCACAAAGCTCCTAAATCCCCAGCAATTTCCTCAGTGATAGGAGCACTGGGATCATCCCTTGGTCCAACATTTGGTCTTTGACCCCATCCCTGACACACAGCTCCTACATCCCTTACAATTTCCTGCGTGAAAACAGTGTCTTTTGTTCTAATGAGGTGACTCTTGGTGGCCTCCTGAATGAGGGCTGGCCACCAGAAAGACCAAGCCATGGTTAGAAAAGAGACTGAAATTTCTAGCTATCCTCCCCCCCCCCTCCACCCCACAACTCTCTTGAGAGTGGAGAGTGGCTAGAAATAGGGTTCATAGTTGGTCATGCCTATGTGAGGAAACTCCCATAAAAATCCCAACAGCATGGGGTCTGGGGAGCTTCCAGGTTGGTGAACACATCCAAGTACCAGGAGAATAACACACCCCAACTCCACAGGGACAGAATGCCTGGGCTCAGGCCCCTCCCAGACCTCGTCCTCTTCATCTAGCTGATTGTGTGTATTTATCATATCCTGTGTTATATAATGAGCTAATAATCATAAGTGTTCCCCTGAGTTCCATGAGCTGTTCTAGCAAATAATGGAATCTGAGGAGACCATCACAGGAACCTCAATTTGTAGCTGATGTTCTCAGAAGCAAAGATAACAATTCAGACAGGCAATTGGCATCTAAAAGGTTGGGAACCGTCAGTCTTGTGGGACTGAGCCCTTAGCCTGTGGGATTTGACACTATCTCCAGGTAGACAGTGTTAGAATGGAATAAACGGGAGCAGACAGACACGTAGCTGGTGTCACAGGATCGCTTGGTGTGGGAGGAAAGCCCACACATCTGGTGCAAGAATGGTTGTGAGCGAGACAGTAATGTGAGACCAAAGGAGGAACACACAGAATGAGCAAAGTAGTTCTTCTTCCAAAAACAAGTAGCATTGATATATTTACAGAGACAATAATGGTCAGAAATTTAAACATTTGAGGTGAAGGACAGACTCTTAATAAGACTGCAATGGCAAAATACATGGGCTAGAAAGCAAAATAAAGGAATTGGCAACAAAATGGCCCAGTGTTGTGGGAAAATCCTAGAACTGAGAAGGAGAACTGAGATTATTATATTATTTCTGCCTCAAACCTGATGAATAACCTTCACTAACTCACTCCCTTTCCCTGAGTCTCATTTCTTTTTTACAAATTGAATGAAGTGGATCATCTCCAACATCCCCAATACTGGCATTTGTCAACTCTATGTGGAGTCTTATTAGATCCCTAATTTCAATTTTAATATGGGTATGTGCCCACTGCAAAGTCTAATAAATAATTAAATCTAGCACAGGAGGCTAATGCACTTTGCTAAGTATTCTTGAAGCTTTTTCTATCAGTGTAGCAAGATAAATTGCTAACAATTTAGTAGATATGAGGCCTATTAGCAACTGTGACTGCTGTGTTATCTCAAAGACCTTGTGAGGATAATGCTAGGAACTGGATCATGCTGAAAAGTAGCCTAATTTTTCCACCAAGATACACAAAAATAATTTACCATTCCGCTCATGAAAATTCACTTATTTCAATAATCCAAACACCTCCCTAAACTGTATAGTTTCTGGGATGACATTATCCCACTTCTTTACACAAGTATTAATTGTACCCTCATTACCTTACACATCATGAATAATAGCTACTTTGCAATAATCCATGGCAACTTCTTTATATACCTGTTTATACTTGTGATCATAATAATGTCAAATTTAATATTCTTATCAAGCAATTCTAGGGGGAAAAAAACACATAACATGGTGCTAAATATCTAGGATGCCCATAAATAATCAAAAGATAAAAGCAATACAAGTAATCTCTGACAGTGCTATGAAAAGACATTGAGTTTAGCATTATCAAGTTCATTAAAAAAATTCTTAACCAGCTGCTAAAATTGAAAGTTATAATTTGTCTGCAACCAGGATATAAGCTTATTCAAAAATATAGGAAATATGCCCCAGCTGGTTTGGCTCAGTGGAGAGAGCATTAACCTGTGGACTGAAGGGTCCTGGGTTCAATTCCAGTCAAGGCATATGCCTGAATTGCTGGCTCAATCCCCAGTAGGGGTTGTGCAGGAGGCAGCCAATCAATGATTCTCTCTCATCATTGATGTTTCTATCTCTCTCCCTCTCTCTTCCTCTCTGAAAGCAATAAAAATGTATTTTAAAAAAATATGTATATATGGACAATATACTCATGAACCCGTCTGGTAAACTCTACCTGACCTCACCATATGAGGAAACTGGGAGGAAGGGTAGTGAGATGATAGCTCTCTCGCTAGAAGGCTCAAATCTCTAGGAGGTCAAGGAGAAGAATTACTGCGCACCCCCCATGCCTCTTTCCCATCTGTTCTGATCATCCAGGCAGACTTATGTGGAAACAAAATAAAAGCAGTAGTATTCCTTGGCTGTATTTTTCTTAGTTTCATGCAGAGAAACACCCAGTCACAGTCTCTCACACTGCATTCCTAACCCCCGGATTTTGCATTCTCATGCGATTGGTCACAAGATGCAAAAGGCAGTGCAAACCCATCACTGCCACTGGAAATACTACACAGGAGACATGCTATAGATGGCGGGTCAGAGCAGTCACAGGACTCAAAAACCCAGCTGGACTCATGGGCTCTAATTTCTTTGTGGGCTACCTGGCTCCCTCCTTGCTTCGGCCACAACAGAATAGAACACCAGCCAATCCACAGAGTCACCAGCAGCCTGGGCGATAACCTGATATTAAAAGTTTTGCACAAACAGCCACAAAATGAGCCAGTGAGGTGTTCTTCCTTGGCAATGTAAGTGGGGAATATATAGAAATCAGGCACTTGGCAATAGAGTCGAAGTGGGAAAATTATGCACTAGAAAGAGACTTTGAAGGACCAAAAGTGAGCCAAAGTTCACACCAGAGTGCAGAGCAACTTCTAGTCCCCCGACCCCCAACCCCCAGTCTCAGGGCTGAGCTATGGAAGAGAAATATCAGGGAGACGACTGACAGCTCAAATCGAAGAGATAATCTTTTAGCAGCCTAGTTCAAAGAAGGCTATATTTCTAGTGCCAGACTCTCCCACACTATATCAGGGCCAGACTGAATTGGTTTAGTAGAAGTTCACCCGCCACAGAAAGATATAATAAGGGACAAAGAGAGATTGAAAGAGATCATTCAGAAAGCTGGAAAATAGCCCTCTTACCTTTCATTTCATTTCATTTGTGTGATGGTACGAGAGGTGGGGAGTACCAAACCCATTCATAAGGGCTATATCCTCAAAGGCCAGCACACTCAAAAGGTTTTTGAAATTTGGATCACGCCTGGATCCCAAAGAGTAAAGGTTGGTGTGTCAGAGTTTCTCAGGTCATTGGCGGGCCTAGAGTAGCCCCGGAAGACATCTGGGACACAAGTGGTAGATTAGTCTCCCTCATCAAAGGGCTTCAGTGAGGGCCATAGGACTTTCATGGAGGATAGATAGATGGAACTGCCTGTTACTGGTAAGAGAGATGGAGCTTGGAGCTATATCTTTTATAAGGCTCTGAAATCTGTCCACTGAGGCTCACAGAGCTACCTACCTGCACTTCCAGAGTCACTGGTGGCATAAAAATGAAACAGCTGCCCAACCACCCTTGACTGTCAGGATGCTCTCACCCATATCAGTAAACTGCCTGCCCTTCCTGGACATGAAAACATATGAAGTCATATAGGAGTTTAGGAATAACCTTCAAGAAATAGAAAGGAAGATGAGAGGGAAAGTGTAGTGCTATGAACAGTGATTGAGACGTTAAACTTCTGGCTTAAACTTCTTAAAATATTACGGGAGTGACCCAAGGTTACTAAAATGAGACCAGATATAGTCCAGGAAGAATAGAGGTTCAAAGTTAAGAAAAGCATGTGCACTCATAAGAGCAGAGTGAGGTTCAATCTCATCAGTCTTCAGAGAACTCCAAAAAATCATTAGCATAACAGTGTACATCCAACAACGTAACAAAAACTTACTGAAAATACCAAGTGTTTGCAAGGATGTGGAACGACTGGAATAGTCATATACTACTGGTGAAAACCAAATTGGTGCAACCATTTTCGATATTTTTTTGTCAACATTAAAATTGAACCTTCTCATTCCTTATGGTCCAGCAATTTCAATTCTGAGAACATATACAACAGAAATTAATATATGTGTGTACCCAAAGTCATGTATGTGAATCTTAATAGCCTGATTGCATTCCATTTGAAGTAAAAAATGGAAGCCACTGAAAAAACCATCAACAATATAAAGATAAATATGTGTGAGGATATTTGTACAACAGTAATAAATATGAAAAACTATTTTTACATATTATGTAAAATAATACATATTTATGTATTAAATCTCACAAACATAATGTAGAGTAAAATAATCTAGCCACAAGTAAAATGTGCAATATAGTTTCAGTTTTGTAAAATTTAAACTCTGGCAAAACCAATCAGCAGTGCGTGAAGCCAGGAGAGCACTTTCTTTGAGGTGGATCGCAGCAGCAGTGACTGGAAGGGGACTTCAATGAACCTCTACAGTGCAGGTGAGTTTTATATCTTGATCTGGATTGTGGTTACAGGGACATGTTCACTTGGTGATAATTCATCAATCTGTATGTTTTGACTTGTTTATTTTTATGTATGCATATTATACTCTAATAAAAAGTTTATCTGAAAAATGCACATTATGATCACATTAATTAAAACAGTGATAATGAGAAAGTCTTAAAAGCAACCATATATATATAGAGAGAGATCTATATATATATACATATATATATATATATATATATATGTCTATGTCTATATCTATGTTGATACCAATATAAATATAGATCTACAGTCTTCTCATCAGAAACAGTGAAAGACAATAAAACAACATATTTAAAGGAAAACATTGTGCTAAAGAAAACTGTCATATTAGAATTCTATAAACAATAAAATTTACATTCAAAATGAAGGTTCAATAAAGTTTTCTCAGACAACTAAAATGCTTGAGAGAATTCATCATTAGCAGACCTACATTGTAAGAAATATTATAGAATGTCTTCAGGGTGAAAGAAAATGATACCAGATGGAAACTTGAATCTATGCTAGGGAATAAAGAATTGGTAAATGTGCGGATAAGTATGAGACTATTTTTCTCACATTTTTTAATTTATTCAAAAGATAATTGGATGTTTTAGGCAAAAGTAATACCAATGTATTATGAAAATTAATATTTTGATGTAGAATATTGGATAATAGCATTGCTGTGGTCTAAATATTTGTTTCCTTTCTAAATTCATCTGTTGAAATCCTAACTCAAAAATAATGATATTAGGAATTGGGACGTTGGGGAGATAATTGGGTCATGAGGATACAGCCCTTATGAATGGATTTGGTGCTCTTGTATGAGATCCCATATGGCTCCCTAGACCCTTCCATCCTATGAGGATACAATGAGAAGTCTGCAACTCAAAACAGGACCCTCACCCATCCGAGCTGGCACCCTAAACTCAGACTTCAGAACTGTTAGCAATAAATTTCTGCTATTTGTAATCTACCTGGTCTGTGTCATTTTGTTTTAGCAATTGAAACAGCCAAAGACAAGCACAAAGAAATAGGAGAGTTGGAAGCATAGGAAGTCTTCACTTTGTATGGTCATGTAAGACTGTTAAAATGACCATGCAAGCTAACGCCACACAAACTGGCCTTTCTAATCAACAAAAACGATTACAATTATTGTGTGACTTTTCAAAACACTGTCAAAACAGTTACACCTCTCTTAATGTCAGTGATCTAAATGTATAGGAAAATGAATAAAATGGTGAAACTAATATTTATGTAGTCCACTATAATTTAAACCAGTAGAAACATTAAGGATTGAAGTGATTCATTTCTTTGCAAAGAAAACTTCAAGAGTAGATTGAACTGTGCTTGCCATCTTCTTCTCAAAGTATAACCTACCACATGAAGCAAGCATCTTCTCAATGCATTGGAAAATAGTCAAACTCTTTTATAAGTCTGCATTAGCTTCCAACATTTCCATTTTTGTGCTTTTACTATTGTGAAATATCTTCAAGATTTCCTTTAATATAACGTTTTAGCTGACATCACTTCTTTAGGCATATCTTACTTCTTTTTTCGAGAGTCTTTTTTCCTCATTATGTCAATAAGCCCACTTTCACTAAGTTTCTCCCAGATGGTAGTGGTCAACATTTCCATGGTCAGCTATTGCTCCAATAACTCCATTAACATCCTATTTGAATTCTGCATGTTATTTTCACAGTTCAATAAAAGTTTCTGCCACATTACATACATATTAGTCATTGTTCCTTCCTTCCATGATGCCTGAGTCAATTGCATTCTTTCAGTAATATTTCTTCCATGCTCAGCTAAAAAAATGGTATGATCTTCCATTGTAGCATCAATAGCCTGTGGAAAAGTCAATCTAAGATAGTAGGCTTTAAAAGTCCAAATGATTCCTTGGACCATTGGGCAGATTGAAGATTATGTGTATGTTAGTAAAAAGCAAATTATCACATTTTCTTGGAAGTTTCCAAATGCATAAAGGTGACCTGAACCATTATCCAACAGTAGCACTACTTTAAAAGTTAAATTGTATGAGCTTATAACTGGGAGATGAGCAGTCAACATAACTATACACTGGCTGTTTGTGTTTGAAAGAAATAACAGATGCATGGTGGCTAATCACCAACAGACTTTGAAAGAAACAATGTGCGCATCTAAAGAAGCTATGATGCACATCTGTTAATTACGCTGATTTGTGTTTTAAAGACGAGCATCAAATTTGTACTTTATACAATTATTCAGAGTTAATACACTGTGGTAACTGAAATTTGAACTGTGTTGTTGGGGAAATGGTATTATCTGACTAAACCATAACTGAAATGCATGTATACCAGGACCATAAAAAGTAGGAATGCCTGTATACTTTTCTAAGATTTTTACCTACTTTGTGAAGTGGTATAGTATTACTTGAGGGTAAACTATGAAAAGTTAAAGGTACATATTATAAACCTTCAGCAATCACTAAAAAAGTTACAACTAACAAGCCAATAGTTGTTATAAAATGTAATATGAAAACAACTCAAAAGGAAAAGAGGAACAAAACAACCAAGAACAGATGGGGAAACAGAAAACAACTAGCAAACAGTAGACTTAAAGCCAACTTTATTGAATTTATATTAAATATAATGAACTCTAATTAAAAACTAGAGATGATCAGATTAGATAAAGATGCAAAAACCTATGATATGCTATCTACAAAAAAACCCACTTTAAATATGAGGTAGATTAAAAGGATGAAAATAGATGTATGATATAATCACTAATAATAAAAAATAGGAATTATATTATTAACATCAGAAAAAGTTGACTCTAGGAAAAGAAATATCTGGGACAAAAAAAGGAAATTTCATGACAAAGGGTCAATTCATTAAGAAGACTTAACAATCCTAAATATGTATATAATAAAATAACTTCAAAATACATGAAGCAAAAACTAATATAACTGAAAGGAGAAATAGAAATTTCAACACTTCTTTCACAGAAGTAGGCTGAAAATCAGTAATAATAATGAAAATTCAATGCTCTAAAATAACTTGACCAATTGTTAGCACAATACACATTTTTTTCAACTACACATGATGCATTCACAAAGATGAGCCAAATGCTGGCACTTAAATATCAATAAATTTAAAAGAATTGGTATCATGCCATGGCTGGTTTGGCTTAGTGGATAGAGAGTTGGCCCGAGGACTGAACTATCCTGGGTTTGATTCTGACCCAGGGCACATACCCTGGTTGTGAGCTCAATCCCTGGCCCTAGTCGGGGTGCGTGCGAAGGCAACCAATCGATATGTCTCCTCATATGGATGTTTCTCTCTCTGCCTCTCCCTTTCTTTAAAAATTATTGGGAAAATATCCTCAGGTAAAGATTAACAACAACAAATAATTGGTATCATATAGTTAGTTCTCTGACTGGAATTAAATTAAAAATTTTTCAAATTTATTTAAAATTTTCTAAATATTTGGAAAATAAGCAATACATTTTTAAATAACCTATGAGGCAGAGCAAAAAAAATTATAAGCTAGAAAATATTCTTAGCCCTATAATAATAAAATCAGAACATTTCAAAATTTGTGGAATGTGGTAAAACAGTGTTTAATGTGATATGTACATTTTTAGATACTTATATTACAAAACAAAGGTCTAAAATCAACTATCTAAGTCATCATCTTTAAAAAGAAAACTAGAAAAAAGGGAACAAATTAAACCCAAAGTAAGTAGAAGAGAGAATAAAACCCAAAGTAGAAGAAAGGAGAATAAAGATAAGGGGGGAAAAACAACAATGATATAGAAAACAAAAGAATAGAGAAAAATCAATGAAACCAAAAGCTGCTTCTTTTAAAAGATCAATAAAATTGCAAACCTTTGGTCAGACCAATCAAGAAAAAAAAAAACAGAAAGAAGGCACAAGTTATCAACTCAGGAATAAAAGATAGGATGTCAGCCCTGGCTGGATGGCCCAGTTGGTTGGAACGCAGTCCCATACACCAAAAGGTTATGGTTGGATTCCCGGTCAGGGCACATACCTAGGTTGTAGGTTCCATCAACAGTTGGTGCATGTACAGGAAGCAACCGATCAATCTCTCTCTCTCTTTCTCTCTCTCTGAAATCAATAAACATATCCTTGGGTGAGGATTTTTTTAAAAATAGAACATCATCAGTGATGCTATAGACTTTAGTGAGCTAATAAGGAATATTATGAACAACTTTATCACAATAAATGCAACTATTTAGATGATACAAATTCCTTAAAGACAATAAATAAAACATAGCCAAAGGACTTGAACAGACACTACACCCAAAGGGATATACAAATGGCCAATCACCACATGGAAGATTCTCCATATCATTAGTCATTAGGGAAATTTATATTTGAACTATGAGGAAATTCAACTTCACACTGACAAGAATAATTAAAATTAAAAGACTACAAATATTAAGTTTGGGTGAGGATATGGAGCAATCGGAAAACGCATACTTTGCAGGTGGCAGAGCAAAATGTCAGCACTACTTTGAAACACAGTTTGGTAGTTCCTCATTAAGTTAAAAACACCATATGGGGAGTATGGAAGGCTAGGGGAAGGTCAAGGGGAGAAAAAAAAAGAGACATATACAATACTCTTTGTAATACTTTAAGCAATAAAACAATTTAAAAAATAAAAGAAAATAACCCCTCAATTGAAAAAAAAAAAACACAAAACACCATATGACCCAGCAACTCCCTTCCTTAGTCATTTACCCAAGAAAATAAAAACATCTCTACAAAAGATTAGTATAAGAATGTTCAGGTCAGCTATATTCTTAACAGCTAGTAACTGAACACAATCCAAATGTCCATCAACAGGTGAATTGTGCATCAGCTACTCAGCAATAAAAGAAACAATAACATAAAATAAATAACTTGGATGAATCTCAAAAGCTTATGCTGAGTAAAAGAAGCCAAACACAAAAGAGACAGATTGTAGAAGTCCAAACATGTTAAATTATACAATAGGCAAAAGAACTTGACACTGACATAAAACAAGTCAGTGGTTGTCTGGGGCTGGGGAAAAGTGATTAATTCCAAAGGAACATGGGAAACTTTTAGAGGGACAGGAAATGTTCTATACCTTGAATGTCATGCCAGTTAGCCAGATATATGCACTTATCAAAACTCATTGAGCTATACCTTTAAAATGGGTATATTTTAATATATGTAAATCATGTCTCAGAAAAGTTGACAAAAAAAGCACTTAAAACTAAGCACATGCATCTCAGAATTCTACATAACTTTGTAAACTCTTAGGTAGTATACTTAGTTCCAAGAAATACTGTTTCAACATTACTCACTATAGACATTCTAACTTTATTTTTTAAGTAAGACCTTATTGAAATGTAAGTAATTCTTAAGTATATATCTCCTAGGCCCGTGGTCGGCAAACTGCAGTTCGTGAGCCACATGCGGCTCTTTGGCCCCTTGAGTGTGGCTCTTCCTAAGCCTTAGGAGAACCCTAATTAAGTTAATAACAATGTACCTACCTATATAGTTTAAGTTTAAAAAATTTGGCTCTCAAAAGAAATTTCAGTCGTCATACTGTTGATATTTGGCTCTGTTGACTAATGAGTTTGCCGACCACTGTCCTAGGCTAAATGAGGAGAAGGAACCCAAGAAGAAGGACTGTAAAAGAGAAGAAGAAACTACAGGAAGGTATAATTGGGGATGATAATGTGAAAGAATAGGGAAAATTAATATCAAAGCATTCTTCTATCCCAATTACAATCTACAAATACATTAAAATGAGTTCATCAATGAAGGGAAAAATGAGTTCATCAATGAAGGGAATATTTAGGAGAGCACTATAGATTACCTAAAAGGACTAGGACTCAAGAGGTTACGACATTATTAATTGACTAGAGGCCCAGTGCACAAATTCGTGCACCACTGGGGTCCTCAGCCTGGCTGCGGGATCAGGCCGAAAATGGCTCTCTGACATCTCCCGAGGGGTTCTGGATTGAGAGAGGGCAAGGGACCCCACTGGTGCACAATTGGGGCCAGGGAGGAACGCAGGAGGTTGGTCAGTCAGGGAGGGACCGCTGGAGGGCTCCAGGGCATATCTGGCCCATCTTGCTCAGTCCTGATCGGCCGGACCCCACCATCAAGCTAACCTACCGGTTAGAGCATCTGCCCCCTGGTGGTCAGTGCATGTCATAGCGACTGGTTGACTGGTTGACTGCCCCCTGGTGGTCAGTGCACATCATAGTGAGCAGTTGAGCAGCCTTAGCATATCATTAGCATATTACGCTTTGATTGGTTGAACAGCCAACCGGATGACCGGACATTTAGGATATTAGGCTTTTATTATATAGGATTGTCTCAGAATACCTGCCTTTGAGGTGTTTAAACATAGATTAGAAGAAACATTATGAGCCAAGGCAAAGAGAGCTCTTCTGCATCTACTTACCATGTAGAACAAACACCTACTTCTTCCATCTGCTCCCATAAGGGCCACAAGCTCTATGCTTTTCTGCCTACATTACCTTGGATTCATTCTCAAAAGTAGAGTCTGAGATGAGGCCTGGGTGCAGGAAGTTTATTTTTTAATTAATCCCTGAGAATATTAGTGGAGTCTTAGAAGAGTGAAATAGGGAACAAGGAAAAATCACCTCAAAGGTACATTACCTAACTGATAAGCACTGGGGGGAGCTAATGCTCAATCCCACTGGGACCCTGAGGCATTTGTGTACTGTGAGCTGTTTGGGTAGAATGTGCTGAGACTTTTCCACCCAACTCTATCTACCATTGGTCAAGTGGCCCTAACTATGCAATCATTCTCAACTTTGGCTGCTTTTCAGAATCACAGGAGTGTTTTCGAAACTCCAGATGCAGACTACAAAGCAGAGCAATTAGTCAGAACATCTTAAGGTGGGACCCAGGAATCTGTATGTTTCAATCATCCCCAAGCAATTCTCATGTGTCATTCTTGAGAACCACTGCCCCAAGGGATAATGTCCTTGTACTTCCAGATGCGTGCATGTGTGAGTGCCAGGAAGGTTCCCACAAGAACCTAGCTCAGTGAAACCTCAGGACATGCAGGCGGACTACCCTGGTGCAGCTGAGGTAAGGTATTTGCAGATTACACCTGTAAAATGTGGGTGAAGATGAGAGAGACTCAAAGATGTCTGGCTCGCTGTCCCCACTTATGTCTATCTACCTACTTCTACTTCAAAATGCAACAGATAGTTGCATTGATCCTGAGAAAGGCAAATGTGATCTACTAAGAGCCCACAACAATCCTTTATTGTCCCTGACTGCCCTGAGGCTCTGATTGGTCACATGCATTGTGCATAGTTGATGGTCCATTAATATTTGTGCTCAACTGAGCTAAAGCATTCTTAAGGACACCAGTGTTGTGACTTAAAAGCAGGAATACATACATCATGGGAGGGTTCTCTCTATCCTGCCAACTACCCCACATCAACATATTTGTGTTATTTATGTTATATTTAGTGCCCCATAATATATATCCCATAATCTCAAAAATATCTCAAGATTTTCAATGTGCTTTGAGTTCAATAAAAAAGAAACTACATGTTACAAATGATATTTGATAGGAAAACATCAATTTAGCAACACCAGAGTTGAACTCCGTGAAAGCTGGGGGATTTTTCTATTGCCTTGGCGAGGAGAGAGAGTCCCACCAACAACCCTTCTCATTTATTTCTAGAGAAATATCACTAATACCTTTCTGGACACCAGGGAGAAACTAAAGAGCTTTCCTTCAGAGCCTCTGACGTTCCATGTGACTTTTGGTTAGAATCTTCTCTGTGCCTTTGTTTTTATCTTCAAATTAAAGCATTGGACTATACAATCTCAAAGAATCTTTTTAACTGAAAAATTCTATTCATGGTTATTTTATTTTAAATTTGCTTTAAGTATTAATCTACTAAGGAAAATTTTGTCATTGATCCTTATATATCTCTTTAATTAATTGTCTTTTCAGAATGCTGGCAAGGTGTCAATGAATTTGGCACAAGCTATTGTCATAGATTTTAAATTTACTCCCTACTATGAGTTTAATAGACTTTATAGTCTGTACCAAGTCTAGCCCTTTTTCAAATGTAAAGCTTCTTTTCACTGATTGGTCTGAAGACTGCTGGAGTAGACAGCTGTGTCTCAAACATCTTTACCGGCCTCTATAATCCTATAAAAGAAGTCCTGACTGTACTGGAGGGGTTTAATATTAATTATTAAATTGAATAAGAAGGAAAGTAACTCCAAAAATACTGCAAATTGATGTTTTCAAAGAGTAAAAGGAACAAGTCCACCAAGATTTCTTCTTTCACCATTTAACTACACATTCCATTAAACAGATTTTTTAAACAATAGTAGATATACAAAATGTTCACGGTACTGCCAGAGCTTTCATTGTAAAGGTGTGAAAGAAACCTAACAAGTTTGGCATTAGAATTAGAAGCCTCAACAATTTGAATATGTTTGGGGTTAAGTGAAAAGAAGATGATGTGTCGCAATGATATATGATGGGAAAACTAAAAAGAAAATCATTATACGTACTGACCATAATTACTTGGAAATTCAAGTGGTGTCTGGGTCATAGTCCTTCTCAGCAAGAAAAAAGAGAGAAAGTTGAAACTCTATTCTGGTGATTTAAGACAATGAACTGTTAGACATCAACCAGAGAAGAATTGCTTTAAGCTTAAAACTGTACAGGCTCAATTTTTTTTAATAATTACAGTTCTTCTCTATGACTACTCTCATTCAAGAAGAAGAAATGAGTGTGGCTTGTTTTATTGTTGCTTTGTTTCTTTTCCTTTTTGTTTCTGTTTTAATCTTTCAGAAAAGCAGTCAAATAGCATTTAACCATGAGGCTTGGCCCTGTGAGATATGGCTCCCTGATAACCACAAAGGTTAGAAAAGATGTTTGTCATGGGAAACAGTATTTATTCGTTGGGCTGTAAAATATAGAAGTGGGAAAAATAAGTTTACAGTTGTTTGTACAGAAAATAATACAATTCTATATAACTAAAGCCTAATATGCAAATCGACCAAACAGTGGAATGACCTGCAGAAAGACCGGTAGCTACGATGCACCCTGACCACTAGGGGGAAGATGTTCAATGTAGGAGCTTCCCCCTGGTGGTCAGTGCAATCCCACAGGGGGAGCGCTCCTCAGCAGTGCTAAGGATGTCCTACTGCTGGCTTAGGCCCGGGAGCGGGCCTAAGCCGGCAGTCGGATATCCCCCTGAGAGCTCTCGGACTGCAAGAGGATGCAGGCTGAGCTGAGGGACCCCCCCCCCCCACTGAGTGCATGAATTTCGTGCACCAGGCCTCTAGTAATTAATAAACAATAATACAAGAATAGACTCTGGGTTTCACTTACAACTGTAAACCTACTTTTGGCTACTTGTGTACATTTTTAATAAGAAATTGAATATTCTCACATAAGCTGTAAATCAATTTATCAGCTTTGTTGTGACTAATCCACACTGTCAAAAAAACTCACCAAATTTGTGCTAATTAATTCACCCCAGTCTTTTTTCATGAGAAATACTTTCTGTCCAATGTTATCCCTGCTGAGCTGCTTGAAAGAAAGGTTGCCTGGAGCTAATTCTGATTCAAACAAAAATGAAAGCTTTTTTTCTTCTTTAAAAAGGGCAGCCCTTAATTTTGTGATTGGGGTCCATGTTTAAAATTATTCTTCTAAAGCAAATAGAGGTGTCTCCTTCGGTTGATTTTATGAATAACAATATTTTTACCTTGATGTCTTCAAAGTGCTTTCAAATTCATTATCTCATTTTATTTTAATAATCACATTGTGAGCTAAGTGTACCCTAATTTTAGTAATGAGGTAGAAAGAGGTTAGTAACTTGCTGAAGTGTGTTTAACTTGCAAGGTAGGGGCTACCAACTGGTCTTCCTGTTCGGAACCTCATTCTCAAACTGCCTCCAGGATCCTAAGAGCCTCAGTGTTGCGTGCTGAAAATCAATACAATCAGTGTTGCCCTTTAAATCTCCCTAACTCTTTGTCAGTCTCTAACCTGGGGTCTCCCTTTTTGTCCACTTTACCTGGTCCCCTCCCAGGCAGCCAAGCAAAATGGAAGAAAATTATATAAAGGAATCACCATTCCCCATTGTCTGGCCCGCATCCACTCCGTGAATACTTATTGAGCATCTTCTACATCAGGCCAAGTTCTACGAGCTACTGCTATAGCTGTTAACAAGACAGACAAAATTCTTAGAACTCTGCAAAAGTAGTATTTGATTCTTATTTCTCTACCATTCCAATGATCTGATTTGATTTCTGTATTCTGTTATAGTGGAAATAAAGATATAATTTGAGATCATTCCCATATAGTGACTTAATTCTCTTGTAAATTCATAGTAGTAAGATAGCAAATGTTTGTCTCTTAGTTGTTTTTGTTTGGGGTGGGAGAGGGTGTTCCCATTATACTGCTGTTCTCCCTAACATTGCCCTGATTAAGTTCCCTCCTTTATTAGACTGGCTCCTTGGAAGGTAAATTCTAAAACCTGCCAAAGAAAAAGGAAGAAAATTCACACTGGACACTCGGACTCTAGTGTGCAGTAAGTGCTCAAGAAAGGAAAGAGGGTGGGGAGGAGGGAGGGAAGTGAGGGGCCTGGGAACTAATTCCATGTGACCATTTCTGATCAAAAATGCCAAGTTAAAAAGAAATGCTCCCTGGAGAACCACCACATTTCTGCTTAGGCACATGTTATCCCTTGAAAAACTAGGGAAATTACAGTTCATATATTTTATGCAAGAATTAAAGAAAATTAGGATATGAAGGAAATCCAGACAAATATATGGAAACACAAATTTAGATACTTAAACTCAGAAAAGTTGGTAAATAAGAATGAGATAAAAGATTAGGTGAAGAAATCAGGAGTGGAGTGTGACTTAGAAAGCAGACTGGAATAAAGAACATTGAGTTATTTTAATTTAGTCGAAGGACATTGGTAGGGATGGAAATCTATAGGATTCTGGCTTTCCTATTTATACCACTTTGATTAGCAGTAGAGCACTTAAAAGAGATAAGGAGGGTTGGAAAAATCATGATTGATCCTTCTGCTTAAATAAAACTGGGTAGCCTGACCAGTGCAGCTCAGCAGTTGAGCGTCAACCCAGGAAACAAGAGGTCACTGGTTCGATTCCTGGTCAGAGGCAGCCAATCAATGATGTTTCTCTCTCATTGATGTTTCTATCTCTCTCCCCCGCTCCCTTCCTCTCTCTCTAAAAAATCAATACAAATGATTTTTTAAAATAATAATAATAAAATTGTATACAAAAACGTGTTTTTGCATTGGTCTACTGTGGAAATCTCTCTCAGTCTACATTTTACATATCCTCGGATTATTTGACTGGTTAGACTTCTCACTATGTAAAATGCTTTTTCCCTCCATTCTTGCTATTTGCTGAGGTTTCCATGGCAGATGTCCTCCATCCCCTTGTTACCAATTAATTCCCAGTTTATTGAAGGATTCCAGCTCTCTACTTGTAACCTCCAGGTTTTATTGCCGCTGCTCTTAGAACGCATCAGTTATGTAACCCTGGGCCCCTGCTTTGCTCATCTGGTTTCATTTTGTGGCCCAGAAACTCCCCATGTCCAGCAGGAAGGTGAGTAAGCAATTATCTGTTACACCGACATTTCCCAGATGCCAGTTATTTCATGTTCTTATTAACCCTTAGAATGGATGTTACTCAGTCTGCACACCCGGCGAATGCCTGGTGGGAACATCAGCGGCTGGAGCTACACAGCCATCATTTAAACACTAAAGGGGAAAATTTAAATGTCTCTCTAGCCACATAAACCTCTTAAGCCCTCTTTTAACATTTCCATACGATATTAAATATAAATCAAAAACAATTTTAGATCACTTACAGACAAAAAAAAGTTATTTTAAAATCTGATGCATCAAAGGAATGATTAGAGATCAATCTAGCCAGCTTGAAAAAATGAAATGCTATAGGAATGAAGCATGATTAGTGTCCAAATAAAAGCTTTTGTTTACTCTATATAGCAAGAGAACATCGATATTAAGTGGGGAAAATTAACCCTCCCTGTCTCGTCTGTTCTCAAGAGCACATAGAAGCCTTTCATCTTTCTTATCATTTCAAGCACAAGCAAAAATACAAGCCACAACTTTGCTCATCATAAGGATAACAGCGGATTTTAAATCTTGATTCTAAAAGCTGTTCTCAGGCTACAGTTATTAAAATGTTTCTGCCAGCAGCTAGCACAGCACAAGGTACTGGGGAGCAATGGACAGATCTTCATTCATTGGACAGCTTATTGCAGCCCAAACTGGTGTAACACTAAATGCTGCCGGAGGCAAGTCTCCTTTCAGCATCTTCCTTGTTGCGTCCAGTCCTATTCCCCACTGATCTCTCCATCCCCTTCCCTTTGCCCATAGGGCCCCACTACTCACAGGAGCTTTTCACCAGCAGCCACCAGGTCCAGTTTAGTACAATTGTCACCCTGCCTGAGGTCAGGGCAGTGACCGTGATAAAGGAGTTTGCAGATCCTCTGCAGGGATAGCCGAAACCAAAGGTGGCTTGGCTAGCCTTTAAACACTTTGAAAAATGAGACTTCTGACCACCTAGAGCCATGGTCGGCAAACTGCGGCTCGAGAGCCACATGCGGCTCTTTGGCCCCTTGAGTGTGGCTCTTCCTAAGCCTTAGGAGTACCCTAATTAAGTTAATAACAATGTACCTACCTATATAGTTTAAGTTTAAAAAATTTGGCTCTCAAAAGAAATTTCAATCGTTGTACTGTTGATATTTGGCTCTGTTGACTAATGAGTTTGCCGACCACTGACTAGGGTGAAATTTAGCACCTACTTACCTACATCCTGTGCTCAGAGATTTAAGCAGAGCCACCAAATTGAGAGCATGATGATCCATGACCCGTTCACTGGACACAAGATTTCTTCACTGACACCCCCATATACATCACTCTCCACCTCTTTCCTTTCTTTTCATCCTGCCCCATCACTTCTTCTTAGTTCTCAAGAATGATTCTATCTCTCCAAACTAAAATAGAAAACTACCTTTCTCAGCCCTGTGTCTCTCTTTGCCAGTGGTTATCAAGCAGGGTGACTTTGCCACCCCACTCCCTTGCAAGAGGGTACTTGCCAATGTCTAGAGACATGACTAGGGGATAACTTGCGGCTGGCACCTAGTGGGCAGAGGCCAGAGATGTTGCTGGAGATCCTACAATGCACGGGACAGCCCCGACAGGAATTATACGGCCCGATATGTCAATAAGGCTGGGTTGAGAAACCTTGCTTTAGACGCACTCACTAAACTTGACCGCTCAACTTCTTGCCATGTGTTTACATGCAATGGTTTCAATGCCTCCCTTCCAACTCACTGCCCAAGCCACAAGGACCTGCCGTCTGCCTTCTTGCTCCACTCACTCTGCTCTTGCCAACATCACACACAATTCTCAGACAGGAAATTCCTATAGCAGTGGTTCTCAACCTTCTGGCCCTTTAAATACAGTTCCTCATGTTGTGACCCAACCATAAAATTATTTTCGTTGCTACTTCATAACTGTAATGTTGCTACTGTTATGAATCATAATGTAAATAACTGATATGCAGGATGGTCTTAGGTGACCCCTGTGAAAGCGTCGTTCGACCGCCAAAGGGGTCGCAACCCACAGGTTGAGAACCGCTGCTATAGAGGCGTTCATCTCTCCTTTCTTTGCTTTGTTTTTCAACAAAGATAACGCTGCAAAACTGCATTCATTGTTGGTTTCTATGATCCCATTGCATCACTGGCATCATCCCTGGTACTTGCGGTATAAAGTCTGAAATCCTCTGCTGACTCCGAGGCCCTGGTCTACATGCCCACCATTGAATCCAAAGGGCCTTCATGTGCACCTTGCTGTCCAGCCATACAAACAAACCACCTGCTGATTCCCAAAGAGGCCAGACCCTTTCAAACCTCTTATGTTCTACACATGCCAATGACTCTGCCCAGAAGTCCTTGCCACTAGCTCACCTAGTGAACACTTACCCACCTTTCAATTGTCTCCCCCGCTCTGACAACTTGCTGTGCGGCAGGCAGAACTCTGCTACTGCGGGTGTCTCCTCCCTGCCTGATATATAACTCACAACACTTTAGTTTATAGCTAGTTGTTCATATATCTCTCGCATCCCCCACACCGATGAAAATAGTAGCCCCTGGACCTGGGTATTTTTGTACACCTAGAGCCCAATACTGTGTCCAGTAAAGAGCTGGTGTTAAATAGTAAACATTTGTAAAATCAATTAATAAAATGAATAATTTCAAATGAAACAACATAATTGTCATCTAAAAAGTCCTTTAATCCCATTACCTTCCAATTTTCTCTGCTTTTTCTTCTCTTACCCATCTCTTGCAAATAAAAAGACCCATGATCTGTAAGCTTTCTTATCAAGGGCCGGCGTTCTGATGAGTTAATATAATGAGTTAACCTGTTTCCAAGATGAAGGAGCTGAGGCAGAGAGAGGCTAAGGAACTTACCCTAATGGAAGCCATGGCCTAAAAGCTGTATTCTTAACTCTACACTATAATCCAGGCAATAGACGGTCCAGAGAAGCATTAGACCATGAAGGCAAGTGGGCAGGCAAACTGGGAAGATGCTAGAGACAGAGCCTAGTGCCCAGGATGGGCTCTTAGAAGATCACTGCAAGATAGTGGGTGGGTGGCAGGTCCAGCAAAGCAGGAAAGAGAGAGGCAGGGACAGCATCCCCTTATGATATTTACCTGTAAGTGCAGTGACTGAGATGCTAGTGTGTTCCAGCCAGGTAGGTGTAGCAGATACTATTAGAGCATGACGCTCTAATGTACTTGGTTCTCTCTCTTTATGACTGTGAGTGTTGACTCATTGTCATGTATTACTAGATGTGATCCAGGCTGCGGTCTCCCATGGTCGCACCATACAGATGTTCCCTAGATGGCAATGCACAGTTGATTAAGCACCCTCCCCAAATACTCCCTCGTGGTGTTTTATTCTTGCTGACACATTTTATTCTCTATGACAACTTTTCCAATTAGACAAGGTCATTCCTGAGGCTTAATTCCCAACTCCAATGTAAAGAACAGACAAAACCCCAACTTGGTCTAAATCAAAATAAAATTTATGCTAAAATATCTATGTTGGTTTCAAAAACTGTATATTTGCAACTAAACCAGCTCGGTGGAAAACGAAAGGGAAAATTTTGTCCATGTTTGTTTGTCCAAAGTGCTGTCTCATTTCTTACAGGTAAATGTTAGTCAAAAAGTAGAGTTTATATAAAATCTCAACAAAACATGGCATTCTGATTGAAAAAGCAGTTCCTGTAAAATAATGTGTATATTTAACATATAAAATACTACATAATATATACTATACATCATCTAATCTAATAAAAGAGGAATATGCAAATTGACTGTACCTTTGCTACACCCCAAGCCACGCCCACCAGCCAATCAGAGTGGCTGTATGCAAATTAACCCAACCAAGATGGCGGCCGGCAGCCACGGAGCTGGAGCAAGCAGGAGGCTTGGTTGCCCCAGCATTGGAGGAAACCAAGCTTCCCTCCTGCCCTGGCCGGCTGTGGCCTGCGCTAAAGGCAACAAAGTTTCAATTATAGAATATAAATAAATCCCAGATACCTGCTTCCAGCCAGCCTCCACTAGGATCTTGGGTGGCTGGGGGCCGTGGCCAGCCTGCATACAGCCATCAGCCCTTCCCCCAGGCTGGCCAGGCACTCCAGCAGGGACCCCCACCCTAAAGGGGGTGTGGCCAGTCTGAAAACGGCCCTCAGCCCTTCACCCAGGCTGGCCAGGTACCCCAGCGGGACCCCCACCCTGATCTGGGACACCCTTCAGGGCAAACCAGCCCACCCCACCCATGCACCAGGCATATAATAAAAGGGTAATATGCAAATTGACCCTAACAGCAGAACGACTGGGAATGACTGGTCACTATGACACACACTGACCAACAAGGGGCAGACACTCAATGCAGGAGCTGCCCCCTGGTGGTCAGTGCACTCCCACAGGGGGAGCTCTACTCAGCAACAAGCCAGGCTGATGGCTGCCAACACAGCAGTGATGGTGGGAGCCTCTCCTTCCTCCTCATCAGCACTAAGGATGTCTGATTGCAGCTTAGGCCTGGTCCCCGCTGGCAAGTGGACATCCCCCAAGGGCTCCTGGGCTGCCAGAGGGATGTCTGACTGCCAGCTTAGGCCTGATCCCCCGGGGAGCGGGCCTAAGCCAGCAGGTGGACATCCCCTGAGGAGTCCCAGACTGAGAGAGGGCATAGGCCGGGCTGAGGGATCCCCCCAAGTGCACAAAATTTTTGTGCACCGGGCCTCTAGTCTATATAATAAAAGCCTAGGTGACCAATATGATGGAACAACCAGTCGCTATGATGTGCACTAACCACCAAGGGGCAGACGCTCAATGCAGGAGCTGCCCCCTGATGGTCAGTGCATTCCCACAGGGGGAGCACCGCTCAGCTAGAAGCTGGGCTCATGGCTGGCAAGCACAGTGACTGTGGTGGAAGCCTCTCCCACCTACGCAGCAGCACTAAGGAGCAGCGAGCAGGCAGGCGGTAAAAAAAGATGGGTCCCAGACTGTGAGAGGGTGCAGGCCTGGCTGAGGGATCCCCCCTCCAGTGCACAAATTTCATGCACCAGGCCTCTAGTACTTCATAATATATACAATCTGTATATCAATATTTTATAAGGAGAGTTATATAGACGTAACAAAATTTTGCTATAACGTTGAAAATCACAGTATGTTTGAATAATTTGTTTTAACAATTTGTTTAAAATGTTGAACTGAACAGCAATTCACACATTAATGCCATTTCTCTCTTTCCAAAATAAACATTTAACATTCAGTATTCATACGTATCCCCAAGTAAGTGAACTTTATTCCTTACTTGCCAGCAAAGTTTGTTTTTGAAAAATAAACTTGAAGCAATTTCTGTTTAAAGATGTTTCAAAAACTCCAGACAACTTATCTCATGTATAAAAAAGTCCCACAATTTAAAAAGGTGATTTAGTATGTGAATGTTAACTTCTATTTTATGTTCATGACTATTAAAAATGTTAAACTTTTTTAAACCTAAAAAGCAATTCATAAACAATGGTTAATAATGTTGTTCTATCTTGGGTATACCCAAGGGTCTATTTTAATTCTTTTTAACTGGGCTCTATAAGCAAAGTAAAAAGTTTCTCTGAGAAATAATTAAGCTTTTGAAACTGAAATGTTATTATATTAGGTCAGAGAGATACACACTAAATTTATCATTTTCATATGTCTCTTTCCACTGCTAAATTGCCTTGTTATTTGCCTTTTTTTAACCATAAAGTAAAATTCAGTGAATAGAATTTCAATGCAACTCAACACATAAAAGTTGTTTTTTGCAGTGATTCAGAATCAAACCCATCTTGCCCCATCCCAGTGTCAGGGAAAATGATTTCATTTGGAGCAGAAGAATGCTGATGGTAATAGCCAGTCTGCAGGGAAACAAATGAACGACTGTGAGCTGGAAGTCACCGGTGTTCACAACCTGATGGTCCCAATGTCAGAAGCACCAGATTGCATGCTTTTAGAGTGTTAAGGTAATTAAGATAGTGCACAAGGTGTTGCCCAGTGAATCTGAAGTCCAATTGACCCTAATGGTCTATTAAAGAATGTAAAGATGTCTTTATCTTGGTGGCATTTTCTTTGCTGCACTAAAAATGTCCATTGCGACCCCATGCCCCAACCTCTAAGCAGAGATGGACATAACTGTGCACCAGCACCTTGGCTTCTGGGGGTCGGGGTTGCGCGGGGGCGGGGGGGGGGGGCGAGTACCAGCCTACTGAGCGTCTGCACAGTGCTAGATACTTTCATAGACATTTCACCTCACTTCAACCCTTTTTGTTGTAGATGAGAACGTGGAGACCCAGAGAGTCTGAGCAAGCTTGCCCGAGCCACATTCTCTTCAAAGCTAGGAGTTTACCATCCTCTGCTGTTCCAGAAGACTGTTTGTAAAAGACCTCGCTAGCACAAGACGCATTCCAAGATATGGACACAGAATGGGTGTAGATGAAAGCATCCGCTATGGCCTCATCCTCTCTTAACTAAGTGCTTGAATAAATAATTCACATGAAAATGAACAATAATATCTTAATAACTATCACATTACTAGTATATTAATTGTCTTAGAAGAAGCTCTCTTTTCTTCTGCTATATCCCCAATGGCATATGGTTCCAGGCATTTATTCAAAATGCACACCGTGCCCCATGAAAACATGGGCTGGAATTGTCATGCTAGCCCTCTCACATCAACCCCTCCCATCTGGACCGGCCCATCCTACAAAATGCATTGTCACCAGCTATAAATAAAACAGTCATTAGAGCTGACAGAAGTGGTAACAGCAAGGTGTCAATCATTCCTTGACGCTTTTCAAAGCGACTGAGCACAAGCATGCAAAGCCATGTCGCTGGGTCACACTTTGTATTTCAGAAGCAAACGTTTCTTAGGAGAAAACCAAGTTGAGCTTAGTTCATAATATCAAGCACCGGATCACATGGCGCTTCTTACAGAATCAAGTCAGGTGGATCTGGCGGTTGGAGTTTTTGCCAAGAGCTGTATGTGTGTACGTGAGTGCGTGTGCGTGTGTGCGTGTGCGTGTGTGTGTGTGTGTGTGTGTGTGCTTCTCAAGGAATGAAAGAGAACAATCTGGAGTTCAGATGCAGCTGTCATGATACAGTCAGCTCTTCCTGAATCCCAAGCACCTCCGTGATTAGACTTGTGCTGACCAGTGGGGTAGCCTTCAACCCCTGTGGACATTGCCCACTTGGAATGAGCTAGTTCGAAATGAGATGCGCTGGGAGTGCAAAATACACCCTGGATCTCGAAGGGAAAAAAGAATGCAACTGTCTTTAAATTTTTAATTGGTTGCATGGGAAATGTTACTCTGTTGGATACATTATTATAAAATTAATTCCATCTGTTTCTGTGTTAACTTTTTTAATGTGGCTACTAAGAATTTTTAAATAAAAACGTCCTGATTACCCATGTCTCCAAAAGAACTGACAGCAGAAATCTCAAGGAAATACTCACACACCATGCTCATAGCAGCATTATTCACAATAGCGAGCAGATGGCAATGATCCAGATGTTCGTCAACAGGTGAATGATGGATAAACAACATATGGCATGTCTATACAATGGGAACTTATTCGGTGACAAGAAAAGAAGAATGAAGTACTGACACATGTTACAAGATGGGTCAACCTGGAGAGTATTGTGCTAAGTTACAGTAACAGTCACAAAAGACCACCGAGTATATGACTCCATTCATAGAAAAGTCCAGAACAGAGAAACTATACCCCAGAAAGTGGATCTGTGCTGCTTAGGTCTGGGCCACGGGAATCGGGAGTAAAGGGGTGATCTCTAAAGGCTAATTTTTGCGAGGTTTATTTGTGAGGCAATTAAGATGTTCTAAGCTAGGAGAGGTGGTGGTTGCACATATCTGTAAAAACAGTAAAATCTGTTGAGGCACTCTGCAAATGCATGAACTGTGTGGTATGTAATTATATCCCCATCAGCTGTGTTTTGAAAAAGAAAAAGAGGGTGAAATACTTTTTTAAAAGTAACATAGGTGGAGAGGAGGGGGAGGAGGATTTAGACAAAGCTGTGAGGGGGCAGATTTGCTCTTTCCCCTTGATGGGCACTCCACATCCCCTCAGATCCAGCCCAGGTTTTCAATGCCCCCTGGCCCAGAAGCAGAATCCTTACCAGGTGAAACCCAGCCCACAGGTCTGCCAACTGCTCCCTAATGTGCAGGCCCACAACTCCACTAAAACTTGTGCCCCTCCTCTGCAAAAAATGGTTTAGAAAAAAAAAAAACTACACCGCAGGGAGAGAGAAAAGGCTGCTCAGACAATGCATTAACCAGTGACTTGTTAGCAAAGCTATATCATTAATGTTGTTGCTAAGAACCACCAGTCGTTGCTAGACAAGGATAATGTAACTTCTCAGCGCAGCAAAGCAAATGGACGCATTTATAAAAACGGGAATTGTGGAAGAGCTTTCCCTAATTGAATTGCAGAAAATGTGTTGTATTTGAAACAAAGGAAAATGTTTCCCTTACCCCCAGCATTTTGAAAGCCAGAAATATGACTAATGCCATTCCATGAAAGAACTGAGACACTTCCCATGATTGCTTTCAACCGTCCTCTCCAAGCCCCCGTTGTTCATACCACTGAACACAGAGGGCTGCTAACCTGCCACAGCTAAAGGACACGTTTGGCCTGTGACTCATGTCACGGGCAGAATGATGGGAAGGCTGACTGCCCAACCTGCTGGTGAGTGAGGGGGATCCAAGCCCTCAGCACGGACAGAAAACGGTGTTGTGACTCATACATAACCTTGACTTTTGGGGAGAGAGGTAATCAGATATTTTGTAGAATGTCCCTTAATTTGAGTTTGCTGATGTTTTCTTGTAATGAATTGGGGAGGGGGGAGAGGAGGGGATTATACCACAGAGATGAATTCCCTTTCTCATTGCATCATAGCAGAGGGTACATGACATGTACATGACTTACTGCTGGTGATGCCAACCTTATCACTTGGTTAGTTTCTATACACCGGGGCTCTTCACTGTAGGGTTACCAGTTTTCCTTCCCCATATGCTAGTCATTACAAGCAGTCACTAAACCGAGCCAACCCCACAGGCAGGGCGCTCCTCCTCCTCAGGAGTAATGAGGAATTTATAGACACGTGTTTAGTTCACTACCGCAATGAATAAACATTTGGGGAGAATATTTGAGCAAATATCCTGTTGCTCCTTCGTATTTCAGCTACTAAATTTAGCATTCATCCAGGAATCTCCCCTGCAGCAGTTATAACTGTGGTGTTTTAGTGGTCTTTTTCCATTGTCCCCATTCTTTCCATATTTACTATTTGGAATTCTTCTGCAAGAAAAATGTATCACTTCTCTACCACTTATTTATTCATTCGCTCATTTATTTATTTTCATATTTTTATTAATTTCATAGAGGAAGAGAGAGATAGAAACATCAATAAAGAGAAAGAATCATTGATTGGCTGCCTTCTGCACGTCCCACACTGAGGATCGAGCCCACAATCCAGGCATATGCCTTTGACTGGAATCGAACTCAGGACCCTTCAGTTCACAGGCTGATGCTCTATCTATTGAGCCAAACCAGCCAGGGCTCAATCATTTATTTATTTATATCACTATGAACTCATGGGAATTTTTTTTATCTTAGGGGTTGTGATGCAGTAGTATTTATCATTTATTTAATTGCTTGAATTGTTCTAGCTTTGGCCTCTTACAAGTAGGCTCCTGTGTCCCTTTGACATGTTCCATTCCTTTTTTCCCTTACTTTTTGGGACCACAAAATGCTCCAAGCTCATCATGAATTTTCCTAGCCCTGCCCTTATAATCATCCATGTCCCTAGCTCAGAGGGATAAGTTTTAAAGTCAATTTCCATTTGTTATTATGTGTAAGTCCTAGATTGCTTCTATGCTATAATTAATGCTGCAATTAACTATAGATTTTCTATAATTAGCCATATATAGTATAGTACTCAGGCTCATAGACCATGTTAAAATGGACCATGCATCCATCGACAATGCTTCACTCTTCTTTCTCTTCCAGCACTTACCTACATAATCTGTCTGGGCTCTAAAATCGTAAAATTTTATGATGCTATGATGAAAACACAAAAGAAAAATGAGGAACTTTGCCTTGGATCAAAGAGTTAGTCCATTTTGCCAAAAATGTATTTAATATGTAGTTGACCTCTATTTCATCTTTTCTCGCTCTCACATCATTCGGCCCTATTCCTTTCATTTTATTGTCAACTTTGAAATAAAATGTTAAGTATCTTTTGCTGTATCAAATTACTATACAAATAAGGTAATAAAATTATAGAAAAATGAATTCTATTTACTTACAAAGTTTTTATCTTCTTGACATTAACCTAATATGACCTGCTGCTTAAAATCATTATCATCAAACCATTTAAACACTAGAGAAGTGCTCCTTTTTTTATTGATTTCAGAGAAGAAGGGAGACGGAGAGAGAGATAAAAACATCAATGATGAGAATCATTGATCAGCTGCCTCCTGCATGCCCCCAACCTGGGATCAAGCCTGCAACCCAGGCATGTGCCCCGACCAGGAATTGAACCCTGACCTCCAGGTTCATAGATCAACTCTCAACCACTGTGCCATACCAGCCGGGCAAGGAGTGGTTCCCCACCCCCAGGGGACCTCTGACAATATCTAGAGGCATTTTTCATGGTGACAACTGGGAGAAATGCTACTGGCATCTAATGGGCAGAGTCCTAGATGCTAAACACCTTACAATGCACCAGCAGCCTCCCTCACATGAAATATTTGGCACCAAATTCAACAGTGTCATGATTGAGAAATCCTGTACTAACATGCCTTTCAACTTTCAAATTGGTTCAATAACAGATATTTTCCTCCAAAATTATTAAAGAAAATATTAGCAAATACCAAGGACTCTCTCCACTAGAAAGGATTTTCTAGAAGAATCAGATGATAGAATATGAAGGATCCATTGTAGCTACAAAACACCAAGAAAGCAAAGGCAGAGTTGAAGGCACATGCTTGCAAGTTAACTCATCCCATTTTCCATGTCACTTATTTAATACACCAAGGCTCAAATACATCAAACAAATAAACTGTTAAATGACTGGATCATCACTGCATTTGCACTTCAAACAAAAACACAAAAGGTCTTCTTGCTATGATTTCATAGGTGTGATGCAGGTATGAGAATTTGGGCCAGGAGATAGAAGCTAGGAGTCTAGTCATGCCTCCATCTCTTGCTGACTGTGGGACTGTAGGAAATTCATGTAGCTTTCCTGAGCTCCAGTTACTTCATTTGGAAACTTTCCTATCAAAGTTGATAATAAAATATGAGTGCTAACGCCTGCCTTACCTACATCACAGGGTCATTGTGAGAATCAAACTTTTTAAATGCACTTTCTCTTTACTTATTCGGGTACTGATAGCTTCTCATAATATCCTCCTCACACCGTGGGGGGAGAAAGCAGTGCCTCCGGAAGACAAATGAAAGGGGGATTCCTAGAGAGAGGAGTTGAGACATTATTGAGTTCTTACAGCTGACTAATTGCTTTTCCTCTTCAAGGGTCCCAGCGGAGTGTGAAAATACATTGAAAAAATATTACAAACAAGCCACCACCTGGGAGAAAATATTTGCACAACATATCTGGGAAAGGACTTATATCTCAAATATACAAAGGCCTCCTAAAATTCAACAATAAGAAAATAAACAAGCCAATTTTGAAATGTGAAAAAGATTAGAACAGACACCTCCCCAAAAAAGAATACAAATGCCAAATATAAATGTGAAAAGACGGTCAACATAACTTGTCTTCAGAGAATTGCAAATTAAAACAGCAATAGTTACCACTACCTACCTATGAGAATGGGCATAGGTTTTAATAAACTGACAATACCAATTGCTGGCAAGAATGTGCAGCAACAAGCACTCTCACTTTCTGCCGGTGAAATGCAAAAGGGTACAGCCACTTTGGAAGGCAGCTTTGGCAGTTTCTTACACAGTCAAACTTAGTCTTACCATATCATCCAGGAATCACAGTCCTGGGTATTTACCCAACTGGTTTGAAAACTTAAGTCCTCACAAAAGTCTGCATGTAAATGTTAATACAGTTTTATTCATCATTTCCCAAACCTGGAAGCAATGGAGATATCCTTCAATATGGATAAGCAAGCATCTTTACAAGGAGTATCAATACAAAGAAATGTTATCCTATAATAAAATCAAATGAGCAATCAAGACCATCAAAGATATGTATGAACATTAAATGTATATTGCTAAGTGGAAAAAGCCAGTCTAAAAAGGCTACATACCATATAATTTCAATTATATGACAATGTATATTTTAGACAGAAGTCCTTTTTTCAGATATGGAAAAAGCAAAATTATAGCAACAGTAAAAATATCAATAGTTACCAGGGGAGTTAAAGAGGTGAATCACAGGGGATTTTTTTTTAGCTCAATGAAACTATTCTGCATGATGACCTAATGGTAGATAGATGATATTTTGATTTGTCATAACTCATAATACTTTACAGAACAAAGAGCAAACCTTAATGTGTGCAAACATTTCGAATAATTTAGGGGTTTGCAGATCCCTTAGTAGAGTTCAGACTGTGATAAAAGAATCTAAGTGCAATACAAATAAATGGAACAACCTTATTGAAGAGGATGGGGGTGGGATGGGAAATGGTGCTGACCTAAGTATTTTGAGAAATGAATGGAGTTTATAAGAATAAAGGCAAAAGGAATAGCACAAAAACATTGTATTCTATTCTATTCTGTTGTGTTGTTTCCTACAGGAGTAGAGGTTAATAATTTTAATTGCACTATGCAAGTATATTGGAATTGAACCATTAAGTAAATAAATCATGGATGGTAGAAACCAGATTTCTCACTATTGGAGTGGGAATTCATAGATAACCATGGGGAAGAATCTAGAGTAATTCATATAGTAGTGGATTAGAGTTGGATGCATCAGTGTGAACTTATATTTAGCTCAATATAGATATGGATGGTTATATGTAGATATATGATCATACATGATTTTGTATACACACATAGTAGATTCCCTTGCACTGTCAGCTGAGAGTACCTAGAAGCAATGATAACCGAGCAGTCATAAGTATACCCAGAACTCAGATCTTGATCTCTAATAACATTCTCCAATAGAAGGAATTGGGGCTTCTTGGAGAAGTGGTTGATTTTAGGGCTGGGGCGGGATCCATGATCACCTTATAGTAGAAGAGATTAAGGAAATGCTCAAATAAAAACTGATATGGGTATGTCAAAAAGACATAAGAATTCCCAATGATCACAACTAGGTTAACTTGAGCAATAAAATAATATTTAATTATAACTCAAAATATAAAATAATGAGTCCATGCCAATATAAATAAATGATGGAATAAATAATTAAATGGGAAATGAGACAACTCCCTGTGCAGAAAGTTTCCAAATAATCTATGTAGATATTCTACCCTGAAGGAGGTGGAGCATAACTCCTTACTCCTTAAGCCTGGGCTGTGCAAAAGGAACTGTCTTCCAAAGAGTGCACTCTGGAAAGGAAGAAAAAAGACTAAGTTTATCCCACAAATACTACCTTTGCCAGATGATCGAAGTCAACATCAACAGTGATGTCATGTTGTTAGTATGCACTGTGCCCTTGATGTGACACAATGACATAGTCATTTTACCTCTGAGCTTCTCCTCCCCAAAGCCTATAACTCCAGTCCGATCAAAAATAAAACAGAGCCCTAACTGGTTTGGCTCAGTGGATAGAGCGTCAGCCTGCGGACTGAAAGGTCCCAGGTTCGATTCCGGTCAAGGGCATGTACCTTAGTTGCGGGCACATCCCCAGTAGGAAGTGTGCAGGAGGCAGCTGATCGATGTTTCTCTCTCATCGATGTTTCTAACTCTCTATCCCTCTCCCTTCCTCTCTGTAAAAAAATCAATAAAATATTAAAAAAATAATAATAAAATAAAACAGAAAATTTCCAGGAGAAGGACACCCTACAGCATACCTAATCAGTACTCCTCAAAACCGGCAAGGCCATCCATAGCAAAGAAAGCCTGAGAAATTGTCACAGCCAAGAGGAGCCTAAGAAGACATGACCATTTAATGGAATTAATCTTAACAAATCTTGAAAACACCTAGAATGTTGAACTAAAAAACTCATTTTATTCTACCTTTTCCCCACCCCACAGAGAGCCACACTGATACAAATGATGTGTCGTACGTGTAGAGAGCCTGAAACAGAAAAATGACGTGTGGATCAGAGCCTGAAACAGAAAAATGACATTCAGTGAAAACTAGGTAAGTTTAAAAAATATTTATGAACTTTAATAATAATGTATCAATATTGGTTCACTAACTGTTATATAGGCACCATAATAATTAATGTAATAATGTATGATGCTATTGATAGGGACCCTAGGGCGGGAGTATATGTGAACTTTGTACTCTAAATTCACAATATTCCTGTAACTATAAAATATAAAACTGTTCTAAAAGTAATCGATGTGAAACATTATCAGAGAGAGCAAAATTGGATCACACTGTAATTGTACTTTCTCACGAGCACTTGGTTTTACCCACAGAAGATGAGACCAGAAGACTAATTTTTTAATTTGCTCAGTAGTCTACCCTGGGGCAGCTGGAGCTCTATCATTCAGTTATCAGCCATTTATAAAAGCTAACAGAAAGGTGTCAGTGCTTAAGCACATATCAGAATGAGCCTCACAGACAGCAAAAGTGGAATAAGCTGGAAAACCTGTCCTTTCACACAGAAAGTGAGCCTGATTTTGTGTCCGACTTTCCCAATGAAGGGCAAAGGACGAAGGCCCTTCACTCAGATCACTGAGTAAGGGTCACCAGGACCTTCCAGGATGAATGAGGATCATCCCGTGACCTTCCTTTCCTCCTGAACACTGGCGCCTGGGGAAGTCTATATGCGTCTGAACATCTCCAACCCAATCCCAGCATCCAGGAATACCCCAGATGTTTCAAAATACGTATTCAAGTATTTCCTTAAAACAGCAGATAAAAAGAATAAAATGGTGTAAATTATTAAACTTGTCAGAGTGCGACTGGCAAGGGCCACTTGCTGGAAAACATGGTGAATTAGCTACCATCCTTTCCCCTCTCTCTGTCCCAATCTACTCATATCAGCATCAAATTTATGGCACAAAAATGGAGGAGGAGGAGGAGGAAGAGGAGGAGCTAGTTGTTCACTTAGACCCGTGGTTGGCAAACTGCGACTTGTGAGCCACATGCGGCTCTTTGGCCCCTTGAGTGTGGCTCTTCCTAAGCCTTAGGAGTACCCTAATTAAGTTAATAACAATGTACCTACCTATATAGTTTAAGTTTAAAAAATTTGGCTCTCAAAAGAAATTTCAATCTTTGTACTGTTGATATTTGGCTCTGTTGACTAATGAGTTTGCTGACCACTGACTTAGACCAAAGATCAATTGGTTTTGTGTCCAGTACCTGCAAGATAATACATTTCTTCCCCCTAAGTTCCATGCCAGAACATAGCTTCCTGCCCCACAGAAATCCAACAACCCCCCCTCCCCCGCCTTTGGCTAAGTACAAGTTCTTCCCTCCTAGGAAATCACCAGAGACGCTGTTTTCATCCGAATTTTGAATACCTAGGTCAGTGCACTTGAAATTCAACTCCTTCCATAAAAGAGTGGAGGGCCATGAAGGCATGCATTACATAACAAATCTTCAAAACACCTAGAATGTTGAACTAAAAAACTCATTTTATTCTACCTTTTCCCCACCCCACAGAGAGCCACGCTGATACGAATGATGTGTCGTACGTGTAGAGAAAGATCCCAATTAAAACAAACCCCTAAAGCTCAGGCTGGGGTGCTAATCACAGGTCTCTCTGTGGCCCAAATTCAATTTCCTTTCATTGGAGCGTTTCGTTGGAGCGTCCCTCTTCCCCTCGCTTCCCAACACTATCAGACTTTCAGATTTCCAGGCTTGCACGTTAAGCTCCTTGGGATGGCATCGCAGGAGGGGAGGGGACCACAGGAAAGGAACCTCGACAGCAGGGGGCAGCGCCCTGAGGCAGTGTGCGAGCTCGGTGGTTTGATCTTGACATCAGGATATTAAAACAGAAGATGGAAAACCCACATTGAATCATTCAGCTCTCTCCCCCGAGAGCAGTAGATTATGCTGGACAGTATATTATTTAACACTTTGTCTGGTTTTATTCTAAACAACCCTACCCCGGAGGCCAATTAATTCCAGCCTGGCAAGGCTGTTATTACAAATGGAGGGCTTGATACTGGTTGGTCATTTCTTCCACAACATGCACATTCTCCTGCTGAGATCTTTAAAAACCAGCTTACCAAACAGCATGAAAGCAGTGCGGTGTTGTAAAGCAAGGTATTGTAAAACGAGCGAGCGCAGAGCACTAAGCAAAGTCCCCCACAGTGGCCCTAGCTGTCGGCGCTGACTCGCCTGGACAAGTGCTTGCTGAGCCGCTCTCCTCTCTGCCTCTCCCTGGAGACAGGGGCCATCCCAGCTCAGCTTCCGGCAGCGGCCTAGTCCCTCCATCCCTGAAGTTACATCCCATAGGCCAGAGACCTCCAGGTGCAGTTAATGTTCCCAGGCAACGCTCCCAAGCAGCTGACACCACATGCAGACTGCCTCCCGCTCAGGGAGCCCGACTACTCCCCATCCACACGTGTGCTCTCAGGCTGGCCCTGTGAGCAAGGCAGCGTGCCCTGACTGAGCGCAAATCCACGCCACTTGTCAGCAAAGCACCTCGACCCTCGGACTGTGTCCATGGGAGAGTGGGAGCCTGGGAGACCCGGCCTTCTCTCCTCTCTGGCTTTATAAGTGTCAGCCGTCCCCAATATGGGAGATTCCCTAGTCCATGCCATGCCCTAACCTTGTGCATAATAGAGAGGGACTCAAATGAGACCCTCTTTGAACCACAAAGACTGAGGACTTCAGAGCAAACACTGGGCCAAAGGTGTGTCCTGATGCTCATTAGCTTTATGAGCCTCAGTTTCCTCATCATCAACTAGAAAAAGTCTGTCTTATATTGTCAGAATTACTGATATGTGTCCTAAGTATATGGCTATGGTCAGCCCATTAAAGAAACTCAATAAATGGTCCCTGGTATTGCTGCTGTAATTATTCTCAGCAGTAGAGACAAACAGGTATCCCCCCTCGAGGTTTATAAATATTATTTTTTAAATGTGTAACCTAAAATGTACAGAGTTGGGCTTATGGCACAGAAATAAAATGTTTTAATCCATGGAATAGATGATAAAGCACTGCTTACCAGTGATGTAAGTGAGGGACAAAATAGGTGCTCATCTTGCTCTTGGTTCATTCATGCACCAACACCTCTGCTGACAAGGTCACAAACGCAAATGTGCATGAGCTTCTCCAAGACATAAGCTCCAAACTCACTCCCAACTTCCCTCCAACCTGGGGCCTTGAGGGGTTTGATTGCCTGCAGGCACTCAACATGGCTCAGCAGGTGACACAGAACGCATCAAGTCACTCTTAAATGCTAAGTGTTTATTGCTATGGGAACAGAAAACGTTAAATATGTGGCAGCATGTGAGATGAGAAGGTGTGAAGTGAGTGTGAACACACAAGAGTGTGAACATTCAAGAACTTGAAGGGTGTGTGATATCTTGCTGACAAAACAAGGGGGCAAAACAACCTGGCTTCTTTCTAATCACCATTAAGGCTCTATGTCAGCGGTTCTCAACCTGTGGGTCGAGACCCCTTTGGCGGTCGAACGACCCTTTCACAGGGGTCACCTAAGACCATCCTGCATATCAGATATTTACATGACGATTCATAACAGTAGCAACATTACAGTTATGAAGTAGCAACGAAAATAATTTTATGGTTGGGTCACAACATGAGGAACTATATTTAAAGGGCCAGAAGGTTGAGAACCACTGCATGTGGAGCTCAGAAATATACTGGCTCCATTCCTCAACCTCTTAGCACCACCCTCAGGTTTCTACTCCTAAAGCCACAGTGTAAGAGAGACAATGGAGGATCATGAGTTTACGCAGCTTAACATAATCTGGCATTGGGCAGTAAAGGTCTGAATTTCTCTATCCATGTTTGTAGCATCTTAAGTTGAATGAAAACAAAATCCATTTTCTCCTGTGTAACTCAAAAC
The DNA here is from genome assembly GCF_000147115.1 of Myotis lucifugus. Taxonomy (NCBI): domain Eukaryota; kingdom Metazoa; phylum Chordata; class Mammalia; order Chiroptera; family Vespertilionidae; genus Myotis; species Myotis lucifugus. The sequence goes on along the minus strand of NW_005871150.1, from coordinate 329,991 downwards.
TGGAAGCCAATGGGTAGCCAGGTCTTTGAGCATCAGCTCAGCTATGTCTCTGGGAGTGCACCACTTTCTAAAAATAAACCCTTTCTTCGCTGGGGGAAAAAAAATCCAACAATACCACAGCGCAATAAGATGCTTCTTACTGGAAACATACAGAAAGCTAAAATGGAAGGCAATGAATTAAGGGCCAGGTACATTTTAACTAACCAGACTTGCACAAAAGGGAAGCAGATTTGGCAATATTACTTTAGGCAGCAGAGTATTTAAAGCATTTTAAGTAAACAGAGCATTGTATTATGTTATATCGGTGAGCTAATAAAGATAATGACATTTATAAACTTTAATATACCAACCAAAAGAGCCTCAACTGTACAGAAAAAAACATATAGACATATGGAAGAAACTGCTGTTTCTAACCCACTGCTATCAACATATACAGACCCCAAGTTCAAAAATAAAACAGGGGCCAAAAAAGAATAAGTAATATAACTTATGAGGTAGAACTCGTTAACTATGCCAATTTCTTTATCTTAGAAGTACAGGTCTCCTTCTCTTTCATAAAATAAAATTATCAGTCTATTTCAAGGCATTATTATCACAAAGAGCTGATAAAAATATTTACGCGGATGAACCACTGGGATGTTAAATGATGCTGATGTGCATGATGACTTAACTGCTGCGTGTGTGCTTCGCGAGGCGCCATAATTCAGATATTTGTGTTTTAACTTTTACAGCCTTCTGGGCTGCAGTAACAATTTTATAGTTTGCTGTGGAACTGCACCAAATCTATAAAATCTGCAAAAGTCCTCAAATTCCACATATGTGGACTGTCACCAGCCCTGTTAATTGCTTTCCATGTTTGGCGGCAAATTCTTCACAAAGGACAAACAAATACGCCAGGTGCTGCAGCCAAATGAATGAAAGGAACCTTCGAGGAGATGCTGAGCTGACACTCAGCACCTCCCAGAAGCCTGCATCTCTGTGTTTTGCAGGCAGCTCTGCCTTTCAGTTTTCCAATCAGCACATTAGATTCTCAAACAGACAACAAGGGGGTGGGGGCATGGGTGGGGGTGGGGGTGGGGGTGGGGGCATGGGTGGGGGGGGGCGGTAATGGGAGGATGAGGACACATATGTAATACCTTAATCAATAAAGACATGTTTTAAAAAAAAAAAGTGTTGTCTGTAGACCTGGGGAATCTGCATACCACAGGGACTTCCCTGGGAGCGCAGGACTCTTTTCCATGTTTGCTAGGAATGACGGAGTCGCATTGCTCCGCTGAACCAGGGGCGTGCAAATTCAGGTGAACACCAGGCATGTCAGGCCCTGAGCGTGCAGAATTAGAGACCATAAAACTCACGCAGCTGCTAACTTTTCCCAGAAAGGAAACTGCTCAAGAGATTAGTAGCTATTTTTTTTTCCTTTTTGTTCTCTCTCTTCTTTTCTTGCTGACATTTGAAACATATGTCCCCAGCCCCCAGTGGTGAGCAGACTTCTCTAACAGCAGAGTGCTGCTATATGGGACACAAACGGGTTGATTTCAGAATATCAGTATTGTTTTTATCTGCCCCATAGAATCAATTTTAAATAATTAATTTTAATGATTAAAAGCAAGCAGAACTAGAATCAAATTTACCCTCTCCACTTGCAAGCTACTCCCTCAGAAAATGGTTCAAAAATGGATAAAATATAATTGTCTCTATAAAACCAATCACAAAAGGTTAGAGACAGGCACCGAACATCATAGATTCCTTTAACTCATTATGAAATGATTCTCCCAATAAGATGTCTACATACAGACTTTCATGATCTTGAAACTTTCAGGTTTTTCTAGTTCCCTTGATTATGTCATGAAAAAAATTCTTGAATAGTGAATTTCTTAAGTGTCAAGGTCTTTGAATTGACTATACAGATAAATACAAAATAATGGACACTTGTTATAAATCCATTCCTATACCTTGGTAGGTTCCAGTTCACACCGGTAACATAGGAGCATCCTGGGCTCACTGCCTCCCACAGACACACCGAGTCTGCAGCTACATGTGGAACCACTTCCCCTGGATAAACCTACAAACTGTCTGAGCGACATCTGGCCTACGAGGCAGGGCCCACATGGAAGCAGACGGGAGAGGCCGAGACACAATCTCACCAGAAAGCCCACCCCATGCAGTGACCCACAAGTCGGGAGAGAACTCAAAACCTGGACCTTCTCCCGAGGAGTTAAGGGTTAAATTCCACATCCGGCAGCCCAACTTTTAAAAGCTGCACCTTAAAGGTGAGCCCCAAAACATCTAGCTTTCGAAACCAGCGGTGCTCATGACCCTGAGACCCACGTGGTGCACAGACTGTGTGTGAAGAGGCTCATATGCAGATCTTAAAGCATCAGGGCAGGGGCAGGCATTCAACCGAGACCCTCCTAGGGGCCTGCTGGGAGGGGGGCACCATCTTCCTTTCTTTTCTCCTTTTTCCTGCAGCACTAGCTTCAGGCTCCCCCTTTGCCTTGGTCCAGCTGGCAGGTGCCATCTCCTTTTTTTGTCTGTTTCCCAGCGGGCAACACCTATAGGCTCCCCCTCTGCTTATTCCAACCAGCAGACTCCGTCCTCTCTCTCCCTCTGCACAGCCCCAACCTCCGCTCTCGCCCAAGGGGAGCTCTCACGTTTACCTGCTGCCCCTGCGGTGACATCCAGGGCCTCGGGTTTTGTGGTTGCAGCTCAGGGGACACTCTCTAATCACCTGGTGCTGGAGGCCAGGGGAGCTGGTGTTCTTGGGTCCCCAGGGATTAGGACAATCAGAGAGACAGTTCTTGGCAGTCTACCGCGCCCAGGGCGCTGCACAGAGCAGGGAACCGCCCCAGCATCTCTGTGAAAGAGGCCAGTTTGCTGGTGCAGGAGCTTCACCCTGAGGGCAGGCTTCAGGCCTGGCACACACCTCGAGGCTAAGTGCTCTCAGGGAATGCAGGTGGGAGGCACCATCTTGCACTTTCCCTTTGCCTCTCTACAGCTTGCTAGTGTTTCCCAGAAAGGAGCTTATACACTCGTCTGGAGCCCTGCTTTTTTTTTAATATATTCTTATTGATTTCATAAGGGAGAGGGAGAGAGAGATAGAGACATCAATGATGAGAATCATTGATTGACTGCCTCCTGCACGCCCCACTCTGGGGATTGAGCCCACAATCCGGGCATGTGCCCTGACTGGGAATCGAACCATGACCTCCTGGTTTATAGGTCAACGCTCAACCACTGAGCCATGCTGGCCTGCTTTTTGTAACTGCCACCCAGGTGCCATCTCCAGATCACTGGGCTATAGTGGCCAGAGGGGCTCACGCTAGTGTATATAGTTTCATGCTTTCAAAGCTGCTGCCTGAGGGTCTGGCTTCCAATCAGCGTGGTCCTAGGTGCTGAGATCTTCCCCTTGAGCACCTGACAGGTCTGGCACACCCTGAACTACTGTGAGCTGTTAAAAATATCATAGCCTGCTTGGACGACCACAGTGGTTTGAGAGACAACCAAGAGTGAGGGCAGGGCTAAACAATAAGTTTCACCTCCTGGTCCAATCCTCAAGACTGGGAGAGGTGGCTATTTTATCTTATGCATAGAAACCACAAAGATTCAAACCAAATGAAGAAACAAAATATGTTCAGAATGAAAAAAAATGAGATAAAACTTCAGAAAAAATTAATAAAACAGAGATAAGTAATTTACCTGATAAGGAGTTCAAAGTGATGGTCATAAAGATGCTCACAGAACTTGGGAGAAGAATGGATGAATCATACAGTGGGAACTTCAATAAAGAGACAGAAAATATAAGAAAGTCCCAAATAGAAGTCACAGAGCTGGAGGAAACAAAAACTGAACTGAAAAATAAATCCATTCCTGCTCAGAATCCCCGAAAGATGAGAGGACATAACAGAAAGGCCAGTTGTGTGGAGGTCATTGCTTCTGAGGTCACTAGCCTAGCCCATAGGTCAGAACCTGCCTCTTTGTTTGTCAACTGTCAAACCAGGTATTACCTCTGGTGCCTCACGGAGCTAATATTCTTTACTTTGAACTTGCTACCAACTAGTTCCTAGGATGCTGTAGTTCATCCAGTGAATAGAAAAGTAGCTAAAGACACAGGCTGAGCAGTCAACTGGAACAGAGGACCATGCTCTCTTTGCTGACTGTCTCTGCCTTTCCCCTTTCTTTCCGTGTGTCAGGATGACGGGAAGAATTAGAGGCACTCATAGAAAAAAATGTGTTCATGGTCTAGTTCTCCTCTCCTTCCACAAACAAAAAAGCTGTAAGTTATCTTTTGTCACATCTAGTACTCAGAAATTTATGTTCCCGTCTCAAGGCACTGTGTAAGGAAGCATAACCCATTGAATGCAATGATAGCTCACACCTGTTGCCCTGACCTTCCAGCTCATTCTCCTCAGGTACAGGCCATTAACTTGACAATGTAATTTATTCGCCTCTGTGAGTACCTCAGCCATCCCAAATCACGGACATGAGGTGTGCTGCAAAGAACACACCGGCCCTGAACTCCCAGGATAGCCTAGAAACATAATGGCTAGGCTGGTCTGTTATCACTGTGGTAAATAAAGGTTTTGGCTTGCTCTGGGGAGGCAGGCACAAGGTGTACCTGCCAGCTGGCATCATCGGCTTCATCACAGACTCTCCCAAAGGGGGATGTTTGATACCATCTTGCCTTGTTCTAAATCTTAGTTGTTAGGCTTCTCTGAGGAGTTCCAGGAGAGTTCTAGTCTGTGGGAAAAAGATATGAAGTGAATTCTCTTTCTGAAACCTAACTTTAAGCACAATGATACTGGTTTGTTTAGCCCAAGAGAAGAGTTCATTGAGAATTAATCAGGTACCAGGGCAGGTGTGGTTTCAGATGACAACTGTGACATCACTGCTATTTCCACTTAGACAGCCAATTCCAATATTTCCATCCATTAGTGGGAAGCACATCTTTTATTTTACATAAAAGGCTGGGTTACTCCAAAGGGGTGGTTAGACATTTCCCCACGGGCTGTGAGATTGTGCCCCAGGGACACCTAAACTCCTAGATTCATCTTCCAGCTTCATTCCCCTGCTTTTTCACAAGGTTGTCAATCCTCAAAAAGTCCCACCTCCAACAAAACTGCCTGACAAAAAGTAGCACCATCATGATCTTGATGCATAATTTAAATCCATCATCACATTATTACTACTTAAATTGTTTGATACTACTTAAATTGTTTGATAATAACAGCCTTATTTTGACTTACAACTCTCAGAGGTATTCTTTCAGGTTAATAAATTTCCACTTTATTAAAGCTAGGATAAAATAAGTTGTATCAAGTACCAAATAATGCCATTGTTGGGGCTGACATGAAATATCAAATTTTCATTTTCTTCTACATCCTCAGACATCACCAGAACATACAAACATCGTAAAACAGCAAGCTCTTACTGAAGATAAATGAGCGAATATAGTATGGTGGGATTGCTCATGATTTTTATTTTATTCTTTATGCTTCTCTGTATATTCACAATATTCTAGAATATTAAGAAAATTTGTTATTAAAATTGTAACAACCACCCAGCCAGCATGCCTCAGTGGTTGAGCATCGACCCATAAACCAGGAAACAGTTCGATTCTTGGTCAGGGCACCTGCCCAGGTTGCAGGCTCCATCCCCAGTAGAGGGTGTGCAGGAGGCAGCCAATGGATGAATCTCTCTCATCATCGATGTTTATCTTTCTCTCCCTCTCCCTTCCTCTCTGAAATCAATAAAAACTTGTCAAGATTTTGTACCAACCCTTTGAAAGTATATACACATAATAATGTGAAACATTTGTAAATATATGGAACATTTCTTAAAAAGCTGAAATTCCAGTTGGCACTGTGTTTCTACTTTAAATATTAAATCCATTTGCAAGGCTTACCTTCTCAGGCGAGAGGTAAGAAACTTTGATTCACTAATTACAACAACAAAAAAAACTAACCATAAAATCATTGATGGTTTGCCGGAGATGCCCTCAGAGGCTCCTGGAAAAAGACTACCCTTGACTCGTGTCATTTTGACCACTCCACATTTTGCCCCAAGACTTTCGAATTCCCCTTAGAAAGGACATGGTATGGAACCACACTGACCAAGTCTTAACCTTCCCACCAGTGTTCCTTTTCCTTAATAAATTGAAGTGCAAGCAATTGAAAGTCTCTTATGAAACTGTTACCAAAAGAGTGGCTGCTTTTGTTCCTCAGGACATCAAATAATGAGTCTGACCAATATTTTCATTGAATTGGCAATTGGCTTGGCTTGTTTTCCAAATTGACTTTTTTTGTCCTTTGGCATCACGTAGAAATCTCAACCTTAATCTAAAAGTCATTAGCAAATACATGTAAGGTTATTGATTTAGCTGAACAGGGAATTTAGAACTTGACATCCTGATGGAAAAGCTGCATACATTTTTATGAGCGTGAGTAACATTCAGCGAGCATTTGGAATGTGTCAAGTGTTGTTCGAAGCACTTCATATGTATTAACCAATTTGATTCCTATAGCAACTCTAGAAGAAGGCAAAATTATTATCCTCCTTTTAAAGAGGAAGAAACTGAGACCCAGAGCAATTAAACAACAGCGAATAAATAAAGAAGCAAAGAATTAATCCGAGGCAGTCATGGTCTGGGACCTTCACCCTTAACCTCTGAGCCAGAACTGGGTTGTCAGCTGCAAATGGTGCTCTGGTTTATTAGTCTTTATAGATCACCTTGGCTAGGCTCGGACCCAGATATTAGGTCAACTACCAGTCTGATTTTCACTGCGAAGGTATTTTGAAACGGAGCTATCTAATGTAGTGACCAACACCATCAGCATTGGTGTCACATAGACACTGGTGTTCATGCCCAGTATGCCACTTACTAGCTGATTATCCTTAGACATATTATTAGGTGAATCTCTTTGCTTCAGTTTCCTTAATCTAGTGCCTACTTTACTTGATTGCCAAAAGGGTTACATTAGATAATGTTTGCAACGTGTTTAGCCACTGAAACTACATATTAAATCTCCTGTAAGTGGTACTTACTAACATAAATCTTGTCCTCAAAAATATCAGAATGCATTTAGAATGTTTACAGCCAAATGAGCCATTTCCAAGGTTTCAGATGGAAGAAGAGTCAAAGGCCAAGATCTCGCTGTCGTGGGAAGTTGTGCAGATCTCAAGTGGGTGGCACTTTCGTCTAGTTGCTCTTTTATTTCAGGGCACGGCAGATGCCCTCATTGGAGTACTTTTAAACTCTTTTTTGCTGCCAAAAGGCAGAGACACAAACAATGCGCTGCCTGTAGTCCTTGCCTCCAGAGGTCTGTGAACGAAATGAGGAAACAAAGAGCTGGCAGGAAGGCCTGTGCTGGGCCTCTTCAATGCTACACTGTTTGTGGAGTGAGGGGAAAAGGGAGTCATTTCTTCCACCAGAACAGCCAATGCATATTATTCTAGTGGAAGGACTTATACACACAGACTAGAGACAGGACATAAAAAACAGCAAATTGCTTTAAGAAAAGAATGAACTCCTGTGGGGCGGCGGGGGGGGGGATGCTTAGCTTAGCTTAGTACTGAGAGGGCAGAGATTAATGCTGGACGGGATGTCTAGCCCAGGGTCCAGCATGTAATAGGTAAGGAGGTCAATCAGTGTTTACCAGATGATCAATAGAAGGATACTGAAGCATTTTCTACATGACAACCCAATCCTTCTTTTCAGGAAAGACACTATTTATCTTGATCTGCTCTTGAATAGTGTACCGTCCAACTACACTCACAAAGAGAAGAATTTTGTCTATAGAGTGTTATTGTCAACATTTTTAACTATTTGCCATGTTAATATATATATTTAAAAGCTTAAAATTTCATGGAGAAAAGGACTATTTTGTCTTTTGGAATTAGTAAATATTGCAACTCTCTGCTAAATAATTCTGAAGACGCCGAGCTGAGAGGTCAGAAGAGATGATGGTTACAAACCTAAACAAGGTGGTTGCAATGGTAACTTTATGTGTCAACTTGACCAGGCCATGGACCCAATATTAGGTCAAATGCCAGCCCATGGACCCAATATTAGGTCAAATGCCAGTCTGATTTTCACTGTGACTGTATTTTTAAATAAGACTAACATTAACATAAACATTAAATCAGTAGACATTGAATAAAGCAGATTACCCTCCATACAATGAGTGGGCATCATCCAATCAGTTGAAAGTTGAAACAAGACTGAGGCCTGAGGAAGAGGAAATTCTACCTTCACACTACCTTTGGGCCCAAGCTGCAACATCAGCTCTTCCCTGGGTCTTTACCCTGCCAGCCTACAGCCCACAATCACATGAGTGAATTCCTTAAAATAAATCAATATATATCTTTCTTTCTCTCTTCCTTTCCCTCTCCCTCTCCTATTTTCTCTCCCTTTCCCATTATCTCTCTCTCTTCCTCTCTCTCTCTCTCTCTCTCTCTCTCTCTCTCTCTCTCTCTCTCTTTCTCTCCCTCCCTCCCCCCCTCCGTCCTTCTCTTTAAAAATCCATGGAACAAATATCCTCAGGTGAGGATTAACCAAAAAAAAGAAGGAAGGAAGGAAGGAAGGAAGGAAGGAAGGAAGGAAGGAAGGAAGGAAGGAAGGAAGGAAGGAAGGAAGGGAGGCGAGAGAGAGAGAGAGAGAGAGAGAGAGAGAGAGAGAGGGGAGGGGAGGGGAGGGGAGGGGAGGGGAGGGGAGGAGAGGAGAGGAGAGGAGAGAGAGGAGAGGAGAGGAGAGAGAGGAGAGGAGAGGAGAGGAGAGGAGAGGAGAGAAAGGAAAGGAAGGGAAGAAAAAGGAAAGGAAAGGAAGGAAGGAAGGAAGGGAGGAAAAGGAAAGAGAAAGAAGAAGGGCTCTGATCATCTGGGC